>NW_020170386.1:1967222-1975190 GCF_000524195.1 Echinococcus granulosus | reverse complement strand
GATGACACCGAATTTTATAAAACTATTTGTTTTTAACTGGATGACTTGCTTCTTCAAGTAAAAATGAATTGATGCCTTTTTCTTGCCTCCCGATTTTGCATTTGTTTCATTTTCTGGTTCTTCGGGTTAGAAATAGGACGTTGTCACCATTATTTTATGCCTTTACGAAGACATTACTCTTCAAGCAAGCTTAATTTAGTATAATACTGATTATAATAAATCTGACTAATACCACATCTTTTATATTTTGGATTTTTTGATAAAATTAGTCACTGACACTATATAGGCATTAATTTGCCTCAAAATCCTGAAAACTATTCTCCGAATGTGCTTGATTAACAGCAAAAAATTGCTGCAACTTGTGGTTTTTACAGACTAAATTTTCCTTTTAACTACATTAGTTTTGCTAGTATTACTCCTTCTCAAATTATGCAGCCTCTCACGTGACAGTTTTATAAATCACTTGCCATTAATTCTCCCTTTTATGAAAGTTTTTGGTGCACCAACTTTATCCCATGCAATTTGTGCATGGATTTCGCTACTGGATATCACTTTTGTCTTTTTTGCCCCAAAAAAACCATTTTCGTGATAGGATTGTTTGTTTGGCCTGACACTCTGTAGGTTGGACTCAAAATGCTAAAAAACATTGGAATGATTATTTCTAACTCACACAGGCAGGATCCACTTCCAATTCAATCACAATTTATCGTACTTTTTTTACATTTGACCGCTGGATCCATCAACTCTGTTTTTATGTTGAGACTGTTAATCCCCTAAAATATCCGTAGTTATTTCAAACTAGGCCATTTGTAACTCAAAACTATCAAATATACTATTTGGCCTATAATGGCGGTGTTTTCGAAGATAAATTAACTTTGAATAATTTTGAGTCCTTTCGCATCTGCCCAAGAGCTTTGTGATAAGTATCTCGTTAAAGAGGCGCCAATTGGTTTCTGTTGAAAATATGGTATACTCATAAGCAGCAAACGTTAGTGGCCAAGGCTATTCATTCTACTTTCTTATTTTCCTAAGAAATATGGTCTAAAGCCCATTTTGTAACAATGCAAGTCAAGTCTTTATGGAGTAACCAAGAGTTTTTACTTTTTATTTAAACATTTTTCCTGTGTACGTCCACTTGTAAATCAAATTCGCCATTGTAAATGCTTGATGCCTTTCGCAGAGGTTATTATAAGTTAGAGGATTTTGCCTACTACAGCGAAACTGATTTATAAAACATGATTTAAGTCAATGGCCAGTTCTTTAGAGATACAACGCTATCATGTAGATGCTCGACAAATGATAATTGTATTGTTTATGTGCATTTTCTCCACTCATTTGTACCCAAGTGTTATTTCAGTGGTATGCTAATAAGCCCGTGCGGCTTTCGAGGTTTTTTCATGTTTTTACAGGAATAGTTAATTATTTGAAGTACAAATAATCGTTCTTATAAGTATATCTAAGGTTCTCCATCAATGCATAAGGAGCGTTTATGTTCATACTTTCCGATTATATTATTTTATTTGAGTGAATGAAAGAAATTTACCATAAGGAAAAATAAATTCCATTTGTCAAGTACACAAAAGTTCAAATTGATGTGCATGGTCCTGCAATATTTTGAAGTTAGAGACGGATTTGTAATCCCTTAGATGTGAATACCCATTTGTCCTGATAATGGCTGTTTTGACTTCATGTTCACTTACTTCTTTGATGTAAGCAATCCTACACCACAGGCGTGTTTGGTTAAAAGCCACGAGTGAGCACGTTCTATTACATCAGTGTGATTGTATTTTGAATGGTACATTGTGTTTCTGAAAGGATTGTCTCTATCATTTGCATCTTGTCACTTAATGGGATTATTTTGATCATGTACTCACTTGTGGCGTGGGAGTAAAGTATGAACTAAAGACAACGGCATTTCCGCCACTTTTGGGATTTTTAGCTGCTTTCTATGATTTACATAATTTTTATCAAAAGCCGATGTCCTTGAATACCTATCGGATAGAAATATTTTGGTAATACATGATCATTAGTTTATGCCTTTTCTCTTACTAGAACCGGCTGCATTAATAACGATCCTTTCAGAAATAATTTTACGAGCAATAAATAATCTCGAACGAAGGAAAGAATGTGTGCAATCAAACCGTGGGAAAATGGTAGTTTTTACTCCCTTCAAATTAACGTATAATGTTCATTTGATTCCGGTCTTCTTTGCTGGGCGTAACTTTCGTCGTCTAAGTAAACTTCTACCCAAGGAACCGGTTAATATTTACTGGATAAAATGACAGGAACTGTACTTTAGGCAGATTCATTTCGGCATATCTCTTAGAAGTTGGTAATGAGGGATACGAGGTGCAAAGGCTAGGTTTTACAGCTAAAACCCTTTCTCTCTCTGATAGAAGTTTTAAAATTTTAGACGAAATAAAGAGACGATTTAGATGAAGATGCAACTTCTTGTCACACTTTAAAGATTTGACCAAGAAGTTTAAGTAAACCAATCCTAGCCTTGGTGGAGGGCATATCCACGACACTTAAAAGAACCAAAGAGATCAAAATAAGGCTTTTTGTTCCAGGAATATGCAGTCAGAATACTACTTGGATTGCTCGATTGCGCCCCAACACACCAAGCTGATTGCACACATCTCCTTAATCTCCTCAGCTTCTGTGATAAAATCGGATAAACCCCAACTTTATTACTTTAATCTGTAAGGAACGGTTAGTAAATGCAAAACTAAGAAATAAGTGTTGTAGGTGTTATTTTGTAGTAAAAGGGTAAAAAGTTCTGCTGAAACCTGATAATGTGCAACAATTACTGAGTATAAATGTTTTTGCGGAAGAGTGAATATATAATGCATTTTGGTTTACAATCAACATGCTGACACATTAGTATTTTTACCCCCTTGGTGTATCTTTCAGTACTCACATTATCAGATTGTCATTTCTTTTAACGCGTCTTCACCTAATGGGGCCCTGAGTAGATCGTACCTCTGAGCAACAGAAAATTTCTTTACTCGTTCTCCACCTACCAATTTATAAAGCGAGACTCTGCATTTTACTGAGTGAAACGAGGACCTAAATAAGGAATAAACAAGTCAAAATAACTTGTTTTCTGTTATTGCTAGACGCTTGAAAAGTAATGAAATATGACATTCTTGGTAAATGGTATGCTATTTGGTTCATTCTTATCAAATGTGAGACTTCCACCGCGAAAATTTTAAATAGCTATTTAAACTCCTTCCTTGTGCTCCTAATTGGTAAAGTGATAAGATGAACAAAAACAAGGGAGTAATTTAAATTTAATTTAAGTTTTAGCTCCAATTTCACACAGTTGCACTACAGTCTTTGCTTTAAATATTGAGGAAAGGTTCGCCTTGAAACCACAAGAAACTAACAAAAGGTTCAATAATTTAATCCAATTGGCGTAATGCAATAAATCCTATGGCCTCGGCATTTTTGCAGGTATTTTTAGGAACTATCCTAAGGTATGTGCTCATTTGGCTTTACTGCCCAAGTGTCAATCAGAATCGATGGCTTCGCCCAAATTCTACGGTCAGTGACTACATTTTCTGCTTAAGGTATCATGTATAATCCAATTAACCATTCAAAAAGATCAACTCTGTATCATGAAATATCACCTTTTTTAAGCTAAAAACCAGTTTTTGCTTCCTTTAATGGTAAAATGCATAGGAGAATTAACATTGCATTATCCACAAGAGCAATACTTGCACGATTTGGAATGCATGAATAAAAGGCGATGAAATGCCATTTTAGAATAATAATGTTAGGCACGTTTGTACAAGTATTTTTATGATTGCACGCCCTTTTTTCCCCCTTTATGCAGTTCACTTGAACCATTAATATATTACCTCCCTGGCCGACAGCACATCGGTATAACCCTACCACTTCTACTGGCTCAATCTTACATTTTACTATTTTTTCCAACGGAGCACCACATGCCCCCTCACTTTTAACTCAATACCTTGCATACTTAAATGTAGCAGATTGAGAAACTAGTACGGGTCAGGAATTACAGCTCGAATGATCGGACTCCTAGAATTGATATTATAAACATGTACACGTAGATATTTGGCACCAGCATTATAAATTAAGCAAATAAACTCCAAATTTTACTTCTGGGTCTCATTTTTTAGAGTTATTGAGTTATGGCCTAAATAAACACATGGCCTACTTTTTCCTTTTACACTTTTTCTCTCATTTCAGACAAACGTGTCGAAAAATTTGACCGCTTGTTCACAAATATGACTGCCTAAAGAGCTTGACAGATAGATGTGCAGATAGATAGATGATAGATGTCCTGTTTGATCAAACTTATTTTGAAAGGAATGTATTCAAAAGTGAGCTGCACTTCCTAATTACTTGGTCGATCTGAAATGCAGTGATTAGGAAAGGGATTCCCACAATCGAGTCTCTTAAAGCTCGTGTATCCGATTAAAATGTAGCTGTGTCATATCAACATAATCTTCCAATGGTTCTTTAAAGCAATTCCACCAGAAAAGGTTAGATCTTACATGAAGCCTTGAAGCATAGCATTTTTGAAATCATAAAATAAAAATAGTAACCCAAAAAGTTACGTGTCATTTCTCATTATCGCCACATTTCTGTCATTTGTAACATTTTTGGTCCGCATAAAAGGCACCCCGTTGTGATGTTGCACCGGTTTGCCTTCTTGTGCTTTAATCAAATCCTGAGAGCATTTACACGGAATTCGCACACAAGTGCTCCATACTATTCCCATTCATTTATTACGTTTTCAATTAGAAGTTCTACGCAGTTGTTGCCGATTTACTGTTGCATAGCAATGCCAAATTTAACCACTAAAACGAAACTTCTCATGCAGCCCTTATGGCAGTCTGTCCTAATATAGGTAAAGTTTGACTAAAATAAAGTTTGGATACGACCATTCGCATAAGTATTAAATCAGTAAGCGCGGAAGCGCAGTTACTTATCATTAGGTCTGCAGTCAATAGCAACGCAGTTTTGCCCTGCCCTCTCCCGATTTTTGCATAGTCAATACAGGTAGCCAAGATTTAAAATGAGTTTAATTGGGCGGGTGGTCTCCGATTCTTCTTAAGAGAGTTTGTATAAAACCGGATAAATTAAATATATATTTCTACTTAAGTAAAAAAGTGGTCCACCAATAAGTAATATTTGGTGCATGAAATTTGACTTATGAAATGCGCTAGCATTTCTTCTAATTTCATTTCCATTTCTGCACTGTTCTTTCGATGCCCCACTGGAAATACCTTGTTTTAATGAATTTACCACATCATGAACGAACTAATGAACGCTGTTATTTAGGGAATAATTTACCACTTTAAATTATTTGGTATTTCGAACCAAATAGGCAGATAGATGTAGGCAAAACGTCATACATTATTGTGATACTCTTTCTTCGAAAGTATTTTAGTCTTAGCAACTGATGGGTGTCTGGATTAAGTGAAGAGATTCTTTCCTTTATAACAAGTCTTAGTAAGCGTCAGGTGACAACATTTGTGTGAAGGCAACATTTACATCCTGATTTGCCTACCTGATGTGGTGCTGGATTCTCTTCATGTACCTGCCTAAAGTGTGGGGTAAATCGTCAGTAAATGTATTCTTCCCCTTAGCCTTGTTTTACTTGTAGCTGCATGGCATTAGGCTTTCCAGGTTACCTGTTACAGCTCTTCTTCTCGAAACGATGATTGATTACTGACTGGGACGTGGCCATATAAAATCTGGAAGAAAGGAGCCTGGTGTCGATCCACAGTTAATGAAATCCATCTGTCCGCGGTGCGTAATTTTGTATTTTTAACATAAACCGACACCCTTCGGATATACTTAACACCAAAATCAAGTTTGGCAAACTTCGCGCGCTATTGTTAACATATTTGTACATTAAGTTGCAGTTTTCGGATATTTCGTTTGTCTGTGTGTTGAACTAATTCCGTACTCCAGTCTCCGCAGCTTGCACTTCCGCTCTGCAACGCGGCTTTCAGGCCATGCTACTAGTCTCCCGAGTACCAGCAATGTATGTTCCACTGCACTACTCTTGCTTATTATAACCTTAAGAGGAAGAGTGGAGAAGCCAAATGTTTTTAGAAACTTTGATTTTCATCTTAAAAAACAGGTGAAAGGGGTGTCCCTTGAATGTCATTTAAAGATTAATAATGGTAGGTTAACTTATGTAGGTTTGATCTAGTTTTAAGTAGCTTATGCCTAATTTTTGGTTTCATTTCTTACTAAAAGCATGATTCTTTAAATATTCACAAACTTTGTTTAGTTTGTAATGAATTTACTCTTAAGCTGTACATTATTTTATGCGACTACATTAAATGAGTAATTTACAATACACAATTTATGTTGAGTAAAGTTAACACTTGCGTCAACTTCCTTTCTCCGTACCACCCGAACTGCATCTGATAACTTTTGTAAGGTATGCTGGCCAGGAGGTGGCTTCATCATTAGTTTGTGTGGGATATAAATATGAAAAGGCACCATCAGAACACCTTTCTTTCTAAGTAGGAGTCAAAATCTCGGGAGGCCGAAAAGACTTGTTCAGTGCAGGATCACTTTATCACAATTTTATAGTTGTGATCACTAGACTTTTCTGAAAAAAAAGGAATTGCCCAAATAAGTTTCGAAAATTTTCTCCTAAGAGACGATGTTTGGTACTTCCTTAGGAAAGAATTCAATCTCTTGCTTCAGTGCAAGTCGTGTAATTACACTTGAGCATATCTTTTATCAACGATATGCCGCTGTAGATGTCTAGACGCTCGGAAAATGTTCTTGTTTCAATTTTTCAGAGGTCTTCTTTTTAGTGCACAATTCTTGAACATTCTAAAACGCCTCAAAAATTGTACCTTCCCTCAATTCGCCACGTTGACCAATATCACGCACAGATAGACTTTGAATGAGGTAATAACCACTAAAAGGTTAAGGACAATCAAACACTTAGGTATTTAAGAATAAGACCATTCTGAGTTTTTAGTAAACTTGCAGCAGTTACGTATGCATAAGTCGTACCCCCATTTTACTCGTATACATTGGCAGATAAAGACGTTCGTATTGAAGCCTTTGGCTTCCATTTACTCAGGCTGAGAACTCAGTAGGATTCAGGTTGACGCACATAAATGTCAATCAATAACGATATTAAAAAGCCTAATAAAGTCCGATCATGACACATGACGAAATTTGACCTTAAGCATGGCATTAGCGATCAAAATCCGTGAAAATTGGAATCAATCCATTTAAAACGTTTCGGTAAACATAGGTTTTTCGGTGCTCACTGATGCACTCAGCTTGCTCTAGTCCTAAATATTTGGGAAAAATGCAGCTCTCCAACCCTTGTCTTTCCACCTGACTGATCTGTAACCCTAAAATTAAACTCACTTAACGAAGAGGCTTATTTGGCCACACTATTGGGCAGCTGAAATCCTTACTACGGGCCTAATGGGCAAATACACCGAGGCAGATTTGAACGGATATTGATTGTCAGCGGCCATAAAAATAATACTAGATGTGCAGCCATTCATTGCCAGCAGGGATTTAACATGATAGTGCATTTTTCATAGCCCAAATGAGTAGTGAGCGCTTACGCATCCTGTTTCTTGAAATTTCAACACTTATTTGGCTGGTTTGCCTCTACTAGCACCTAATTGTTAATATCCTTTGCTTTTTGCACTTTAAAGGGAATTTTAATGAAATGTAAGTAAACGAGTTGAAGGCGGTACGAAAGTAAATAGATTTCATCCCATTACATTGCGGATTCCAGGCAAGGTTTTTAAAAAGCCCAGTTTGTTTCCACATTTTAAAACAAACATTGGTATGAAAAGTGACCTCTAGAATATATTTCAACAGTATTTGTAGTTACTAAGCTATGCATGCTCGAGTTAAAACATTCGCTTGCCATTAGCAAATGATGTGCTAAACTATACCCAGATCCCTCGGTTGAAATTTTGGCTACTAGAATAA
>NW_020170386.1:1890467-1967122 GCF_000524195.1 Echinococcus granulosus | reverse complement strand
TTTCAAGCGCTAAATTATCTTTTCACCGTAGGAAATGGTGAGAGGCGATGGATGGTTACATGAATAATTGAATTGCAGGATCAAGGTACTTGCAGTTTGGTTTACTGAGTAAATTAAGAAACCGTCACTAGAGAAAAATGTAAAAGGGACTCAAGAAAGAACAACTAGGGCCAAAGAGTATTAACCAATTGGTAATACCCTTAGCATTCTAAAAAGCAAATTATTGCCGATAGGCATCGTCTGGATGCAACATCCTCCTCCAGAAATCAGGTTCCTTTGACTGGGCTAAAAGTCAACAGTGTACTTTTTCCCAGCTGTGCAAGAAGTTTACATCCCATGCAGCACACATATCAGACCGCAAATTTACTTTTGCTCCTGTTGTGATATGCTAATATTGTCTTTGGCGTTGCAATTTTTACAAGCTTCATTGTAACTTCATGGATATATTTGACTTACCTTACCTCCGATTGGAGCCGAAATATCCACAAAAGCATAAGATTCAATGATTTTACCGTTATGAATCGAGCGTTTCCGACTAATTTAACATTTGAATATGATTTGCTTAACTATTTTTAGCAGCACGATGCAACTGCAGATTCCAAGCAGATGGGAAAGATAATTGTTCCATAATCTCATTCTCAATTTAGGTGATTGAAGTCTGAATGCTAAAAGCACAACAGTTAAACATTTTTGCAAAAGAAGTGCGCTTACCTTAAGTGGGTGTATAGCTTGGACAAAGCAAGCAGTTTATGAGACCTTAAGAGCACTTAGAAAGTGGTCTTTAAGCTTGAGGCTGTGAAGCGCGCGTTTGTTTAAATGCATTTTGGGAAGTAAGGGGTAAGTGTACACCAAACTCATGACCGAGTAAACCTTATTTGTTCCCGAGAAGAGAAGAGCAATTGATATCTCATTGATTTTTGATTACCTGTAAACCTACCTATTCTACAAAGATAGACAGTGCCTTCTTTTAGTCAGTATTCTCGATTTCAGGGTCTGAAGTCGGCGGTAGTAGGGAAGATCCATGAGCAAAGCACATATAAGTAAAATAACACTTTTTTTAACTAAGCAATGCTTTCTCTACAAATATGCGTCATTAGCAGAAAAGTTGGAAAGAGTTTGGGCAAAAAATGGGTGATTTATAGTGACACACTAGTCGGGAAATTAGGCTTAGCGATGACATCCTACGAAGAACAAGGGAAGGGAGAACGGCGTCATTCACCTGGAAAAGACGTTGCACGTTTTTACTTTGATATAAAGTTTAATTACACATTTTAGGCGGCTACTGGTATCTTAATCAATTTCTTAGCCCCAACATATGGTAATAGAATTATCAGTTCGTTACACCAGTAAATCCTAGCTTCAACCGAATTTTGAGTGCAGAATACAAAGTCTTTGTCAATAGTGCCACTGAAACGTGTGGTACTAAATTCCGAAATAAGTAATCTTTATCACAGGTATCATTCTAATTGTTCAAATTGAATTTATTCAAATCTTTTACCGTTATCCTCTGCACGTGAAAATTTCAAAAACAATATAGTCCTACATTAGTGATGCAAATGTCGTTATACATGTACTACAACTAAACTGAAAGTTAAATTTTTTAAGTTCAAGGTCAACATTGTTGTTATATGCGTCAGCTGTATCCAGCGCCTAAGTCCAAACTTCGTGCCTTATGCTTCTCAGGTGGCAACGCTGCCCGGATGGGGAGCTTCTCTAAGATTAATATTTGTGTTTTGTGCTTTTTCTTTCTTGCTTAGTGCGGGTTGAGTCACAATGTGTGTGTTTTCATGCACAAACTGCCGGTGATAATTTTTTCTGCGTGGATCTTCTAGTAATGGTCGTTAAGTCTATGCTTTGATTTATATTGCTATTTGGTTTTGATCAAGAGTATAGCATATACCTTAGAAATGCGGATTTGTGGAAACATACCTTTTGTACGCCTGTGTGTACCTATGTAAGTGTTGTACTGGTGAAGTTTGGTGCGTATCCTACAATTGCAGTGGATTTGATTACTGCCAAAGCTTCTACTGCACCCTGTATATGGTGTTTGTATCTTAATTGGGTGGATCTGCAGTTGAAAAATCTGTCCCAGAAACGGGTGTTGCTTTGCAAATTACTTTCCCCCGATTTTCTTATTTTTGTAGCAGATTCCATGGTCGTGATTTTCTGTTCGTATGTTCTTTTTTGTCAAGATCAAAATGTCAGACTCTGAAGCTTGCAATCTTGCTCGTGACGGTAGAGTGACGGAGTTAGTAAACAGAATAAATGAGGACTCTGGATTAGTCAAATTGAAGGACAGTGTATGTACTCGGATTTGTTAATCATTTCTTGTTCTTCTTTTACATCGTTTGTATTTTTTGGTAGTTGAATATCCTGGTGTTGAATGCTGATTCTCAACGAAATTAGTGGGGGTCACAGATATTCTAGTGAAAAAGCATATATCTAATCTTTTAATACCGGTTTCTAAATGTGTCCATTGAAAACATGGCTTTTTCATTGTGAACCAAAAGAGTCTGAGAACTTACCATAGATTTGGTTTGTCTCGTGTATGTGTGATGTGGCTCGATATTCCAGTCGGGGCGTACTGTTTTGCATTGGAGTTCCTGTGGTGGGCATGTCGATCTGGTCAAACGTCTGATCCAGGGTGGATGTCTACCGGACGAGCCTGATTCAGTATGTTTTGTGTAACTGATTTTCCTTGCGTCATCATTTTTTACAATACCAAAGTGAACGTATGCCATTTGAGACTGGTTTGGATCAGGATTGAGGTTCTACCGTACCTTAAACGTTCGAACATGACTTACTTTAGACTTGTTGGCAAGCTGCTAAATTGCATGTACCTATTCATTTGACCAGCTGTCATTCAGATTACTACATCACTACTGATATCACTATTATTGTATGTGTGTGTAACATGTTTTATGGCTGTCTACGTATTTACTGTTTAATTTATCGCATTCCGCGTAGTCGGGTTGGACTCCTCTGATGATTGCCGTGTCTGCAGGTCGGGAGGACGTCGTCGCGTACCTCTTAGATGCAGGTCTTTCTGTTGACGTTAACGTGGTCAACTCAACAGGTCAAAATTGCCTCCATTATGCAGCCTCCAAGAATCGGCTCTCGGTATGTTCCAATTCGTCCATCTCTCTTAACCTCGATTGAGCGCTCTTTTAGAGTTCCAATTTTGATGTCAGTCCCCCAGGTATCGCCCTAGCCGATCGACTCAAAATGCATGATTGAAGTTGTTTGTCTGATGTGGTTCCTGTGGCTACCCGTGTGCCTAATTTTAGTCGACTTTAAGTTTTGCGAAGGCATTAATATCGCACTGGTTAGGTGATTTTGGCCTCTTTCAGATAGCGAGGCGTCTCCTATTGGCAGGAATACGGGCAGATTTACGTGACTGGGGTGGAAACACACCCCTCCATCGAGCTGCGTCTCGAGGTCACACGGAGATGGTTAAGTTGCTGCTGGCTGGGGATGTGCTTGCGGACGCAGGCAGGAGTAGAGACATCAGCAAGTGCTCACCCAATACGCCCAATGATGCTGGACAAACCCCACTGTATGGTTCAACTTCCACCTCCCCAAATCCTCTTTGAAATGCCTCCAACCACTCAAAACCTATGCTAATAGCCGACTAATTTGGAAACTCTTCTGTGATTGCTGTTATTGAGCAGCTCCATCGGTGCTTAACACTTTGATGGATTCGATTTTTTTAGCCGCTGCTATTGTAGGCCAGTTGAATTACTTACGTATATTCACCCACTCATGTTTTGAAAATATTCTCTTAGCAGTTTTACCACGTCCAGGGCATTATTTACGTGACATCTTGTGGTGCCTTTGAGCAGGAGGTCCGAATAATACCCTCGTAGTACTTCCAACGCTTTTTGCACTCCACTGAGAATGTGTGTAATTCTGTCATCTATTTGCCTGATAAATGGAGCTACAGTGGTTGTGATGCATGTGAGAGCAAAACCTTCCCACTCTTACGTTTTCTTTTTTGGAAATTAATGTCCTAATAACCGTAAAACTAGTCTTCGCCAGATTGGTTAGTGAGAACAGAACATCTTACGCTTCAATCTATCGACTGTAGCCTAAAGTGAATTTAGCGGGCACTATCATTGCAACTGTTTTAATATCTCGAGTCTAAATTCAATCGGAGTGGAAACAGTGACACCCCATATGGGTAACAGGATATCTTAGGAAGTCTTGCTTCGATTCACTGATCCTAGCGCTGTGTAATAATAAGAAATTGTGCTGAACAGAAAACGCTCACAACTCTAAAATTTCACCGTCTACCGTTCAGCGATTTCCCCAATGTTTTGTGTTGATGTCGTAGACACATTGCCTGCGAAGAAGGAAATTCTGAAATTATGAAGATCCTCCTTTCCGCTGGTGGAGATCTCACAGCAAAGGACAAGGTGCGTCTGCCCCCCATACTCTCTATTGACTCTTCGTGAATGGTCAAAAACACCTTATCTTGCCCCAACGTCGTCGTTACTTTGTTTGTCGCTGCTATCCCCGAACCCTAACCACAAACTATCCGTCTCTAGGATGGTCGCGCACCTGCAGACTTGGCGCCGGACAATCTTCGGTTTTCTATACAGAGAGACCTCAAATTACGGTCTCCATAAAACTCATTGCTTTCACTTGCTCAATAAAATCATTCTTAAAAACTTTTCATTCTTAGCATTGTAGCGTTGAAAACTCACTATCAAAATCACTTTAACCGAATACTGGTACTGATGCTGGTTCCCTCGAACTGTAGTCGCTCCTATCATTATTAGTTGACGATGGGAAAAGTAGGATCAAATGATGATTTCAAATCTTTAATAGTAATAACGCTAAAGAGGAGAGGAGTCATCATAGCTAGGCTCTTTGCTACTCTTCGTGTAAATCGTGGCATCTCATCACGGGTTTACATGGATCGAGGTGATTTATAACAAATCTACAAAACGCTCCAATGCAAATTCACTATGCAAATAACAGGTGATGCCGCTGGCTTCAGTCGGGTGGACGTATAGTGCTCAATGTGAATTGTAAGCAAGGGAGACGTAGAGTTCATGATTCGAAAGAAGGGCTCGAGTTCTAACTAGTAAGAGCGGTGTTATATTGATCGCCATTGAAAAAAGGAGCGATAACAGCAGTAAGGCCCATGTCTCAGGATCTAGCTTGGGACTGAGTGCGGAAGGGGCAATGAGTGTCAACGAAGCTGCGTAACATACAATGCGGTGATTCGAGGAGATTGGCTTGGAAAGCGGAGACTGGGAATTTTTGACTCTGAGGTGCCGTCGGTGGAGACCACCAATCTTTTCACCGCATTGGCCTGAGAGAAAGAGCTTTTTTCTTGATGGAAGCAACGTACTGTTCAGGCACCCAATAAATGAAAAAACGTGATTTCCGGGTGGGACCAAGTTGGAAGCTCATGATATGATAACCTGGGTGCTCAAGGATGGGGCAGTGTTCGACCTCTTTGACGGTATCCAGAGGTATCTTATATGTGGCCGAGGGGGTTGCCATCCAAAGCTCACAGCTTTCGGGGTGGAAGCGAAGACGCAGCGGTTTACCCTTCTTGTCTAGTAAGCCCGTCAGTGTCTCATTATCCGCCAGTGTCGCTGGTACGGTGAGACTCGCTTTAGCATTGTCTGGTTTACCAAAGGTCTCTATAACATGTTTATGACCTGCAATGGTTTCTTTATCCTCCTCAAGAGGTGGTTCATTTTCTCTGTTCGTATCCGACTCGGGTGTGGAGGCTGACGACTGACCTGAAGCCTAAGAAAGCCGGGTGATGATGATGTCGGTCTATGCAAAATTATGATACCTTTCAGCGTACGACCCTGCAAAATATAGACGCCAAAAATATTTTAATGACTAATGCAGCTTAAGGCAACGACGCAACTCACATATAAAAAACCGAGAAGTCATGCTAATGGATAAAGAGACTTTAGTTGCCACTTTAAAATTGCTTAGTGCATGCACTTAAGTCGTGAGAGTAGCGATGCGTGGCTAGCTGATTTTTGATACCACAATGCATATGCCCTTGTAAATTCTCAAGTAAAGAAGCTTACCACTGATACATCTCTTTCAGTACCGATTAGCATGATTCTTGTGTCACGCCCAGGCAATCTAAGGCTCGCAATTTTCGTGTCATTCTTAAGAATGCCCCGAAATATCAATTTCTGCATGTTGACTGGCACGTTAGTGATGGCTTCAAGTCTTTCCTTCAAATCCTCTACGGTGCAGTCAGGCATGAATTCGAAGGAGTAAAGACTTCGATTGTGTTGCACTATCAAACGGACAGCAACGTCCCCAGAGCTTTCCGCCACCCTTTTTGACTCTCCAATGCCTTCAGAAGCCGCTGATCCGCTAGCGTTGGTGCGCATTGTCTCACACCTGCAAGTGTAATTACGTCGTGGGAAGCAACTTAATGGAATAGCGCAATTTGTCTCAGGGTGTCCAATAGGTATTCAAAAAGTAACAGCACTCACCCTAATACAATTATCTGTGGAGAAGCAAATTACATAACTACTAACCAACAATTAGATATTGTATGAACAAATGAAATGGGAACATGTAGCGTCCGCCTAAAAGCAGTCACAACAAAAGGGGCAATTTATTGCTGACTTTAGAGGGGAATATCAGTTCTACCCAATGTATACCGAAGAATATCTCAGAGTAGGTCGCAAAAGAGTGTCCAAACGCACAACACAACTCACCAGCTTCGAGAACTGCTAGGGTCAAGTTGTATTCAAACCGCTCGCTGCACTTGTTTTACGAAGCGAATTCTAGCCTCATGCTTCTTCACTTTAGAATGACTTATGCAATGTTATGTTACAAATAAAAAATTAAATTCAGCAAAAAAAAGTATGTTTAGTTAATTTTTTAAAACTTATTATGCAATTAGCTGCTTTTAGCTCTTAAAAAAGACATAAAAACAAAATTTTGCTCATTTTATCCTAATGGCGCGTTCTATTCTTGATATAATGCTTATTTTTTGACAAAACTGTTACCATGCCAACCTCGCCTCGTTGTTGGACCAATGACTTTTATGTACCATATTGTTGTCGCGCAAATACTTGGTCATTGGCGAGGCATGCGGGGCACTCCAGTTTTAATTTTGAGTAAGTTTCTCCCGAAACATCCCAGTTTTTAAGATCAAAACACTAGACGAGAGCATGGTAAGGACGTCCAGTTTGGGAATATTGAAGCTGGCAAAACAGTAGCCGATGTTATTCGTACGTGTCTGGGTCCTCGAGCAATGCTTAAGATGCTTTTGGATCCAATGGGCAGCATCGTGATGACAAACGATGGCAACGCTATTTTGCGTGAGATAACTGTTGAACACCCAGCGGCTAAATCAATGATTGAAATTGCTAGAACACAAGATGAAGAAGTGGGCGACGGCACAACATCCGTTATTGTTCTTGGTTGGTCTTTCTCCTCTCTATTAATCATTTAGCCGGTGAGGTTCTTTCAGTGGCTGCTCCCTGTCTTGAGAAACAAATTCACCCAACAAAGATCATTACTGCTTTTCGTCAGGCCTTAGAAGATATAACTACGGCGATCGACACTAAGCTTAGGTAACGTCGCTGTTTATTCCTAATCTCCTGCAGCATTCCTGTTGATGTAAACAATCACGAGGCTATGGTTAATCTTGTAAAAAGTTGCGTAGGAACCAAAATAATTAACAAATGGTAAAAACTTTGCCTAACATTCCTAGTCTCAGGGTGGATTTGGCGTCCAAGTTGGCCATAAGTTCCGTGAAGGTTGTTACCATTGTCGACGGCGGTCGGAAGGAAATTGACATAAAGCGATACGCCAAGGTAGAAAAGGTAGGTTGAAGTGCCTTCTATGGACGTTTCTAGATTCCTGGTGGTTCTATTGAGGACTCTTGTGTTCTAGATGGAGTGATGTTTAACAAAGATATTTTACATCCTAAAATGAGGAGGCGTATTGAGAGTCCTCGTATTCTTCTTCTCGATTGTAGTCTGGAGTATAAAAAGGGTGAGAGCCAAACTACCATGGAAATATGCGGTGAGAAGGACTTTACGTAAGTTTTCTTGTTCTTTTATTGTTTAGTCGGGCTCTCGAGATTGAGGAAGAATACATTGGCAAAATTTGTGAGGAGATTATTAGGCACAAACCGGATGTTGTTATTACTGAGAAGGGAGTCAGTGATCTTGCTCAGCACTTTTTGGTTAAGGCGGGAATATCGGTCATTCGCAGGCTTCGTAAAACCGATTGCCTTCGGATTGGGCGATGCTCTGGTGCCACAATTGTTAGCCGCACTGACGAGATCAAGGAGGAGGATATTGGTACTGGTGCTGGCCTATTTGAAGTAAAATTAATTGGCGATGAGTATTTTACGTTCATCACAGGATGTAAGGTTAGTGCATCGTCTTCCCTTTAAGTAGGAACTTGTAGGACCCTAAGGCATGCACTATCCTTCTTCGTGGTGCCAGCAAGGACGTTCTAAATGAAATTGAAAGAAATCTGCAAGATGCTATGTCGGTAGTACGGAGTGCTTTCATGGATCCACGATTAGTCCCTGGTGGCGGAGCACTTGAGATGGCTCTTGCGCAGGAGCTCAGTCAAAAGGCGAAGTCTGCTGTTTCTGGTGTGCAGAAAGTTGCCTACCTGGCTGTAGCTCAAGCATTGGAAGTAATTCCTAGGACTCTGGCCCAAAACTGTGGTGCTAATGTTTTGAAGCAAATAACTGAATTGAGGGCCTACCACGCAATCGATCCTGCAAAAAACTGGACCATGGGAATAAATGGTGAAACAGGACAGTTAGTGGACATGAAAGAACTTGGGGTTTGGGACCCTGTTGCGGTTAAGTCTCAGACCTTCAAAACTGCGATCGAGGTAATACACTGCTCATTTAACTTGTATTTTCAGACGGCCATTTTACTTCTGAGAATTGACGACATCGTGTCTGGAACCAAGAAGGCCGCTGACACTGATTCGAAGCCTTGAAAAGTGTTTTAGCAGTTGTTATTAATAAAGTTTAAGCCTTTTGCATGTCTCCGAATTGACAGCTTTCATCTCAACCCTTGGCTTGGGAACAAATGGTTTCGGTCTTACCGTGTTTGGTGCTTCAATGCTGCAACAAACATTCGTCTGGCTAAGTACTTGGATGCGTCGTTGTTCGATGTTCATGCCCGTGGGATTAGGTAGCGTTTTAGGGTTAGTGGCGTAGGAATCGCTTCAGGTCCTTCGGTTCCAGCCTTGGTGCCCGCGGACGGGCGCGACCGCTTCTCCCGATGAGTTTCGTGTGTAGGCCTTGTGGAAGTAGTGCGAATCATGTTTAGTTCCTCCTTGACCACCATGAGCTTTTAATCCCCGAAGTTGGCTCCAGGGTCACCTTGTCGACGGCAGGTTCGCCACTAAACGGATTGGGCCCCTTTACCGGTGCCTTCTGTCGACTGGACTGTCGTCCAAACGTATCGATCTGGCTAATTGCAAAGCCTTAATCTCAAGCCTAGGTGGTACCGTCCCCACTAGTTGCTCGTAACGATTGGCCTTAAGAGCCATAGGAAAGTACTGAGGCGGACGCATACGAGGAGCAAAGCATGGGAATTTATTTGTAGATAGTCAATGGGAGCAGATGTACGGAAATGATACCTGGAAAACATCAAAGTATAGTGCATACAGACGGCTATGAATATTACAAAGAGAAAACAACGATGGTTAGCTAAATACATTGAGGGGAAGTGTATTTTATTGTTTCAGTACACTTGAATGAGTAGCCCTGAATAGTTGTTACACGATAAAAACGGGGCTCATTGACAAGCACAGATGCATCTTGCTAAGAGGTAAGGGCTGGGGCGACTCAAGTAAATACTTTCATCTTGGAATTTTTCCAAAATCATGAAAATTAGAGGAACCAACTTCCAGAGGAATTGGTATCTCCAAGCAAGATGAAAATAAGATATTTTGTAAAGACAAAAAGAGTTATAACCACAGCACATCACAAGGGACATTGAGAAGTTTTGCTGCGTAAGAAGGTGCGCCTGTGCACGGAAATGAAATCAAGAATCGTCATCAGGTAGGGTGTGTGTCATCAATACAGCTTCTTTGACTCTGCATCCAGGAACTGATGGGCCATTTGAACGACATTCTCACAATACCGATTCTCCCCTAGGGCAAAACGACGCCACTTCCTCTAAAAGTAAAGTCTCTCTGATCAATATACGCATCACACAGCCAAGGTTCCAGAAAAAAAATTCAATGAAAAGAAAGCAATAGTACACCATGAAGTAAAACAACGCAAATAAAACCTAAGATTGATCAAAAAGTGGCAGTTTAGCTTGTTAGCCAATGGAACGTTTATGCACCTACCCCGTATGCTACTTGCAAAATTCGTCTAATAGTGAACTCTGGCTCCTTCTGTACAGGATATGCTAACTTAAAGCTTGAAGCAGAGCTGGTCCGGCGCGAGAGGCTCAAACCTTGCCGGGAGACATTCGTGGCAAATTGTTGAGTTTTCACTGGCGCAATAGGCGTTGTTGCAGCAGCCATTCGATTCCATACTGTCATTTTGGCCATTGACAGAGCGATCGAATCACTAGTAGAAGACTTCGGTTGATTTAAAGGGGTAGCATATGAGAATCGCTGTTTGGGTGATCGGATGTTGGGCGGAACGTTGAATCTCTCAATCTGAAATGGAAAGACTTTCAACAGAGCTGCGGATATAGACGCATTGGTTGAGCGCTGAGTGAAGGACAAAAACAGATATTAAAAATTAACAAAAAGTACCAAGACAAATGCTACCCATAAAATCAAAATAGCATGAGAATTTAAAAAGTAGGCAATAAGTGCCACGATGAGGCGTACAAAAGGGGTTGGTGAAGATTTTTCTGATCCGAAATCGTTATTTCCAAACAACACTCGAGGCCTAAATGAATTGGTCGACTTCGCATTGGTCGCGCCACCGAGATTCCCAAAGCCAGAAGGCGGGCTAGAAAGGTGGAAAGACTTCTGGTCGGACTCGCTAATAGACTTAGAAGGCGTCTGCACCACAAAGAAGTCGTCGCTGGAGGCGAGGTATCTGAATGATGAGGAGACAGGTGAGGACTCGTGACAGGGGTGAGCAAGAGTCTCATCAGTGGGATCGTTAAGAGCGTCGAAGTTGAGGTCTTCAATAGGGGAGAGGGAAGTGGACGAAGTAGAGTTGGACAGACGAGACGATTTCGGTTTATGGGAGAGGGAAAAGTGCGAGTCCAAATGCATTCTCCTCTTAAACGAATGACTGAAGTTTGATTGCAATGGTCTATGTACAAAGGAATAAATAGTCGATACTAACGCAAATGTAAAAAATAAGATAGGATTGCAAAGTTCGAATGATGCAAAACATGTTGAGATTTATCTTACTTGGGAAGTATATCGTTTTCTTGATTATAGGTCGATGCTGGCCCGGACAGTGACGTCCCCTACATAACAAGAAGCGGTGGTAATAGCAGTGAAGTACAGGACGTTTATTAAAACCGACGTAAGTAGGAATCACCGCCCAGAGTAGTAGATGAGGGCGCAACAACTTTAATCACACTTCAACATTGGTCGATGCACAGGTCATCGGATAAGCTGGAAAACCTATGGTGAGGTTAAACCCCGTTATTTGTACAATCTAGAAGCAGGTGTTCACAATTGCCCTTTATTTCATACGCCTTAGTCTAACTAGTGCATTTACAAAGTGTTAGCAAAATTTAAAGCAATGAAACCACGGTACTGTGACAACCCTCGCCTGAAAAGTGCTTTTTTTTAAATCTCAGTATCCACTTCGAATGGAACTTATTACCCGATACACACTAATCCGAGGGCTCGACAAAGCCTTAAAAAATATTTTATCGGGTCACTAAATCAATGCCCGGGTGAGCCCAAACAGTACAGCGTGTGGTAAATCAAGATATGAGCCTTAACTACCAATGATACTCATATTGCTATAGTGCTAAATCGTTGATTCCTACAGTATAAAAACCTGAAAGGAAGGATCATTGGAATAAAGAAGCACTTGCAAACTTGTTTAGACTCAAGTGTTCTCAGTTTGCACGATCTACTAATTGGTAGACTAGCTCACTTGCAAATAGGATGAATTTCAACTACATATTCCCGGCAATTTTTTTAACGACTCCACTTATCTACAACTTTACCGACAATTCTTTCAATTATTTTTTGGTGAAATAGACCAATCAGATACGTATGACTTACTGTTTCGAGCCAAATTTCAGTTTTTCACTCGTCCTCTGTACCAAAAGGTTTTGATAAGCCAACACAACCCCTTTTAGCTATGCCCAACTGCACAGCAATGCGTTGCGGATATAATCCACCTTCATACTGTGACAGCAGGAGACCAAACTTCAAGACACCCCCTTGCCAATCGCTTTTATTTCAACTAATCATCTCAAATGGCTCAGCACTGTTGCAATTACACACTAGTTCTTACCACAATTTCAAGCAGTTTAAGATGTGTCCGTCCCAACGATTGCATTAATGATTTACGCTATCAACAGCCACCTTAGCCTCAGCTCATGTGTGCCACCCAAACAACTTGCAAACGCACTGGGCTTCGTTTTGCTGATACGCAATACGTATTGTAGGATGAATGCTTTGGGAGTATGACTAATTTTAAGCCATTATTAGAAAATTGGACGACAACTCTTAAGGGGACACCCATGAACAAGTACGCACATTCGAAACAGACTCTAGGTATATCGACCCACCTAGGACCTAAAGAAACAGAGAATAAAAAAATGTGCACGAACAAAAGATACAATTAAATAACTAGCTAAGGTAGAAATCAAAGTGATTTCATTTCACATAAAATATGAATCGATTATGAGTGGGCTTACAGATAAGTAAGATATGCTGCACGTGGAGGAAGGTTCGCGGGAGGTGTGCCTTCGAAAGGATTGATTGCGTTTTTCAAGATACGCTCCCGACCTGCCGATATTTACTTGCGCATTTGATCTGATTTAAGACAAACTTTACCATTAATAGGAGAATAAAAAATGGACGTGAAAGGAATATGACAAACGATAAAAACATACCTGACCATATGGCTTAATGAAATTGGACGATAACTACTGGGATTACCATGCTGAAAACGAGGCCATTTAATCCGCAGTTCTGAAGACGAACGCTTTACGACAGGATGTAAGTTATCGGCGATGACCTCCCATTTCGGTACACGTCTGGCAGCTAAGGTGGATAAGGCTTGATTTTCGAGATCTTCAGGCGGGGAATTTTGTTCAAAATTAGAGAGATCGTTAAAACGAACCCTTGTCACATAAAACGGGGACGTGAATTTACAACAATACCTTTGATTTGAACGCAATGACGAACCATTTTGACTATAGTCCAGAATTTGTAAATCGTTCGCGTTCGATACAGGATTAACAAACATATTAAGCATTCTGTACAAAGGTCCACCACACTCAGAGGTAGAATACCAATCCTTTAATACTTAGCAGAAAGCTGGTATGGAAAAAAACCCAAAAATAGCACTATTCAATTAGCCCCACTTAAATTGTCAAATTAGAGCTTCAGCAAAGAAAACTATAACTTGTTAGAGAAAACAAAAGCAATGCAAGTAATGAAGCACGAAAGTTTTGTCGAGAATTACGCAAAAAAAACATGCTAAATGCGATTCATTCCGCGATATTATTGGAAGTAAAACTCCGTATTAGGACACTATTAGTAGAATTTACACCCGATACTATATTCGCTGACGCTGGTAGTTCATAAAAGCAACCACTTTAACAGATCGCAAGTCTGCAAATATTGCATGATTTGATCGAAGATATGAGCCAGTTGTGCAAAAACACGTCTATGATGAGGAACAAACTCCATCCCTAACGGGTAATGCGACCAAGAACGATCCAGCTACTATAACCTAGACTTACTTCCTATAAGTATAACGCAGCTTGACTAATTTGTGCCGTGTTTTGGCTTGTCAATGTAGTAAACCCACACGAACCAACTGGAAAAAACTGCCCGCAAACCATTCAGTTTGCGCAAACAATGCTGAATGGGCATTTGCTGTGTAGTAAAACAAGCACGTTTTTACGACGATTACTGACAAAAAAATTAAATGTTTCTGTTTTAATTAACCAAAAAAAGGTAACAATTTTTAAGCTAGCACTATTACCATTTGGCTCTACAGTCTGCAGTGTGCAGGTTTAGGTGAAAAGGTAATTCTCACCAGAAACTTATGAAAAAATTGAAAGTATGCTTGTGCAGCTTTTTGAGTTCCTAGTACAGCTATTGCTGAAAATATAATGAAAAACTAGGTGAGATGCCGTGAGTATGGTCCAGAAGCCATGCTGAAGAGTTGAGGGATACAACCCTTTGTGACCAAAGTTTCAGAGTGTTTTAACACACAGTCATACAAAACATTAGGTAGCTACAGTTACTTATCCGAAGGGCAAGCAATGTGGGTATACTGTCGGTAGACATTATGTTATTGATCTCTTGTGATCGAATTTATTCCTCATGTTTGTAGCTGAACGAATATCATGTACAATCTTACCATTTGTCACATTTCTGTCATGCATACGTTCTGAAGGAACTATCATGACACTCTATGAAGGTAGCGGTTTGCTGTTTAACGTAATTTTTTGCCTCCCTCCCCCATTCTTTCTCTGGTATTTATTGGTTTACTTGGGCATATCCACAGCGCTAATGAGATATAAAACAAAATCGAACGTTCCCCTGGATTTGTGTCTAGCTTTTCCTTAAACTTTTGGCGTAAATCAGGATTCTTGCACCTCCTTTCGGGAATATCGCCTAAAGGTCACCAGGCAATCTATCATAACAAACTGGTTATTACAGCAATAAAAGTGTAGCAGAAGTTGAGTAAAGCGAACAAAAAGGCTAAGACATGGTCGAAAGACTTTTAGACAATCACAGAAACAAATTTGGAAACAATAGTGAGGACGACCCGTTGGGCGATTTACAGAAGAGACTACCACAATTTGACAAAAGCAGCAATTATGGTCAGGAAAGTTACTCGTGTCGTTGCTGTAGATTACAAATGGCTTTTGAAAGGATGTGAAATTAAAATGTGCTGATAGACTCTGAAATTAGAGGTTAATATTTGCCTGGGAGAGCCTTTGGGCGGGGAGCTGGCCCCGGGGAGACGGATGGGATTAGAGACTGCAATCGATATATCAAATCCCGTGCAAAATTCAACAACTTCAACAGATCATGTTGTTCAGCTCTCTCTAAAAGGTTTTTAAAATGTGTTAGAATTGGTACATTATTGACATATGCTTGCTACACAAGAAGTACTTCCGATCAATGGTTTTTGAGTGCTTTAATCAAAAAGCAAAAACTTGGTATTTAAGTCTGCTCGAAGATCCAGCACAATTACCGCCATATAGAGCATTTATAAACCAACAAAATGGTAAGAATTGACCAATCATTAGTGCCGCTGATTTGACCTTGGATGTTCTAGAGATTTGCAAAACAGCCTAGAAATTCAGAGAATGTATCCAGTGATCCTCATTAAAAGTCGACTTTTATACACTTATCGACACATCACCACCTTTCACTCATGGCAATGAAAGCTCACAATTAGAGGGAGGCACGAACGAGGGGGAAAAGATCTCGTACTTAACATATGGTAAAGTACTTGAAGTATCAAATATGTTTTCACATTTGATAATGAGGCACACTTAGCAATTTCATTGAGCTATCCTTTAGGATGTGCAATGTATTCGTACAAATCTCTAAGAATATTGAGTTTCGTGAAAATTCTTAGGTACAAATGCTCTGGTTTGGTAGGCTTCCTACGTATTTAGTGTTCATTCGTAATATAAGATAATCAGTGGTAAAATTCATTTTGTATGGTCAATTCAACCTTAATCTACTTGCATAACTCTGGATACGAATTGACACCTGGAAAATCTTGAAAAACTCACCATTGTAAAACCGTATAATGTCTGTGTAGTCGAAGCAATAGAAGATAATTATGTCGCGGTAATACTGAATCAGGGCAAATGCAATGAAAATTTCGAAATCTGGGCAGACTAGGCGATAGGAGGTCCAAATCGTTTCCCAGGCAAGGAACACGTCAGAGTACTTAAACTCTACAAGTTTAGAAGGTACGTAGAGTAGCACCGACCCTGCATCCTTGCCCATTTTGATTATTAAAAAGTTAGCTCACCTCGCTTGAAGTCTAAAAGGAGCCATCGGTAGAAATAAAGGTGGGAATTGTCCTCACTTAGGTGCATGTGTTCAGCGAGGACAGGGTCCAAGACCTTAAAAAAGCATTAGCAAAGCACCCCAATCGGTTGACCGAAACTACAGTCAATAGGAGACGAAACCATATTTATCCAACAGCTACATACCATTGGTTGAGAGAAACTATAGACAAATAAAGTTGCACAATAACTGAGAAATGCGAAAAAAAACACATGGAAGCAAATCTAATTGATTTATAAATAGAGAGCAGATATGCTAATGGCAATATCGAAATAGTCGTTGCATTGTTCCGAATCAGGTTTGATAAAGAACTTCCGCATCTTCAGACTGGCCCATTCTAGTTCGGTGCAGCGAGAAGCAACCTGTGCTATGACCCAGCTTTAACAACTGCATCATAAGTCAGTATTGTATTATTTTAAATGAACATGAATGGGTGTGAATACGGCAATAATGACCTACTTCAATAAGACTGCGAAGACTTCCAAACTGTTGGTTAATGAGCGTGCTTCCGGCGGGAGCAAGAATAGACACATTCGGCCGAGCCTTGTGACCATCTGTAGCGTGGCGGTTATTCTCTTCCAGGAGCTGCTGTTTAGTTTTGGGCCGCGTGAACTCGTAGCAGCGATAGGGCGCGTACTCAAAGATAACGGGCTCGAGAAGGTGAGGCAAAACCACCCCCGCAGCTGCCGCAGCCCCCGCGCTCGTAAATGTGGTGCCAGAGGCGAGAGGAAATTTGGAAAGCATTCTCAGCATGAGCTGAGAGAAACAAGCGTAGGTCAGCGCCTCGTCTTCCAGTACCACAAGCAGGGGCGCCAGGAGGTCGCACATACCCTGCACGTACCCCGTCTCCATGTGCTGCCAAACCCAGGTGCACATGATGGTGCGCAGACGGTAGAGGTTGGCTGAGAGGTCGAGGCTCGCCACGCACAGACCCCCCATCAACTGTTCTGACACCGCTTTCTGGGTGCCATCACCATTGGACAGGCCTGCTGGAAAAGTACTCTCATTAATATGCCCACAACCTCAGACATTTCAGATTTTAGTGTTGTCTTGACCTTCTTCATTGTTTTAAATAATTCCTTTCTGGTTTATTCAACCAAAACCTGTTTAAAGGTAAATCGTTTCCTTTCCTAACTTTGCAAAGTGTTGCAAAACTCGCCACAATGAATCAGGTGGAGGAGATACTGTTAGTAATGTGTTGAATTCGAGATACCTTTCCTAATCATTAGCTTACTATCAAGAAACGTACCGTGATTGCAAGGTAGATTTAGAGAAAATGTGAGAGGAGGAACATGCAGCTTGACGTACAATTATCTCAGCTGTCTCTAGTTGCGACTTACCTTTGGAGAAGTAATGGTAGTGACGATCACATCTGGCAACATCCTTGTCGATTCTCTGAATATTTACTGAGAGAGCCTCGAGAACTTCACTCTGTGAAAGGAAAAGTAAAGAGATTCTATAACTATGATTAGCATTTTAACCGAGGCAAATCCTCCTACTTTTAAAGCGAATTATTTATTTGTTTTGAAAACTACACCTTTACGCACTCAATGAACAGACACTCAAATATACTGCCACAAGCTTCGATCCTCAAATAAAACTGCAAAATATGTCCAAATTGTGCTCAAGCTTGTCATTTCTCAAGCACTTCGTTTGAAGTAAGGTACTGTGAGCTCCTAAGATGGGTATAATTGGAATATGTGTACCTTGACTTTATTAGGAACTGTTTATTAAATGATCTATCAATTACATTTTCGGAAGCGAAATGTAGTGCAAAATTAAACATTAAAAGTGTTGGATTCCAGAAAAGTCGGTTTCAAAAATGAAAAAACGGTGCTTTTGCCGCGTGATTTTACATTGTGACGCTAGAACTTCGTTATGAATGAAAACAATGTACTCACATGCACACAGTTTTGCAACAAACTATTTCTTAAGCACTCTATTTCGGCGATGGGTGTTTTGGACTTGACCAACTCACAATACTATGAAGGCGGATATTCAAAAAGTGCTTTTCAGTATATATCTGCGCGCGAAACACCGCAAAAAAGATATGTCGAGGTAATTCACATACCGAGTAGCTAGCTCCCGATGTCTCAGAACGCGAATGCCGAATTTGTTTCCTCTCGCTTGATGGCTGGGTCGGGGTTCGATGGACCTGGTCGTCGGCACACTTAAAAGGTAAAGTGAGCGGGCTAAAGACTTCATCGATGTCGGAGTTATTCTCCTGTGTAATGGCGGAGAAATTTGTATTGCGATTTGTCACCGTAAGACAGTCGAGCGATTGGGGAGAGTTAGGACAGGACTGAGCCCGCGCAATTGCGAGGCGACGCACACGATTCGCCGCTGCCGTGCTCTCCACACCATCGTCGTCGTCTGTTGTTGTCATCGTGCATTCCTCAGTCGCATCGTCTGTCAGGTCGACAGAATTGCCACGACTGCTGCAGCCAGTGCCACCAACTCCACTATTTGCTTTAAGAGCTCTGGACTCATGAGTCCACTTGGGAGGCAAAGGAGGCAGTCTACTGGCTGAATAAAGTGGAAAAGTGAACTTGTTTACTCAGTTAATAAACCGATAAGCTCCTGAACCTCTGTAAAGCTTCTAATCTGATTTAGTTTCAGTATGAGTGATAGGAAGTGGTGACTCCATTTGTCCTGTCGCAAAAAAGTGGTGTACGTTCGGAGCCATCATAATTAATGGACGAGAATTCGAAATAACGTTTCGTGTTTGAATGTCTGAATAGAGCATTTTGGCAGTTAAGATGATCGGCAATAACTACATAACAAACCTTTTGCCAAAGCATAAATGTGAATCTATTTAATCGACTACTCTGATACCGAGTACTTTATTGAAAACACAGGATCATGAATAGAAACTGATAAAAAAATGGGAAGGGGATGCAAATAATCCGTTATTTTTTGTTCAATTGATAATTATCATTAGGAAATGGGTGTACCAGTTAGGCTAAGCAATAAACGCTTTGATAAAGCATTGACATCAACCCACTGATGCGTGTTGAGTTTGCGGGAATGTGTGAACCACCAAGGTTTCCGTTCACTTCACCTGGTTGCCTAGATGCGGGTACAGTCTGGAAGGAAATGGCAAAGCAGCCTATTAGCTTGTAGTCCTCCGCTTGGCGAACAGTGTACTCAATAAAATGCGGCTACCATTAGAAAAAAAGGCATGAAGCCTAAATATGCACACAGCATTGACAACCAGAATTTATATAAGCCGGGTCATTAATGAAGTGTCTTTACACAATTTGAATGATGGGCTAATCGAATTAAAAATCAAAATTACAATGAGTTATTAATTGTCCTTGTTAAATAAGTGCATCTAAGCTACTTCTCCAAATGGTATCTGTCGCGAATCCATCGCCTTGAATCCAAATTGAGTAAAATGAGCATGATATCTGGTCCGAAGGTTCATTCCGGGTAGTGGGATGTATCTACTTAGCCCCCTATGGGACCGGTCGAAAAAGGGAGGACCTGACTCACCACTGTTGAAATGCGGCGTTTAACCTTGTTCCAAGCGTCCGATAATATCTAGGCCATAAAATATCTTCATTTCAGATTAGGTGGTCTTATGTTTCCAGTTCCATAAGTGGAATAACTCAGCAGTAGAAGTATTGTATCAACGCCAGCTGACAGGCAAAAAATCAAGATTGATGTGGCATTTCTAGCTTTAAACAACGGCACTTGATTCAGCTCAAAAGCACTTTTTTCTCAAATAAAAGTCGCGTTTGAAGTGGCACAAGAATTTAGAGGTGGAATTTTACGTATAGCCTCAAATTGATGCTTTAGTAAAAGCCGTTTTTAATAGCTGGTAAATCAGTTACAGAATTGACGTTTCTAAGTAGCTTATTTACGTCCAATTCACTCCTTACATTTTAAACTTATACCACTAGTGGAAATTTCTTCGTAATAGCTTATTTTGCCACCAAAACCCCCAGCTTATGGCAGGAGCTGATGCTCAACCGTGTTGCCTTATTGTAGACATTCCTTCGGGATGAAGTCCCCGTCAATTATGTAGCACTTGAGAACTATGGAGATAATAATCCAATACAAACCAAAATTCAGATATCATGATAGGAGAGGGAGGAAAGGATAGATATGGAGTAAAAACAACGGAACGCTAACACATGAAACCATTTATGCACGTGCTGTTTTTAATGATTTAGTGTACAAGAGGATGAAAACAGCAATCTCAAGTTGTTTTTAATATATTTGCATTAACATGGCTAATAAGACAGAAATTGTGAAGGACTTAGTATTAAAAATCGGCACCGCAAGGAAATCGGTCAATTAGGGAGAGCTGGGACAGGACTGGACTTAAAGTTCTCATATAAAAAGGAAAGTGCTAACTGGAATTGGATTGTAAATCAAATGGTTTTTTAAAAAAAATATCGCTAACATCAACGGTCTGTTTGTCTGAAACGAGTGATTCTCGACAGATGGAGGTGCTGCGCGATCTGATGGCAGCAGCGTTTTGACCAGCTAGCGTCTCCGCCGCAGAGCCGCGTTGACGCTGCTGCTGCTCCTGCTGCAGGATTATAACCTCGGCGGCGAGCCACTCAGACACTGAACGCTCGTAGGCCATGCGGGTGCGTCGGTCTATCTCCTCAATTTCCACCGAGGTCGCGGACCACGGGTAGTGGTTCAGGAGGAACGGCCATACCTGAGAGGCAAGGATCATCTCTTAGCACAAGAGCTGGACACTCGAAATAAAATGTCCATAATTGCACAGACTTATTCATCTTTGCCTTTCCAGTGGAACAGTAACAGGGACAATAAGGACAAAGCTGTTTACCTACAGTGATACCCACCACACTCAATTTGGGGTCAGACATGGACAAATACGCAGGTGGACAATCGTAACCGTAGTTGACACGGTACAAAAGCCACCTCAGCCGGATCTAGTACAATGACCAAATGAACTGAATCTCGCTTGAGTATATTAATGATGCAGCACTACTTAAGTTTAATTATTTATTTTATGAAAGAGATATGCAGTTAAAAAGTGGTGCGACAGACCATTGTATCTGACATGTGTAAAATGTCCTCTAACTCCATGTAAAATTAAAAGACTGTTTCGCCTATCTTGAAAGAAGATAAAATTTAGACGTTAATAGGTGTCTCTCATTGGGATAAACCAGAAACCTGAGTGATCATTCTACACATTGAGACAAGCAGCATTGCAATAAGGAAAGCTGCGTACTTTCGACTCATTACTTATCCACCGACTTAAGAAACCACTATGCTTGCCTTGATTTGCAGCAAACACCACTTTGATACTAATTTTATGAAATCTTTGTCATGAGATAATGAGAAAGGACCTCCTGTGTGAAAGAAGAACAAAGGACTACAAATACTTTGTGCATGTAAACAATATGTGACTACAGACGAGTTGGGATAAGAAAAATGGGTAAACGTTTACATTTTCAGTTGTTCATGGCTGGATGTGAACTTTCACATTGTATAATGAGTTATCTAATTCAAAAATATGTGAGTTTTGAGCATGACCATGAGTGATAACGAAAACCAAAAGAAAAAGTTATACGCTACTAAATTGTATTTATCTTAAAGTGCAGCCCATTTATAATGGATTCTCCGCAGTAACACCCATTTAGATTTCGCTTACACGTGATTAGGGTAACACATAATCATTGTCGCTAAAGCGCTCCCCTATTTCCATTTCGACTACTCAAATGTCACACCATGACTCCAACCAAATCTAAATTTGTTTACTGGTGATTCACTTTCTTCAAGCCTTATCGACACCCACGTGTGCTTAAGTAATTGAAAATGTGTTGAGTCAGATGCAAATGTGCTGATAAAAAAAAGATCATGAGAAACTTTATTTTATCAAAAGTAACCTTAAAAATAATCCCACTTCCCAAGCACTACTCTAGTACAAGAAGCAAATATGACAATGGAGTCAATTGAAATGTGGAAATGGTATTGCAAACGTTATTGCTTGGAAGTGTTAGGGACCACAACATCGGTTTGTCTTCTAACATCCATAAAGCAAAGAAAAGAACTCACTTCCTGACGTAGGGTTGGATCACAGCCGCCAAAGTAAATACGCTCATACAATTTCCGAACGAGTTTATTCTAAATAGTAAAGATGGAGGGATTCGTTACAAATGGCCAACTTGACTAATAATATCCGAAGTCATTAAAGAATTTTGGACTGATTCAACTTAATTGAATCGGCATGAGCACACCAGAGAGGAATCCAACTGCCATCAATGAAACAAGCGGCGTGTGTTGTTAAAGTTTGCAGAAGGCAAATTTACAAAGTACTAGTTGGTTCCACAACACCTTGCCATTAAGGCGGTACTCATCAAGGTCAGCAGAAAAACTTTGCATTGTGTAGAAAATCTGCAAGGATCCTAGAAAATCATCAGGTAACTAAAGTATGATGCTGAGACATTACCAATGCACGCTATGGCTGATAGTTAAGCTAGTTGTTTGCTTTGAGATACCGAGGGTTGTTCAAAATGAGGAAGAAAGGGATTTTTCCCAGAACCCGGAAATTTAATTTGAATATGGGAAACCCAGCTTTCTATGTCTCAAGTTCAGCATAGCAAAGTAGTTAAAATGAAAGTTCTAGATACAAAAATATAGAGGGATAAGTAACTTTAGAAGGGGAAAATATCCACCTTTGCAGTTGGCGTATGGTGCAATTACTCCGCAGATTCGACAATTTTGGTCCGATGGCTGTGACTACAAATACGTCCACATCCCTACTCACCTTTTGCCATTAAAAGGCGTTTGACCACTACACAAGCATTAATCGAAATTGCGTATCAAAATGCGTCCAGAATGTAGTCATCTGAAATTTATTCACATCAACTTAGTAAGCGTTCCGGACATCAAAATGCACAGAAAAGTGTGCTTTGTGCCAACTAAACCTGAAATGTCATTGAAGGTGACTGCTTAAAGTATGCTTTCAATTAGCGACCCTAGGTGGAATAGTTTTACTTTCCCAACTTTTGCGAATTTTTCAAACAGTAAGGGGGATACTTCACACTGACGTATAAAATAGTGATGAGGTTCAGCATCCCGAAGCCAATACCACCCAATCGTGCAACTCTGCAGACCAGAAGTTTCAATAAGTAAAAACGAATAGAGTAAAATTAAGATTTAAAACAGCGAAAATGAGTAGGAAAACTTAGAAGCACCGCAATTTGTGTTAAATGTCTTTAAAATAGGTTAAAGTTGTGATTCCATAAGTCATTTTTTGCTATCAAAGTGCACGCAAAAAAGCCACGACTCCATTCGACGGAGCTCCCATATGCTTCACAAAATAAACAGAAATTCTCCAGACGATTAAAACCTCCAATCACAGAAATCAGAATCAATATATTAAATAGCACGACAAGTAACTTAACCATTTTCTGTCTTTCCTAAAGTAGCATTCATGATTATCGCTACACTGCCGGGGAAAACGGTGGTGTAAGTGTTCCAAACAAATCTTTTCACATTAATAATAACCGCCTACTACGCGCGAACGCGAGTCCAAGGGAATGGTTTAAAACATATTCTGTTTACAAGGAAATACGTATAACAAAGAAGATTACGCTGCAAAATGCAATATGCTCACGACAACAGCGTTAACCAAGGACGGAGAGAAACAACCATCTTCTAATACCTTGAGTTTGAAACCTATTCCGTATTATCTGATAAACTTATTTCGGACAACGACCAAGTTATTGTGCATTTTATGCTACTTTCTTTACACAGACAATAGCGTTAAAAGCATAGCTACATACGAAAACAGTGGGTTTGTCGATAAAACACTACTTTTTAAACCAGAATTTAGCGCTAGAATGGAGACCATAAGTCGCAAATAATGCGGCCAAATCGGTTCTCTTACCTTCCCACCAGAGTGGCGTACATTCCGCCACACTTCTGCTGTCAGAGGTTTGGCATTGAGGGATGGAGGCTTGGGCACCAGATAGCGCGGATAGACCATATTTTTGAGGCGATTTCGAATGAGGTTAACCGAACGTGTATAGGCCAGCCCTTTCATTGAAAAAGAAAATCATAATCAAGATCGGGATATTAAAATAGACCTTCCCCTAATTTTACATAAAATGGCACAAATCTATGCTTTAGAAGGCATGGTATTAATTTATCCCAACAGGTTCGCTTTCAAATCGAGGTTTTAAAGTTCCTGCGTGCATATTCTGTTCCTATGTACAACCACAAACGCAAAGTGATATTGGAAAGATATCAAAAAAATGAAATTGTCCTCTCAATGCTTTTTGGAGGGATTAGAGCAGGATTTTGTGGTTTAAATAATATTTACTCCACATTAAAACCGAATCAAAAACCATGAAAAAACATCTAGCTGTTAAAATATGAGCAGAAATATAACATGGGTTATAGGATGGAGAAACTCTCGATCAACTCATAAAACGTAATGAAGTTGTTAAGGGGCATCGCTCGATGTTTCAGCGATCCAAGTTACCGTTGTTTCTGATTCCCTACCACCACAAACACCTAATTTGTTGGGAGTTGTTTCATACCATCAAATTCCATACCGTACGATCACATCGTAGTCATATACTTTTCTGCAATGATTCATTATAATCGCAAAACGCCTACGAATTCACATTATCATAAGGGAGTTCATATTGATAGTGAGTGCGAAATGTTACGCATCGAGGAAGCACCAACATGCAACGAAACTCACATCCATGGAAGACGCGTGAGAGGATCTGGTGTTGCATTGTTTGATAGGTGGTGGAAAACGCATCCATTGCATTTACGGGAACGTGAGAAAGATTTTCTGTGGGTGTGCTGGACCTGCTGTCAGTAGCAAGATTTTCCATAGATAGCGTCTTGGCTTGCATGCTGTCCCTTAGCGTCGTTGCGAGTAGTCGGAATGCACTCTCTTGTTTCTTAAAGAAACATAAAAATGCACTTCAAAATCATTATCAAAATCTAGAATAATTTCAAACAGCCAAAGCTGTTTGTAATTTTCAGTATAATATAAGTCTACAATGACCTGTGGTACCCGTTTTTGTGGTCCTTATTCTAGAAAAAAAATGAGAAAACCTATAATTGACTACAAAGATCAACAAATGAAATTGCATTAAAAAGACTTGACTACGACTCAATTTTATGACAATATGATTCAGGAATAGCCAAAAATGTGACCACAAAGTATGGCATGAAATGCACGTGGTTGGGTGTGGTATGTTAGAATGATGGCATCAACGCACCCCTACAACGATCCATTGACAACTATTTCGGATGCATTACACGCGCACTGGAAAATATTTTATAGGAGCAGGCTAGCATGTGCTCGTTTAAAATTAAGCGAGGAGACTTTGACAAGATACATAACTGTTGTTACAAGTCGATCCGTGTGCCAATATTCACATTAACATTACGTAATTTCCTGTTCATGGTCAGCTCAATGACATAAGTGCACTCTTCAGCTGTAATACATTACATCTAAGGTATGCAAATATCTCAGTTTGATCCATCCGAAAGCTACATAATCTGTACCATCTGCGTATAATTTGATAAAGTGGCGTTGCCTTGTATATCACCTTACTTTTAGTCAAATAAACTTTGCTTCTGAGGTAATGCATATTTCCAAATATTTACTGTACGCACGAGACAGTATGACAGTCAAATGAGGAGGGGTGTTGGGCTACCTATCGAGTACTGCACAAGTTATTTCACTTGAGGAAAACGAGGTGGATTTTTTGTGCTCACAGGGGCGGGTGGAGTCTCAAATGTGTCGATGAGGAAACAGAATTGGGTCGGAGTTACAGACGACGGTGAGGAGAGCATCTCGCCGTTTGCTCCAGGAGATATAGGCGAAGGACCAGTTTTTGAGGAATCAACTGTAAATAGAGCATATACATGCTGATTAGCACAATACGATAATCAAGAGTAGTGGTTGCAAAATTATTCCCATTTCGAAACCTTCGATTTAATGCTTTTTTTTGCAAAAATATAGTCAAATCACTAAACAACATCATTTTACGTATTCGTCCAAATTGTAGTTCGCAATCTAAACGTTTCCCGAAGTACTTTCCATAAAAGCACTTCGCAAATTGTCGCGAATTTTCCTTTAGTACAAAGATAAAAAAGTATCAATTATGCTTTACTTGAGGTACGCACGACCGAGATCGTACTGTTGTCCTCATACACACGTTGATATAAATCCCACCGTTTTTCCCCCTTTTTATTTTTGTTTACTAATGGACACTTAATATGTGCAACGATCTTTCACTCCAATAAATTCGGTGCTTTTCATAGTGGTAAATTATTGTACTGCATGCCCAGAGTGAACCTAAAAAGTGACAATACAAATTACATTAATTACTTACTATACATTCTGAGCACATCAACATGTTACAGAACCTAAGAGGTAACTGAATACTGTCGTCCAAGACGCCATGTTGGTACTCTCTGCTTCCAGTTCATAACAATGTGTCAGGGAATGAAGGAAAACTCACCGCGAATCCTAAAGAACCTCAATAGATATTATTTGAAAAATATTCTGGACATTTGTGAAGTTTAGACCACCGTAAAGTGAAATGATGTTGGAGAAGAATAGATTACCACTTAAGCTAAATGTCACGATTGGTTTAACTGCTCCCATTACCTCTCAATGACCTCGAAGTTCCTCGAAACTTGTTTCAAAATAGATAATCCGATAGACTTTTACAAATTTCATGCACCCTATCGCGAATAAAACTTGACTAGGCTAGAAGTGACTAATGATGTTTTGTGATGGGATTTGATGACTCCTATCGAATTTTTGAACCCAAACATCTTGGCTTTTAGCTGTAAAGTGACTTACACTGCACCCAATCGGATTCTATTCATCGGAATGCAAAGGAGATAAATTCTGCCAGCTTCACACAAAATGCTGCGATATCAAAGCACAAAACAATACGTTGGAGCTGCCTCGACTCACGCAGTGGAAAACTCACAAGTGCTAAAACACAGAAGCAAACTGTGCGCGAAGCAACTCGACGATTACTTATTGAGGTGTTATTTACGGACCGTTAAGCAAGATTGTCTTTTCTTTGAGATTGGTTATTTCTTAATCATAACCAGGATGGTTGCAAGGCCAATCAGTCGGTGATTCTCGGCAAATTAAGAGACTCCATGAGGCCAATGAGATTTGTGCCTTCTTGCGAACTGCTGACCAATTATTGGGTTTATTAACTCAAACGCGACAGATCAAAGGTTTTATAACTTACGATTCTCGTTCCAGTCAACCTCATCTGTGCGAGGCTTCAGAGACCCTTTGGGTGCCAAATGTGTCTCTAGGCATTGAATGAAGGAGATGACTTGTGAAAAGGCAGGAAAAGTCAAGGGAGGATATTGAACACCGTCCGCCCGTACCAATATTACGGTTCCACTATCAGCATCAGAATCTACAAAGAACCGTGATGAAAAATGAGGGGTTGGGGAAGTCGGATGGCAGAATAGAAAATTCCTGAAGTATTACCATCCTTTGACAAATGTTCCAAGTAAATGCCTGATTTTCCCTTGCGTAAAGCCAAGCCGATAGACTTAGGCTTGATACTCTTTGAAATATGATTCAAACATTTTCTAAATGGATGATCAGGAGTTAAGTGCACGGATTCACTTTGACGGAACAACTGGCTTAAATCACGTGTCGCATAAGTACCGCACATTCCACGACGCATTATATTTGGGTAGGATTTTAAAGGGGAATATTGACTTGGAATATATGCGAATGCCAGTTCATTTTTTAATCACTTTCGATGACCAATATGGAGGGAATTTTATGGATATAAGGCTAGTGTCTAAGTTCGAGCGTTTTGATATGAAGATGAAAAGTTAGTTTTAAAGCCTGTTATACCTCCGATTCATGCTAAATGTTATGAAAGCGAGTCTCTTCACCCACACCTGAAGAAAATGAATTTGTTGTTGTTGGCATTCGCCAATTGACACTAGATGTAAAAGAACATGGAGACACCGTGAGTGGAATCACGCTGGAGACGTTTAACAATAAATCTTTCTTTGCGGAGGCACCTTACCACTAGCTGCGCACCAGCAATAATAGGGGGGGGGGGGGGATCTAAGGGCTGAACTAAGGTCCTCCGTCCCCTTCCCTCCAAGCGTCCTTGAAACCCCGAAACGTGATCTAATAACCGAGTTAGGAGCATATTTCAGCATTAAAATAACCGCTGTGCGTGGTAAATGGTAGTGAAGTTAATCGCATGGACTATCTGATTTCGTTATTCGTTGGCCGATTGACTTCCTTGGTGATCAAAAACGAGTTATAACGAAATAGGTCAATAGGATTTGGAATAAAATCTGAGCATAATTTACACAAAATCTATATATTTAGTGCATACGAAGATTGCTAAATAATTGCATAAACTTTAAGAAACTATATCAGCAGAGAAGGCTATGCAGGTACCATCTTAACAAGAAAGTGGAAGTTCGGTCACGCCTAACAGTAACGCCACATTTGTGATGCATTTGGTGATAATAATCGTGAAATTATTTATATCTGATGCATTTCACGTAACTTAAGCAATCTATCTATTTAACGAACACAACATTAAAGAGACTTCAAGTGCCCCACGATTATTTGTTTATAGAATACAAATGCTTAGATTGTTAGCTAATTATGGCGTCAAACCAGGACCAAGCACACTTATGTAAAACCTAGTGAAACTTCTGATAGATGCCATTTGGGGACAATGCACTACATCTGCATAAGCTGTATAAGTTGCATACGGATTAGCCACGAATAATTCTCCTATTTCACCGTCATTTAGTACTCGAAAATTCTTAGAATATTTAGCAAACCAGTGAATTTTAAAGTAAAAAGGATTAACTTTTGCGTATGCACGGCTTTTCAGGTAGGCCCACATTACAAGCCTTCGCTACACAAGTGTTAATATTATTATCTCACTTCTAATAATCACCCGAGAAGCCGAATAGGTAACCATAAAAGATGGACCGAAATTCCAAGAAAAAAAAACTTGAATTTCGAAGGGGGAACGGGAAAATTGCGCTTTTGGAAATTCTGAATACATACCACATCTTTTTCAGCACAAATTGATAGAAATTCGCATTTATAAAAAGGCCAAGTTTCTAAACAGTTTTTGCAAAATAAGAGGACGGGCAGCAGGCAGAGCTCATACCAGGTGAGGCCTTAACAAGACTCACAAATGGTCTTTTTTAGGACCGAAACTGCAAGTCACTGATGCCCATTTTCTTTTAATTTTCGTCTCTATTAAAATTGATAAGGGTTTATTCGTCAAATTTCCCTACATTAACTGCTGCTCAATGTTAGGGAACAATTTAGGAGTCGGTCCTGAAGTAGAGGTGTTAGTGGATTGTCAACAGAAAGATAAAAGAACTAAACCAACCAAACAAAATTTTTAAAGAGCAAAAAAACGTACAATGTCGATGACAGTGAATGTATACCACCTTCTTGATGTCAATGTCCAGGGCGAAATCCCAGTAGCTCCTAATTTTGAAAAAAAAAGTAGTACAAATTTAGAAAAAGGTCATTGTTCTTAAATTGTCAAGGAGAATAGCATTTGAGTTTGGTTAACCTGCTTTACACATAGGCCTAAGAGAAGCATAGGTCACGTTAGAATTAAAGAAATTACATTGTCATATTTAAAATGAGTATTGAACAACGCACGATTCATGTAGTAGCAGCCTAGAGGCATTGTCAGCACTACCGTAGGGTCGCGAACCACCGTGGGGACGCTGCTGCTCCTCGCTCTCCTGGGGCACGGACATGGCCCTGTTGGGCGCCCACTTCAGCTCCAGCCCAGAGTCATCGTCAAGACCTGTCTTGTGTATAGACAGATAGCCAGAGATCCGAGTGGTGCTCATGCTCTAGATGAGCGACAGGGTCAGGGTCACAATAAGCTCGAGGATGAATTTCTTGAGCTTTTCACTCCAAATCAGCATCACTATTCAAAAACCTCGGAGCACACTTTGCAAATTTTCGTGCACGTAAAGGAGGATTTCAACTTTTTTTCAAGTTTAGGCAGAGCCTCAGGGAAATCCAGATTTCAGCTCAATCACTGTTATCGCTTATGCGTAATTTCTTAGAGTCATTTAACATTGATTCCTAACATAGAAGGTAGATCCATATATTACCCGAATTCTAAGACAGCAATGCAATTACATTTAGTTTCAGCTTCCCGAACAGATGCGAAAGCTTGCCGTAATTGGTTATTGTAAAACAAGATAGTCATTAGTCAATGACAGTAAGGGTAACATGCCAGATCATTAACAGTTAAGAACCTGATTATTCTAGGGTAATCGTGTAAATGTCAAATGAAGTATGCACCCGCAAAGGAGTGACACTCCCAACAAGCAATCCATAAAGCATCTCAATACATTTCCAGTTTTAATAAAATCATGAAGGTGCGGGCAGGGCCTATACAGCAGAAATTATTCTGCCTCACTCACCGGTTGCACGAGGATGTTGTTTTTGCCATAAAGAAGTGGTGCTCGTTCATTTTGGTGGAGGGATTCGACATAATCCTTAGCCTGGATCAGTTTCTGCACCGAAAGCCCGGGTGAAAAGATGGAGTGCGGCTGGTGGTGGTAGTGGCGAACATGCGGTTCTTCTGTGGCAAAGCTGTCGAAGGTAATCCCTTCATCTGTGCAGTTCTCATCACCAGTGACCTCACTGGTTGAAGTTCTCTGAAAGGGAATGCTCAATCATGACTACTTCAAAAGGCATTCATGTCTAAGCCCTAAACACTAATTTAACTAAATGGAGCCCATTTAGCAGTCCCATTGGTTCAGCGTTTGTAGTAACTAATTAAATTCGATCAGAAATGGAAAGACAATCGGAATAAAAACTAATGGTACCTTGAAGCATTTTAACGTATGACTTCATATTATGCTTTGCAAGAATAGAAAGGAAGTGGGTTATGGCCTACAGGAGCCTTAGTGTTTACAAAGAGCTTGCTAACACTAACGAAATTAAAATAATGAGTAGGTGCACGTGACATTGTAATCACTTTTCGATTCAGTAATGAGAGGACAGTGTAGAAATTACTTTACATTAGGTGCTGCAATTTATTGGGCATGAATCGTGAACGCACCTTGAATTTTGAAGCCGATGGATAAACCTAGAGGAGTGGGTCTGTCACATGAACACGCTACAAAGGACACCACAAACACTTTCAGAACCGCACAACTTTTCTGGTAGAAAGGCGGTGGTTAAGCAAAAGTCATTAGTTCAAAAATGACGAGTCCAATATTAACAAACTGGATAAAGAGAGAGGTAACTTTCCTACGTGTGGGGTAGGTTGTACCCTAATTAGTGTTATCTCGTGATTTCTGTCACATTTAGAACATGATTCAAACGATGATACGAAGCTACTTTAAAAAACATTGTTTGAACTTTTTGCCGTTAAAACAAAAACGTGCAATTTTTAAATACCATGTGAAAACAGATTGCAAAACTTGTTAGTCACCATCTGGTTTAGGTAAACCTCAAAGGTGAAACGGCAAGTTAAATACTCACGAAAGTAGGGTATAGTTTAGAAACAGATCAATTATGACACACTCATGGTTAAGGGATAGATTCTGAGAAGACCAGAAAGACATGCCATAAATGGTGCAAATTGAAGAGTGAATATGAACCAGACCAGAGACTATAAGAATGCAGAGGCAATCTCTTCAGAGACTGCTTCTGCACTCAATAGCCTCACTTCTATAGCCTTAACTGAAAATGTGATACAAAGACACCCCGTGTGACGTTAATAGCCAGCCCATTGTTAGTGTGCTAGGCGAAACCAAGTGGCACCCCAAACTGACGATTCGACTTGAATGGATCGTCAGATTTTGCAACATGCATGAACGGCGGTTCTCGCATTGCTGTCTGTGACGGGCTTGTGGACATCAGAATGGCAACCTTCAAATATCTAGACCATCACTGATGGAATACGATTAGGAAAGTGTGCGCAGTAACCTATGGAAAAGGTGGGATAAACTCAAGCATCACAGTGAAAGCCTAGTTTTACTCATTCGGCTTGAGGCACTAGTCACACGATGACGAAATTTTAGCACTGAAATGCATTTTCTTACAAAGAGCATAGAACATTAAGTCAAGCATGAAACAATCTTGCAAAGTGCTTTTCAAAAGCCCACTATTTCATCTTGAACGATCTCCACAGGCTATGCAGTAAAACACGAAAATTAATTAGTTGGCAAATCTTCGTTAAGAGCATCCGCGAATTCCTGTGGATTTTGGGGCCAATCCAAGGCGTGCGTAGTTTTCCACCCATTACAAGTTTCGTGAACTTCTTGTTAGACTAAATAAGTAGAAACGCATTTTAAGCTCTCTAAAGACTGTTTTCGTTGTCGTCTGATGGTATAATGGTTACTTAAGCACATTGAGCTGGAGGTGTAAAAAAGTAGTTAGCATGTATTCCTTGAAATCTATACCATTCGCCATTCGAGAATTACCGTAAAGTATACAAGCCGAAATCCTCATAACTTGAATCAAAAGTAATCCATCATAAAAGAAGGAGCGATTAAAAGCATCAATTCATGGAGAAAATGCACTACAAGAATCAGTGTCTAATTCTATTGTCATGGCCTTTTTTAGTTGACAGAAACACACATGGGCTTGCTCGGTCGAAAGAGACACTTCCAAACACCTGAAATAAACGACAAAATTAAAGCTTGTTTTAAGTTAGAAACATAAATTACCCCACATTAAAATGACAATGAATCAAGATGCAAAGATAAAGTCTAAGAAAGGGTGTCAGTTTCTTTCATAAACCCTTAGGTCCAAATGGAGTAGCTAAATAGTGTGTTGATTGGGCAAGTTACTTCCGGAAAACTAGGCCAACTGGCTACAAATTGAGTTTATTTGTCTTCTAGAAATGCAATCAAATGATAAATTTGTCAAATTCCATAGTTTATAAGGCATGCACAAACCTAAAGCTCGAGTGCCAGAAAAAGGTTTCTTAATTATTCGAACAATCCGAAAATTATTCGCATTCTGAAGTCCTTTTTTCAGTTAAGTCAAAACTGACTTTCGTTGCTGCAGATAAAATAATTGCAAGATATGTTAATTTAAAATTATATCCGGAACTCTTCGAAACATTGCCGACTGATTGGAATTGGAAAAACTCAGAAAGATCCACACAACCGGGAGACTATTTAAAGCAGTAGCCTAGCAAAATTGCCTTCTAATATACTATTCACCTGCCTTGGTGATGTAGGAGTAAGCGTTTAGGGGAAAAAAATAAGCACACTCATGTATCTGCTTTTCGTGTACGATACTTTTGCCTTATACCAATCCCTCGTATGTCCCGATTACAGTAAAGAAGCATTAGCAATGTCGGCTTTAGAGCCTATTTTTAGTTATGGTGATTAGCTCCTCAAAAGATCTCTAACCAACGGAGATATCTGTGCATAACTCCCCCGAAAATCAAGCAAACTGAGAAAAACTTTGGTACCTCGTGATTTACATTCCTCAACATTCAATATTTCAATACCAAGCGACTTGCTTATTATCAATCAGAAGATGTCAATTTGAAACATTGATAGTAACACATAACAACGAAGTAAAATGTGGTGCCACTATGGTGGTATTGTCGATTTGCAAGCACAGTTGATAAAATATGGCAATAACAACTAGCAACAGCTAGACCAATGGATAATTATGTACAAAGCATTGCACCTTTCAACCAAACGCATCCCAATCAAATAGTTAATGAAGGATAATAACTACTTAACACAATGCAATTATGTTTTAAAAGGGGACTGATTGCAATAATACTGCTGTCAACAACGAAAAGTAGTGCATACTGACTTTGGAGTCGTGGACAATGGGAGGAGACGAAGAGACTTGGTAGAGCAGCGAAGCGGGTGAAATAACGTCAGGCTCGAAGTGAAGGGAGAAGATGCCGGGTGCATCAGCCGACAATGGCTGAAAGTGACCAGCGGAGGGAGCTGCCCCGATGCCCGAGTCTAACGAAAGGCGTGGGTGAGGGCGCAGGCGGGAGCGAGAGTGCTTAGGCGCTCTTTCTTCACTCAGCCGCTTTTGCGCTGCCGCCACCACTCCCCCATCCACAGTCCCTTGTTGCTGCTGTTGAGCGGTTTGAACGCCTGCGGAGTATATCATTTTCCGTTGCATCAACTCTCCTGCTGATGGATCCGTCCACAAATGATCACTTGTTCGGATGCGGGTGTAGTCGTGTGTGCTAGGTCCACCTACAAGGGAAAGACTTTAGGTCGGAACTATATTTCTACATTACCGCAACTTGAATATCCAACATTGAGCATAAAATGGAATGAAACCATCGAATGAGTTATTCTGTTTATCACTTGTAATAATTTGCTATCTTAAAACAAATTTAAACGCCAATTGATAACACCAGCAAATGTATCGCCTTCTACGTATTTAACCGGCATCTTTAAAAGTTACCGATATGTACAGTTGTTTTGAATCCATGGGTATTCTCACACTTCCAGAGCGTGCAACTTCAAGTAAACTGATTTGAAATAAACCTAATTTGTATTCTACATTCGCCATTTCTTAAGGCGATAGGGACTAGTAACCACCAAGAAGAAAAAGAAAAACAATTGGGTTTATTATTTAGGTACTGTCTGCTCAGTCCTCTTCCTACATGCATTGCATGCAGCAATGTGAGGTGGACCAATGAAGGCGATCCTGGAAACAAACCCGCCCACTCGGCCAATGGCAGTGGTGCAAAGTTGAGAGAGGACACGCACGCAAAGGAATAATGCATATTAGCGAGATCTGGAAGCGGTGAGGCAGGAAAGCGCTGCTCGAGTAAATAAGGTGGGCAAAGTTGCTTCGAGCAGATAGGCCAAGACAATTTTCGAACAGATGACAAGCAAGCACACACGCACACCCACTCACGGAGCAGGTCAGCAAAGAGTTGGCTGTCAAACGGATGCGCGATGATTGAAACACGCTCGTAATGTGATCTATAATGAAAAAGACTGAGGTTCACAAACCGTTTCTTGACTTCTATTGCCAAAATTGAAAGGCCAGAAATAATTTTTTTGGGTTGAAAATTCGCACTAAATAAGCTTCCGCACCGCTGTCTTTACAACTCCCCTGAGCTACTAAGAGGGGGAATGCTACATGCATAAATCATGCCAAACATGCGTAATGCCTCCATATTTTCTGTTCAAAATGACCACAAGTCATTAGTGGTGGCAATCACTTAACGAGTCAAGCCTCCTTTTAGATTTGAGGATACCAGCTAAAGCATCTAAAAATACCAGACTCCAGGCATTTACATTGAACTACAAATTCAAATGCCATAATTATTAATTTAATCCCTCATCATAGTAGATATTGGAGTGAAGGAAAAGTTACTGATGACAGCAAAAGTTGCCGCTTTTAACAATACGGGTGCCGGATTTAGGCAATTCCTAGTCTTTTCTCCGGAATTGTGGGGAAAAACTAGAATAGCAATGGTTCTTCCTGGAATATTGTGAAGCAAATAACGTTCAAATCTCGACTTCTATAATAAACTGTCATCATTAAAAAAGTAAAAATGTCGAAAGGTGCTGTACTGATTATAATCTGGGAACTGTACACAAAATGCTCAGAAATGGAGTTATTTGCATAAAAAATTATGGAACAAATTATCGTCAGCTATAGTCCTTACTCCTCTTCCTTTTCGTAGCTTGGTTCAACCGTGGTTCATAAAATGGATAAAAAAGGAAATAATTTGCGCAAAAAACTAACGTGGCATTTTCTACAAGGTAGTCGACTATTTGGCATAGTGACTTTTGGAAGAGGGCGATCCGTATCCAGAGGTGTTTGGGGAGGGCCCCCGAAGCAGGTGTCACATTGCGCCTAAATACAGAATAGTCTTATTACTTGAGTGCGAAAAAGCACTTCTAGTTGCGCATCAAGGTAGTCAAAAAGCATATACCGAATCTATGCGGCTCAGAAGTTACCGTATGTAGTTTAAAAAATGTTAAGAAGTTGACTTGACTGCCTCGTTTAAACATTTAATAATAGCTCCAACTGATGAACGGAGCATACGTTCAATGTTTCATCGGAATTCAAACAGACCATTTACTGGCTGCATATGTTGTGAAAATTGTCAAGTGCGGTACAACTCCATCGTAACATGTGCTATCGCTGACACGTTTCTATAAATTATAATCGGCATCCACCTTAATCGGTTAAGTTTAGCAGTCATCGTCTCATGTTCACCTTGATTTCGAGTGGAAATGTGAAAAGCAACTACCTCTTTGATCAAAAAACTATGCTCTCTCTAATTCCATCCCTTACTCCTTCTTATGCCACTCGATAGAAAAATCGCTAGTCCTGAGCGTCAGACGTAAACAAATAAAACAAGAGGCAAATAAAATACTAATAAAATGGCAAAAGTGAGCTAACCTGCGTTTCAAAGCGTTGATACGTTTATATTAAGTTTAAAAATAATACCTAATGGTTGGCAATAAGAGTTAGGTTCGCAAGGTTTTCGTAATTAATGGTACTTTGTGGATATAAATAGCTCAATCTCGAAGTGAGGCGGGGTAATCAATCGGATGTCTTACCTGACGGAGTCAGTAGAGCTAGGTGAGGTTACGTTGAAGACGTGTCCATATCCGCCATAACCGCCCGCACTTTCCTCAAACTCTTGAACTCTCCTTACAATATCCCTTGCCTCGGGAAGAGATTTCGCCACTTCTTTTAGGAGACTATAGGTAGGAGGCTCGCGGTTAAATAGCACGGGCTTTTTCAGAATCAAACCAAAGCGTAGACAGTCGTCCACGGCCGCTTAATTCCAAAAGTAACAATGAAGTCATGGGACTTTCGACATCTACAATAACAGGTCTCTCCAAAAGGATAAGAAAAAGGGAAACTGATATCCATCCAAACTATCTGTTACTTATTTTTGGACTAGCTTCACTGGCTGCGCTGAGGACCTATACTGAAATATAACCGACTTTACGAAACGGGGCTATTTCCATTGAAAACGGCTGTGAATAATCGGATGACTACTAAGTCCTATTATCCATAAGCTCAAGGTGAATTATCCTGGTTATTCTGATGAAATTTGTAAGGGATAGTTTAACACCAAAATGGAAGAAGTGTTTCTTACCACAGAAAGCAGTGATGTTGCTACTTTGTTCGTGGATGAAGTTTCGTGTGACTGATTCTTCGGCCAGAATTTTCACCTAAGAAAACATTTGTCATGAGTAGATACTTAAAGATAGTTTAGTGCAGTTTACACAGAATGTCTTTAGTTCCACAAAAATTCAGTACTTTAAGTCAAATGGTATTGACACGACAAAGCGGTAGGATTCAAGGAGGGCCTCACATTAAACCGAAAGCATATCTAAAGTGAAATAAATATTCTGCAATGTCTATGTCGAATTATGAAGGTTTTCAATGAGGGCGATCTGCTAAGATGGCGCAATTTTTTCAGTAAATATGGAAATTTGAAGTCCATTAATCGAATCATATTTAACCAATGCCATGTTAGCGCCGGTGTTCATGCGTTATGAAAAAACGGGGACTATAATGTCGGGCCAATGTGGAGAAACAGGGTCCAACTGAATTCAACTTGAATTTTCAAGTTGACTTCTGCTTATTAGTTTTCGCAAGTATTTTATTCAACCTCAAATAGTACAGAAAAGATACAAGAGTAAGCGACATCAAATTCCTTAGGTAAAAGACAGATACATTGAGAGCATCCTTGGTATTTATGACGCAAGAATTATCATAAAGTGCACAGGTTTAGCGAGAAAAATAAAAGGGGATGTAACCTTTTGTTTGAGATTTTCAATAAGAATGTCACGCTTCTCCTGCAGAATTTGGGAAACCAAGCCGGTTGGTTGATCTACAGAAAATATTGGGATGCGAGATGAAATTTTGCAGATAACATTGATACATGGATAAATAAATATTTGCCACTGACTCATCTGACCATATTTGATTGATGTTCTTCCAACAAAACCAAAATAGCTTACTTATATACTATGAGATTGTCAATGAAGTAAAAAAATATTATTTCAAGGTCCTTTGTACTTATGCTAAGGGACAGAATGGTCAGAGAACTAAAAATATGATGTGTATAAACATAAGACTTAGGCTGAATGCAAAATGCTAAGTGTGGTACAATCCTAGCACTGAAATTTGATAGTAAAATAATTCCTATGATAAGAAAATGTGGCCCTAGATCAGTGTCATATCGCATCATCCCTTTTTTCACATTTAACAGCTAAAAGAAAAAGAAGTAAATATTATTGTTAAAATGAAAGGCGTAAAGAATCAGAGAAATTAATATAGCAAAAGTAAGTTGGTTGAAAAAACATAAGAAGTGGTTAGGAGTTCCTTATATCCGTCGATTTTGGACTCACTCCATTGTTTGCGAGGAGCAGGTTTTTTATAAGAATGTTCAAACGGCTGCGGAAACAAATCGGCTGAATTAAAACAGATAATCTTAGAATAAAAGACTCCACAAAGCACGAAATTTTTTGCAGGCCCAAAAATCTGACTGATTTATGAAAGAAAACGCTAACAAAAGACTACACAATAGGTTCCACAGGAACTTCCCGAATAAAAACCATGGACTTTACCTTGCGACAATGACTTCTGTAAAGTTGAACGACGTCGGTTAACATGACGAATGTCTGCGATATAAGTGTTTGAACTAAAGATATTCTTTCTTCCGAGCGTCCAAAACCCGAAACTCCGATCCTTTGACGAAAGGCCACTACTTCCACCACCTGTTGAGGCGAACATAATTGCAAATGTACTAAGCTCAGCTTCTAGTGTATTTGCGCGTGTTGATACGCAAGTGCATTTACAATCTATAACGAAAAGTGAAAGATAAACCAAATCTTTCGGAGCTGTTAGGGAAATCAAAGATGAAGCAACAGCCAACAAAAAGGTTGTCATCACAGAAGTCTCTTATTTCAAAAACCCCTGAGATTAGGGTTAAACTGCATAAAGCTGAGTAAATACATACAAGTGGAGCGGATGGAACTAGTAAAAATTAGGACATCTGAAGAACAAAAAAACTTCCAAAAAAAAGCAACAGCTCTTTCTCATTAAACATAAATTACTGCAATGTAGTAAAAAAGTATATATAACAACTACGTAAGAATATTTTTGGCTTGATTAAGGCAAAAGATTATTTTGGACCATGATATGGCTGCAACAAACACGATTAAATTAAAAAGAATCGTCAAAAAACTGCCGTGAGCAAAAAATGTCTCTAAAAAATCTACAACCTATCCTTCCTTCAGTAATAAAAGCAAAAGAATCATATTAGTAGAAATACCGATTGAACACCCATACAAAGGTACGAAAGACCAACACCACCGAAATTCCTCGCGTTGAAAAAATAAAACAAGTTGAGGTTACATTTCAAAATCAAGTGCCTTTTTAGAAGCGACCACAAAAAATAATAAAGGACTTTTTTGTAGAACAGTAGTTTTTAACACTGTTTATTAAGTATCAAGGGAAAGTAACACTTTATCTCCTTCAAAATCGTAAAAAATTTAACTACTTAAAATTTGCCCAAATTTTTCACATACTTCGTTTTTTTGATTTTTTGGGCTACTCAAAATCTACTAGGAAAGAGGGTGTAAAAATTTGACGAGCTACTTAATGTCACTGTGCAGGCCATTGTATGCTAGAACTCTTAAATAAAATAAAGCCATAAATTTTGACTCTGCACAAATACACGTATGAACAGGCACCTAAAATTCTATTAAAACGGCAAATCTAGTTTTGTGCACAAGTAGATCGGAATGTGTGTGTCCTGCAGACAAAATCAGTCTTAGTAATCAAGTCCTAATATCAGGGAAGAATGTTTTGGCTGCTGAAAACAGGCTCTGTCTTATAACGCGTGTAGTTCTAGACAATTAATACTCTATTTCTTGTGCAATGCCCTTTGCCGAATAAATTTAGGATTACCTGCCAAACACATCGAGGCGTCCCGGGACTTCCCTGAAGACAAAAGAAAACACAATACTCGGGCAGAATATGTATATTCAGCACAGAGAAGGGGTTTGGGCTACTGGCATGGCCCGAAGGCCAGCCCGCCCTGCGAGGTACAAGAGGGCAAACCCAAATCTCAAAGATGGCGCCTCATCAATGCCGAGGGATAAAGCATCATGGTATAACAATATCTTATGGAAATGTCTTTATTCCGAAAGCTTTGATGTCATCACCTGGTTAACGCTATAGTCCCACTGCTATTTTCTGAACAATTAGCATGTACCTTACGGCTAAGCCCATGGTCAAGTTGAATGTATATGGTGTCACATAATTTGACTTCCGCATACCACTTGTTGCCAAACACTAGTAAATTTAGTTAGCCATTCCTCTGCTGAATGCTAGTTTCAATTTTTTAGCTACCCAATTTTTACCCTGGGAGATATTGTCGTGCTGCTGCAAAATAGTGGTTTCTTAATGATAATCTTTGGCCCAAGAAACTCGCAGCATCTGAAGCTTAAATTCTAAAAAGAAACAATTTTGTATTTTACTGACAATGCGAGTTTACGGAATTAATTCGTCAAAATAGTACAGACTGTGCTGAAATAGGACTTAAAATTTTGAATGGTCAATTACGTCAGCATAAAAGGCGTACGCGAATTTCATCAAAGTTGTGTAGTATCAAACCACTGATAAGAAGAGAATAGTAGAGTTGGTGTCAATTTTATTCACAACACAGAAAGACTTCAAAAACTGAATTGCATGGTAATAGTTCCAAGCATAAATACCTATGCCTAAGCAGAGTTGGAATTTCCCCCTAATACCACTTGTAACCTTTCCACAGAACAGTCTAGAGGCTAGAAACTTTGATAAAAAGTTTGTACGGTGAATACAAGTAACTCTGTTTGTTTGCGGTAATTCTTCTTTTAGTTAACAGGTGCACGAACTGGACAAGCAAATTCACCAGCTCGCCGCAATGGTGCTTGCTGCGAGAGACTTGTCTAAACTGAGAAAGTTAGTTTCATTCTCCTTTATTGCCTCCGAAAATTTTTTGGCTATTCTCAATGCTTCCTCTTTAGTAGTGTGGCTAACCCGATCACTTTGTTTCAGTCGATGCTTAGTTGGTGTCTATCAAGTTTGAGGCCCCCTTGAAGCTTTGTAGCCATACTTTTAAACAACAGCTACAATTATGAGCACTCGTTTGAGCTTTGCATCTTCCAAATTTCCAAACTACACGAACAGGCAATGTGGCTTAGCTGCCTAAGAACCTTTGCTGCTCTATACCAAAAAACGTAGTATGGATACTATTTTTAGCATAAAAGTCCATTATTCATCGTGATTTCTTTGCTTATAATTGCCAACTTGATCTAATACTCTCTTCCTTATATGATATTGTTCTGCTAAGAGAAGATTATACCACAATCTTACTTTGTTGTCTCTAGTTTTTTGTTGGATGAACAGTCAAAATTGGAAACGTTTTCAGCATTATCAGAGAATTTTCAGGAACTTTTTTTGAAGGGCGAATTCTTTGGTATTGGCAAATATCTTGTAGGTGATTTGTGTGCTTAAGAATGACCCCTTTTAGGTTTCCCTTCTTAATAATGACTTATTGCCGGATTCCGTTTCTAAGACGCTTGCTATTTTCCTGCTGTGGGATATGTATAAGTCGGAGCATCTGGAACTTAACCCATTTTTTCCATTCATTTTGAATTTCCTTGTATGCGTCTGATTTTATTGTGCATTATGCTAGAAAAGTGAGAAAGCCTCAGAGGACCCTTTGCCGTATCCAGTGAAAATATTCATGCATGCCCTTATGCTTCATCCGGATCGAAGGAATGATGTAAGTTTCGCTTACCTCTTGGATGTTCAATTTCAGCTCTTAAAGACTACACTGTTGCAATTACTGAATATGAATACTGAGACGACTTCACCAAAGACGGTAATTCTCACTTGTTTAAGAGCTATTTTAGTGTGACTGGTCGGTTTTTGGAAGTTTGCTTCATAAGCGTTCGCTAAAGATGCCTAAAGTTGACTCGTATGGAATTCCCTGTGTCCTTCCTGACGAAGAAAATGTGGGGTACGCGCTAACGCTACCGTTACTGTCCAGTTTAGCCATCCGCTGATCCGAAGCTAGCGTTTCTTTCAATGCATGGGCAGTTAGAACACCCATTTCTGGAACTAGGGTTAGGCTAAACATCTATCGATACATCGATCTGTAGAATGAATTGGTCCTCAGAAATAGCGATGGAAATGTGTTGTTAAATGAGTGGCAGGAGACACGGCTCGTGTTGCGTAAATCATGGAACGGTGCTTATCTACCTTCCCCCTATAAACGTATATTCGACTGGTAACGTATTCTACACTGCACACACGAGCGTCCCCACATCCCGCTTAGACTTCTCCTTCTCAGGTATTAATGTAACCCGATTGTGATGGTAATTTACTTCATCAACAGTTCCTTTTACAGCCATGCATTGGATCTTCAACGCAAACGCTGTTTCGAGGCCCTACTTACCGACAGCGAGCTGCTGTCTGCTTTTCTTCAGCCACTTCGTCCTAGTTTCCTTCGACTTGCCCCGCCGCTGCTGCCCTGTCCTCAGGCCGGCGCCACCACTTTGAACTCGCTCGAATTCTGGGCCGAGGAGCTCGTGTGGCTCAGCCCCCCCACACTCCAACACACCTTTCATTGGGATTCATCCATGGATCACTCCACCCCCCCTCCCGAGGTCAGCTCATTTTGCCAAATGTCCGGTGTCTGAAACGGTGTAAGGCGTTATGTTTGAAGTCTTCTCGTTAAATTTCTATCGTACAGATTCAGCAGCTCGCATCACTCGCATTGTCATCTCCCTTATCACCATCGCAAAAGGAACAACTTGTTCGATCAATTAGTCAAAATCCCGGTTTGATAAACGGAATCGGTCTTCTGAGTGAAAACGTATGTCTTCAATCCTAACCACCTAATGTTTTTCCATCATAGTTCCCAAATTTGGTCAATCACAATCCAATGGCTGCCTCTGAGATTCTCAGAGCACTGTCCCTCCATGCGGAACTAGAATCGTAGGTTAACACCAGAGTGGTCACATTGCTCTCTAGGTTTTTGGATGTTTTATCAGAAATGGACGTCAACGTACACTCGCTGGAGGTGATTAATCAAATAGCGTCGCACATGCCTTTGCCGAGGAAATTCATTCTCAAGTGCATATCTAATTTCATAGCAAGATGCCAGAGCACCCAGGATAAGAGTTCGCAGTCTCGTCTCGCCCGACTTGTTTGTCTGGTCATTCAGGCATGGGTGAGGAACAAGATCCTCGACATCACTGGCACTGTGAGTCTATTAGGACCTATGGAATTGTTGCATCCAAAGTCAGTACGGGCTTACACGAAACACGGTCATTTGGACTGATGGCAAAGCGGCAGGTGGTGTATCGCCTGGAAGCATCGCTTTTTACGCATTCTCGAGTTTGGGCGATTTCATGAAATCATTGGAATTTTCCATGCAATTTTTTTTTAGAATATTTTGGTCGAAATACAGTCATTCTGTCTGGAGTTTAACAAAGTCCGTGAAGCCAACGCGCTCTACAGACTCATAAAGAGTATTGAAGCCGCTGGAACTTCGGAGAACTATGGGAACTCCATTGGAGATGCGCCGGCTGAAACATAATCGTATTTGTACACAGTTAAATTAAGCCAAATACCGAAGCACTTTTTTGAAATTGGTAATTCTTGGTTGTATTTTGTATGTTTTTCCGATAACAAAAAACACTAGCACGGGGACAACTTCTGCTTTCAGTAAAGCTACAGAGTTCTCAATGCCTTAGATTCTGTATGAATTCGACTATTTTGTGGGGCTCTTCCATGGCTCCCTGTCCAACGTCGCCACACATCAGGGTCTTGCGTATGGGGTCAATCATGATCCAATTTAGTGTGTTGCAGAGAATGCCTACCTGACTTGAGGTTAAGGGATTTTCCCACATGGAGGTATTCATCGCAGGGGCGAAGATGCCGACTTTCCTCCGGTGATTCGTTGTTTCGTCAAAGTGCCATGCACGGGCTATACAGGTGAGCAGGTTGTCACAAAATCCTCCAGCAATTTTGGCTAGTGTGTTCGCAGATAAAGGGGCAATGAGGAAAATATCGGCCCAGTCCCTTAACTAGACCCTTAGGTTGCGGTCGTTATTTACCTGAACGTGGAAGACTGGGTCGCCGCGATTCTTCCAACAGGCATACTCATCTGCGTCGGTATAAACCGGAACTCCGATTTGTGATTTCTCGAAAAACCGACACGCGTTTGTCGTAGCAACGACCTTCACATTGAAGTTCGATTGCATGAGACATGAGACCAACTCCACCGCCTTTATAGCTGCGACACTACCGGTAACCCCTAGGAGAACATTGCTTCCATTTCCTTCCATTAGAAAGGCCCTTAACCAAGTCACTGGGACCATCAATCACCTAGTCGTTACAATCCACCTCTTCTTGGAGGTAATTTGTGCGGGATAAATTTTTAGAGGCAATGTATGGCAATAATTATGTTAAAAATTACATTCTGCGACTTTAGGGCCGAAGTCACTCCAAGAAAGTCAACAAAAAGCCATAATCCCAAAATTTCAACTAATTGAATGTGCATTTATCAAGATTGTGGCAGAAGAATTTATATTTAAATTAAGAAAAACTCAAAGACTAACGTCATTTTTTTTCTCTCTTTGTGTATAATTGTAAGAAAGTGATTGGACAGTAGCAGGGAGCCTTATTTGCGTACCTTTGGCTTCTGTTTCCTCCGGCTGATACGATGTCTGTGGATCCGAAATTTGCAAATATGCCATGGATTGTAGGCACACATTTTTTCTATTTTTTTTTTTGATCATAGGCCCATGACGAACCAGATGTGTACGAGACGGACGATTTACCGGAGGCAGACCAGAGAAAGTCGGAGGTATTCTTATTCATCTGTAGAAATGAGTGAGTTTAGTCGAATGATGTAGAACAGGTTCTACCAAAGGAAATTGAACGGACATCCATATCGGCTGATAAGGCTCGTCATCGATATGAGCATTGTAAAGTTGATGCAGCGAATGTAGGTACGTGTTAATGCATCTGGCCTCTGCTACTATTTTTCACTTGAACGGGAGTAATTGCTTATTTTTATGTGAGCATAGTCACCTTAAATTTATTTTTCATGTTTCTGCACAGCATGCTTGTCTTATTTGAAAATATCGTATGTATAAAGCACTTGGTTCTCATAGATTTCTCTGACAAAATCACTGGTTCGGGCAAAGTTGGATATGCCGTTGAAAGTCCTGAGTATGTGTCGGTATGTTCTAGTTTACGAGGTGATCTTTTGATCCCTATTCATCGTTTATTATGACCGATACATAAGGCAATAACTAACATGTTCAAATAGTACATTTCGTTTGTTGTAGTGACAATGCGTACTGGTTAATGTGGACACTAATCTCCAGCAATTTCGTGGTTTTTAGAATGTGGATGGTGAGAAGGAGTCGACCCTTATCGCGCGTTTTCAGTCTTTGCAGGCAGAGGTGTGTCGGCTCATCGACGACACGGAGGCAGTGAAGAAAGAGGCCGGAGCAGCAGCAAGAGTGGGCGAACTCACCGTGGAGCAGATCTCGACCCTTGCCTCTTCGCTGAATGCCCAATTAAATGAACTTCAGTTGGAGGAGATCTTTGGTTCCGATTTGGACCTGAGTGATCTTTGTGTTCATGACGCCCTGCTGCAAAAGCAAGTGACCTTTTAGCAATAATCTAGTCTCTTTTCATGAGCCTTGTCATGTTGAGACTGTGAACAAGCTAAGCGTTAAAATCGGAATTTATAGTTCGGCCAAGGAAAGTTTACGCCTATTAGATTACCTCTTTAGGTGTTAGTATGTAGCTTCAGAGCTTTTTTATAAATATTCTGGTAGATCCTTCAATGAGAAGTTGACTGTACTGGTATGACCTGTTGTACTGATCTTCCGATCTAGTAATATCACATTGCGAACATGCCTGCGCATATATTATTACCTATTTATTACTTAAATCCTATATGAGCATCACTTTTGTCCTCTCTTCAAAGGCGATTGTATGAACAAATCGCAAATTTCAAGCCTAAGCAAGCGCCACGGAAAGACGAGAGGCCCGGCGAGTGCATAACTTTTGAGCTTTATTCTAAGCCGTCGGACAAAATTGACGCTACTACTGAAAAGGTTGTTGGGTGTTCTCTACGCCGTAAAATTCACAACCCCTAATTTGCCTTTTAAAGAAGATTTATTGGTATCATAATATGTTTTCATTGATTATACAGTTTTGGTTTCACGTAGCATTGCACATGCGGATATTATACATCTACTTTAGGTTCGGCATTTATGTATTCAATTAAATCCTGTATTTATTAGGTCTTAAATCCAACCTCCTGAAACCTGTAATGTTCACAGGAAATAGCTCCCAAAATTCCCCGAATTTAGTAATGGTACTATCTTTATTTATTTAGGATATAATGAAATGGATTCCTGTTTTCGGATAATATTCAATCTTATTATAGGCGATTTTACTTGAACTTTGTTTTGAATGTTTCCAATAAGGTGTAATAATTTACAGTCAGCGCATGTGTAATCCAGGGGGAATAAATGTTAGTCCTTTTTGATAGATTCTGTCACCTCTTATCCTTTCTTGGATGTTTCAAATGATTCTTGTCTCTTCCTTACCAACCGCTATGTCAATTTGCATATTTCCCTTGTTGTGGGAATTAGATATTGTTACCATCGATTCATATCTGGTATGTGTTTGTGGCTGTCATGGTAGACTCTGGAGCTGGATCGTCGATTGCAGCGTTTAGAGATGCTCGTTGGTTCTCGAGAGGTGACTGCAACAGGTGCGGGTGGACTCATGGAGACCGCTGCACGACTTTCAGAACGAGTTTCGTTATTACAGCCTAGCTACCTGGAGCAGGTTGAGGCGCGTATAGCCACACTGGAAACGAGGCTTGCTGACGTCACTAACAATCCCGAAAATGTTGTGCTTGCTGACGCCGACAGCCAAAATAAGGTAAGCTGCGTCATTGTAACATTCTGCATTCATTGAACTTTTATGTTTGTCCGACTTGATTTGGGATCACCTATCCTTGCAAACACAATATTGAGGTAATTTGTTTGATTGAAGAATTTTGGAATTTTGGCATCATTTTACCCTCATCTAGGAGAAGCATTAAAGTACGGCTAGACACACTTGGGTTACTCTCACCGACCTTCATTACTTTCAGATTGCCGAGCTATTCGAGATTATGAAAAGGTGGAATTCGTTCTCCGCTGATCTTCCAATAGTTATTGACCGCCTCAAGGATCTGCAAACTTTACACGCTCAGGGTCCGCCTTCGATCAACACTTTACATTTTCTTCCATTTTTTCATGCTCCAGCATGAATATAAAAACGCCCAAGATTATGCGTCAGTAGGATACCAGATTCACTCCTTATACCCGTTTTTGAGATCGTTAATTTATTCCCATTTGTAGATATTTTTAAATAGTGCTATCTTGAAATCCATTCGTTGCGGATATGGCATTATAATGTTGCTCGACAAAGGCCCAATCAGTTCTTTCATCTTTTAGCCTCTGAATTTAGCACCACCCTGGTGAATATGGAGATAGCCCAGAAAAGGATAGATGAAAATCTCGCAACTTACGGCTCACAGCTCAGAAGTGTAAGCTGCCTTCCTTCTTGAATAGCTTTTATGCGCCTGGCCGCACTTTATCCAGATTACCTAGCATTTCCTTGGATTAGATTTCTTCCATATTAGTGGACTTCTTGTCTAAATTTCGTTAAATTTCACCGTGACTTTCGATTTTCGCAACTTTATTTGTGATTGAATACAGCGACAACTGTCAATTTCAGTGAGCAGCCATTCCTTCAAGAATCAAATGTTTATAATCTACTAGTAAAACCACATTATGACCTTTATAGGAAGAATAAGGGAAGTTGTGTGCGTTTGGTAGGACATTCACTTATTTGTGCTTGATTTCTTTTCCGTTCTAGGTCCAAGAATCCCTTTCAAATGCCTTGTCAACCTTCAAGGAGAATACTGTGGCTATTGGAAAGGCTATGAAGTCGCCGTAGCCCCCCTAAATCGCCGGTATATCCTATCGTCATGGTTTCGTTAAGCTCGTCATACTCTCACCCATCTCCATACTCTTCTTCCTACCCCGCTTTCCCCAATGGATAGGGTCACACGTTCTATTTGCACCACATAATTATGTATTGGATCAGTGTGAAGTCACATTGCACATCGATTACGTCTTCCAACGGGGGGAAAGTTGGTATTTATGAATGTAAGAAATTAATTACGCTGGGTACATTTTGCCTACTTTACAAGGCTGTACTCTATTTAATGTTGCCGTCTCTCATGGGAAAATTTGTCTTCATAGACCTTTGCCTTCGCTTGAAGTTTTTGCGTTAGTTGCTTCATATTCGAAATTTCGTGTTTTTTCAATTCCACGTCGTTGACTGATTGCTCATAGCCTCGAAGCATCTCTGGGCGCCCCAGAAGGCCGCACGCCCGCACCAGCGCCGCGTGGTTGGCTCTTAGGGCATCACGAACCTGCTTCAGCTTGGCGAGGGTGTCACGGCCATTGCTGGACTTCTCTGCCCACAAGTTTAGTTGGTCCTTAAGTTGTGAGTTTTCCGCCTGACAAAATTGCAATTTTTCATTCGCGTGTGTAATCATCTGTACCATATTCGTTATTTTACGGCGTAGTTTACTGGTCTCCTCATTTCTCTCCTCTATCTTCTCATTGTAGGTTTGATTCTCAATTTTCATCTGTTCAAAATCTATCAGATGAAGACTTTCAGATAGGTCGTATGCCTTGAATGCTGCATTTATTTTTTCGACCTGTCTCTGTAATTTCAAATTTTCCAACCTCTCAATAGCAACAATGGCTGTTTTCCTTTGCCACGCTTCAATTAAATTTATATAGTGCTCTGTGGGTAAGGGACGACCCGTTCTGGAGCTAATGGCTTTCTTTCCCTGGCCCAGTAGGAATTCAGCCAACTCTGCCTGTTTATTTGTGGCATTATTGCTTTTATGGTTGGACAACTCCTTTAGCGAGTTTATTTCTTGTTCCAAGCGTTCCTTTTGTTCCAAGAACTGGTTGCGCACCTGGGCAAGCGTTTCCATGTACTTGGCGTATCTCGAGGTGTAGTCTATACCAGTATCAATTATGCTGCTGGTCATGCTGTCAATATTTGAATGTGTGGTGTCACCGCCCTCTACTCGCCTTCTGCGAAAATGTTCTGACAGCGTCGTCTGAAGTTGCATGTTCAAATGCCCCGCTTTGTGGCGGCGTTCAAGCAGTGCTTTATGCCGTTCCAGTAGCTCTTCTCTACGACATTCATACGCACTATCTAAAGTAGCTGCAGATGTGACGGTGGTGAAGTTAGTCCTGTCCGTGCTATCATCATTGTTGTCACTACCGCTCACCAATGGCTCATAATCAAGCTTCTTCAATTCGTTCTCACCGTTATGGTCTTCTGAAGTCGTTGGAGTAACTACTTCGACGACACCAGAACCGTTAATCTTCCCTATCCTCGGAGGCAAATCACTTTCGGTCGGAGGTCCACCTCGCCGGATATCGTTTTGTTCTAGCAAATGTTCACCTTCAGTTCCGTCCACCACTTTATTCTCGCTTTCGTCCTTTTTGTCGTCTTCTGGATCATTTTGCAGGAGTGTGTCGGGCTGTTCCTTGTTAGGTGAGTGTTTGGGGCCCATGCCATCTAGAATGGCTTCATGTCCACCAACAACTTTTTGGGGAGTGTTTTCAAGTGGATGATCTGAGTATCAAAAGCGTACGCACCCAATTCAACAGACTTATTTCAAAACAGGTCTAGTGTTTCACTTTAAGACTAATCAGCTAAACTCGATGTAAAGGGAATGATAGTATGGACCCTAAAAAGCCCTTGAGGGCATTATGCTTCTGATTCTTAAAAGTATGGGACGATTATCTTACCTTTGATTTTCATATCATTAGCACTTTCGTCATGTAAGCTAGGATTGGCGGTAAACGGACTAGAATCTTTGCTGTCCGTCTTTTCATTTGGAGAAATCTAAGTGCCATAAAAATCTGTCGAGGGGAACTACTTCGATGACTGAGTCTACGGCCGACATTGCAGATGAATTGCTATTTTGTCAACTGACTGGTTGCTATGACACTGACGATCTAATGCGCTTTGAGGGTGACGGTGGTACTCGAAGTTTGCTAACTGCGTTACTTTTAAGGCAATTAGTTTAATAATGTGGCTGATAAGGTGGAGGGCGGTGCAACTTGTAAGCCAATTCTTATAATTAGATGGTCTGTGTCAAAAAATCTTGATTTTCAGTGATACTAAAGATTCCTTATAACTAGTGCAACAATACATTCTTTAAAGGCATATTCTGCATCAAGAAGGGAAAACATTTGTAGCACCTTAATTACTGTTCGCATCTCATTGCCCTGCACTTTGTTTTAGTTAACCAAAGGCATTCGTCCCTGGCGATACACCAGTTCACGTTACCGTAATGCGTTGTATCCGTGGCAAATGCGCTATTATAGGTTTGAAGTACCTTGCATTGATCTTTTAGGCCATCAAGCCGTGGGAAAAACTGCTCTTAGTAACGCTTTAGTGGAATCACGCAAGGAATTCCCCTACTCATATAGGATGGTACTGTGGCTTTATCTATCTATACTCCAAGACTGTTGTTCCCAAGCTTAACGTACGAAATATTCACCTTCAGGACGTCAGCACAGATGTGGTAATTCGAATCACTAGTACTCACTGCTTTAAGGAATTTTTGATTTATGATTATCCCGGAAGCCCCGTCTACCATAACCTCTTCGAGAAGTTTGTAAGTTTGTGTGATACTAACGAAATGTAGGTTGGCACCACTGACGTATTCGTATTGATGTTCGATGTTACGGACCGATCGAGTTTCGAAGCATGCCCCCTGTGGACTCAAAAAGTAAAGGAACTAGCCAAGAACAGCAGTGTCCCAGGTATATTTACGGCTGATACAAATATTCGCCAGGCATTCTTATTGGTAACAAAACTGACCTAATTTCTTTACGTGACGTCACCGAGACTGAAGCCCGGCAGTTCGCAGAGGAAATTGGTATCAAGTATTGCGAATTATCAATCGTAAGCCCTACCACACACGAATCCACATTCTGATGAGAGAGAGAAACTAATATGAAATGCGGTCCTATTTACACACCCCGTTTATCGTCTAGATTGCATCACATGCTGAAGCCACAGATGTGACGTTAAACAGCCACTCTTATTTTCTAGAAAGAAGCGCGGAACGTCCTGGAACCCTTCAATATTCTAGCACGCGACTTTTACAAACTATACCAAACTACAGCTGGCCAATTTAGAGAAATGTTGTAATTCAGTTTTAGGGTAAAAAGGCCCTTAATCAAGAAACATTATCTGATGGGCTCCTTACGTTGGATCAGTGTTGGTTGTTATCCGAGTGGTGCTACGACACTTAAACAAGCAAAACCAATCCAAACAAGCCCACCTCGAGAATATCAAAAGCGTGGTCAATCTTACTGACTAGTACATCAAAACTAATAAAGATCGCCCTTGATGCGTGGGCCCATTAAGCATTAACAGCGTGTTCCCTCCATGTTGGCTAACTACAATCCCCAGTAGCCATATAATCACTTTACATTGAAGTTTATAATGAATTTCATAGACATAAGTCGGTCCATTGATTTAAGGTAAGAAATACTTCCTCTATAAAACTCAAATAAATCTCCCCAGATTTGGCTGAGGAGCATCCAATGGGGAATGAAACGAAGAAAATAGTTCGGAGGCTCGTCAGTGCATAGTAAAATATAGGGTTTTTAGGCATTTGGGGCATAATTGAAGCTGCTACAAATAAATTCAGCGATAATTTTCCCATTTGATCAAAACAATCCTTTCATAAGGGCTCTCACCTAACGCCGACTACGTTTCCTTGACGCAGAATCGAGTATGGAGTCATCAGACTTGAAGGGAGGTCGTTTTCCTGAGCGGCCGGTCGATCTACAAAAGAAAAGGCGAGGACATTTTAAGCCCTGCGGTACTACTTATTGCGGTGGTATAAAGGCACTTAGTGTGGCAATTTGTCAGTTTTCTTCAGTGTCATAACGGCACATTTGTGGTCCCCACTGGGATGTCCGGCTTCTGTGTACAGGGAAAATAGCTACTTGAGGACCGACTTCAGAGATTATTAGGGCACCGAGCCATTCTGGCTCAAAACTGGAAGAAGTGTATGGTACACACAACTGACCTGTCGGAGTTGCGAGTGCTATCCCTGTCAGCGGCGTTAGAGTTAGCGTCGTAGTCAGAAAGGGGAGAAGGAGGCAGAGAGGCTGAGGCGTGAGGCGAAACAACGCCGCGGATGGCCGCAGTAGTGTCCGAGAGCCAATGACGCAGCAAACCCTGTGTACCGAAGAAACGTACGAAGGAAGCCGAAAACTCCTGGTAGAGGTCCTCCAGACCCGCCACTATCCGCCGACGCCTGCTCCCGAAATCACCAAGGAAGTGACTACCCCTCTCCACTATTGTCTGAATGTTGTTCTCTAAGAGCAGCTGCTTTTCCTAAACAGTAAAACCAATTAGTCACTTTTAGTTTCAATCTTGCTCATCCTTATTAGACTAGATAGATATGCACCTGTGAATGCATTAAAAGCATTTCAGTTCACGTGCGCTATCAGAATGAAAGCAGATACTCAAGGCTGGAGTTAGATATTTACGAAGTGTAACCATTGTGACCAAAGCCTGACGTTGACTTAGATCTCCATTACACACATAAAAACACATGAGGGAAACGTACAGCCCACTGCGCAGGATCTATGGTAACATACAGGGTTGTTTGTCAGGAAAATAAGTGATTTCAAGCTATTTGGTTATCTAGGTGGAGAGAAATCAAGAGGCGATGCGACGGCAAGTACGTTTACAAAAACATGCTTTGTTAGCAATTCACTGGGTTTTTCATTTGAACAATAACACGTCCATACGATTTTTCCATGAAAAACATACCTTGACATAGCTAATGTTTAAATCGTGCCGAGTTAGCCCACGACTAATGTTTCGTCTGAGATAAACATCATAATCTTTCAATATCCGTGCAATTACATCTGTCGTCGATATTCCTTCACTTCGTTGTGTTGTCAAAAACCTGATGAAAAAAACATTCACAAATCAAGCAAAGGTTGGATTGGCATGCTATTTGAAAAAGGGGAATATTTACATTCCAGCGTCCTTAAAAGGTTGATATATATCATTCAACCGGTCACCTGCGTATGGTATGTCGTCGTGAGCAATGAAGTCAATCTAGGAAATAAAACATTAAAACATCCTAAATTTCCTTACATTTATAAATTCTGAGGTCATCGGGAAAAGGAGGGAATTCTAGTTTCGTTTAAAATTAACAGAAAAATAACTGGCAGGAAAACAAGAGTTGCTTGTCAAACTCTAAATAAAATAGAACTAAAGGCGTGTGCTGTAAAGTTGCGTAGTGTTTAGCCATTCCCTAACAAGTACACTCAATGAAAGAACCGCCTCACTTAGGCCGCTCACAAAAACTAATACACGACCAAAAATAATAGCGTTAACTGTTACTGACAATAAGCAAGTACTGCCCTCGATGATCAAACGACAGAATAGGAGGGAAATACAAACCCTACACACAGGTATTGGTTGCAGGAAATCCAAACTAGAACAGTGGTGTTTGGATAGAAAACGAGCTTAGTAAGGGCAAATAACAAACGAATACCTTGTGTAACCTTAGGAAATCGATGGTGCACTCCCAAGGGGCAGCCACGATGACCTCGTCCACATATCGACAGTGCCGGACAGCCTCGTAGCGCTCGCGCTCGTTCATCACAGTCTGACCCTTGTGGAACAGGGTGTCTGCGTCGCTGGTCACTAGAGCCAGGCAACGACAAACAGAAAATAACCACAGCCAATGAGATGTAAACAAATACGGAATGGATCAAATCAGACTTGTTGAATCCCTCTGAACGGCCAATACGAGGCGTGATAATGACACGCTGATGCAACAAAAATCCGTGGTGTTAGAACGATTAATCTAACGTGAATGAGCGTAATCGACATCGTTCAAATTAGCTGTCTCAAATTTTCTCATGTAAAGCACCATTTTAAGATGGCCTTCGTGGATTGTTTTTGATTACGATGTCTTGTGTAAGCTGTCACATTGACAGAAATTGCATCGCGTTGATCTTTTTGCGCCAATCTAATCGCACTTGGTGGGTTGCTTACGTGAGTCTTAAAGAACCAAGCGATCGATGTGAGTACTGGGGCACCTACGCAAATAAGTGATGCCAGACAATAAAATTAAGACAACCATCACTGAAATTTGGCTCATGGAGGGTCGGAGTTAAGGAATAAATAGGGTAGTTGTCAACGAATTTGTAAATTGTCACATTGACAATTCAAACCCAAAAACAACAACCCTTATTTCAAAAATTATTCATTCAGTTTCCTTAATTTCCCACTAAAAATGGGAAATGTAATTCTGAGATGGGTTTACCACTGTTTACCAGCTTCTGAATAGCAATACTTATAAACTCTGCTTTTCATTTGACAACGCCTGCATTCGTAAAATGCACTTATGCCCATAATGAAAAAGGGAAAGGTCAGGAAAAAATCGGAAAAAATCACGATTAAGGGGTACGCAGTTCAAATGAGCATGAAACCCACACAAACACCCAAATTTGTACATCACAAACGGTCACGCAAACAGCTCTCCTATCTTCATAGTTAATTTAACTTATCTAGTTGCTGAGCCATCGATGCTGCATGTCTAAAATAGATACAGCCGTTCATGTTCACTCACATCACCGGAAACGCTTATTCAAGCATGAAAATGTGCAAATGAAAGGACAAGCCGACTTCGACAATGAAACAGAAAGTCAATATCCACGGTTTAAGCCGGAGGTAAGGGTAAAATATGCTCAAACAGCCGCTAAACAGGTCTGTTCACTAAAGGAGAGCGCAGGGGCTTACCGCCGACAATGAGGTAAGTGTTCGGGATGGCGTTGGAGGCCTGCATGAGTTGACGCGCGTGACCTGAGTGAAACATGTCGTAGACGCCATCTGCGTAGACGCGTACACGACGCGGAGCTGGATAAATAAAACGGCTTTTATGGGTAAATTTGCGCCACAAAGAGCATCCGCGATTCTAGAGCAAGTCCATGAAGTGTAAAAGCAGGGAAATTACCTATGGCACCCAATGCTCAGAGGTCAACATTATCGAAGAAACAGAAAGCAGGAAATTGGAAGCGGATCGTTAGACCGACCCGATGGTAATGCGGCTAGAAGATGCGGACAAAGTTTCCAACGAGCTCGAGAATGATAACTGTGATGTACGAATATAAGGGACATTTTGCTGTTTAATTTCAAAATCCACATAGAGGCGTTGTAGCGGAACCTAGACAGATCACAAAAATGTAGCGGGCTAGGTTTGAGAAAAATTAATCCACACCAACAGAATGAAAGAGAGGATGGAAGGGGTTTGTTTACTGTGATGAAACTTTATGACTCCAATGACAGGTACGAAGTACGTCATTTAATGTTTTGTTTTGCTTTATTTACATTATTGAGGAAAAAGGCTTGGGCTGATTTGAATTGACAGATCGCCTGAAATTTGTGCAAGGTTATAAATGAAAAAATTAATTAGAGTATACTAAAATGAATCTCAACTACTAAAGCTGACACAGATGAATTTGAGAATGTAAAAGGTGGGACTCAGAGGGCAATATTTGATAATTGGATAATCGATAGCACGGAAACCCACTTGACCTCTTAAATAGCTTTGTCTTTTGAAGGGGATTTTAAGCATATGAAGGCGAATTATTTGAAAGAAATGCACTTTACTGGGAATTATATGCACGTGACATTATCTCAGATCAGAAATACACAATGAATTTGAGTCACTGCGGTCAGCAACATGCAGGTAAAGCAAATTCACTTATTCAACCATCCAGGAAAGTGGCATAAATTGAGACCAGTGTTAAAATACGGTACTCCAACACAGGAGATAAAGAATATCTAAACGATCTTTTCAGGTATAAAGACTTTGGAATTCCGTGGCCTACATAAGATTGATTTTACAAAGGGTCGAGAGACTAGGAGAATGAAAGGACGTGGCACAGAATGGCACTAAACCAAACGCTTAGATCGAATGTGTTATTCACTTGGACGGAATAACCAATAGAGCACAAATAACAAACTGGCACTTATTTTGATATATCGTCGTCTGTATTGTCTTATGGTAATATCATTTTTTACCCCTAATGCTGCAATGCCTTTAAGTTCATCAAAATAGCTTGGAAAAACGGATAAACTGATGCATGATGGACAAGATTTGACTGCATTACGATTTCCAATCATGCAACAATAATATAGTGAAAAAAAAAACAAACCCATCCACCGGGGAAATATGATGTATCAAAAATGTACTTTTTATTATAAAAAAAAACAAAATAAATGACTATGTACGGCCGACGATAGCTTACCCTTCCCAGACTTTGCCATTTGAAGAGTAATTTTCGTACTGTAGTCGCACTCCTCCAGAGCCCGAAGGGCAGCAGGTTCGTGTGAGAAGGGGGCCGGATGTCGCATTTCGCGCTTCTCCTGGTCCTCTGCAAGGCCGTTCTGCTTCAGTTGTGATGTCACCGCCGTCCCCCATCCTCCCTGATCATTCACGCCACCGAATCGATGCTGCTGAGGCATAGGTTTGTGCCCTAAAGAGCAGTAAAGGCAAGAGCGCCTGTGATATAAAATTGAACAGCTTGTATAGAGCACAGCCATTGGGCATGGCAGCCGCATGGTTTATGGTTACTTAAAAGAATACTCGAAGGTAAGTTCTTTTGAACTGAATGCTGAATACCAGCAGAAAATTTATGGTGGCTCATTTGTCGGAGGGCTATGATACGAATGGATTTTAGCAAAGGTTAAGGCAACGTGCATATGGTTCCAGTAAATGAAGTGCGAAGGCACCCAAATCACATCGCCCACTTACCACGGCAACAGCGTGAATCGGAACTGATAATCAATACATCATGGACTTTAGTGGCACCAGCACCCCTAAAGTCACACCATGCATTAAAATTCCCGTACCGCTATTTTACAACAGTGGCAAACGGTAATTGAAAGTTCCGCTGCAATAAGTAGTTTAAGCTGGACATTCAGAAAATGAAGTTAACATGGACAAGGGGTGTAATGACAAAGCAAACCAAGGATAGGTACACACAAAAGCATAGTCCAGAAGCAATACAACACACCAGAACAGAATGTTTGGTCGAAGAGCAATTTACTAGCATATAATAATTTTGCTTGTAGGTATAAATGAGAGCATGAAAAGCAAATCAGTTGGAAGCAGTCAGCAAAGAAAGAGGCTCATGGAGGTTCTCCGCCAGTAGGCTCATCTTTGCGCGCATCAAGGCTAGACTGATTTTCTTGGAGCCGTATATGCATATAATGACGGAGGCAACCCTGGTGAAAACAAGCCTTCCGTTGGTTAATTCAACGATTATTTCTTGCAACGACTCCTAGAAACGACCGTACAATAGTAACATGGTTTCAAAGAATAAAAAAACATTTGGGTGTATGATGGTAGAGTCTACCTCTTGAGTACAAAGCTTCCATCACTTTACGGATACGATAGCCAACTAAGTCAGTGCTGAAATTCACGAGATCAGCTATGCGCTCTCACAACGAGACGTTTTCGCAAAATCCAAATAGCTCAAGCATAAGCATGGGAACTTCAAACTTTTGAGCCAAATATGGTATGAAATGAGACGACAGCAAGTTATTAAACTCAAAGTCAATAGAAAGCTTGACTTAAAGGCAGTACTTCAACGATTACTGGGTATATCAACACGATGAAAGTAAATCTACAGTAAATAAGTGGAAAACGAACAATGTGAGCACCACTGACTTTAAAGCTATGTATTCAATATAATAATAACTGAAAACTCAAAAATGAATGCAATTCGGGGAAATTATGCATGACTTTGACAGGCCAGGAAAAGAGATAACCGTAACTCCAACTTTAATCTGGTCGAAATCCTGAAAAGTTATGTCGTGCCAGAGAACGGCATAAGTCAAAATTATCATCGTCTTAAAAACATGGAAGTGAAGAACAATAGTTCAGGTAATGTGTAATTACAAAGAACCATAAGAAAGCTGCTCTTCAAACGTACTCATTCAAGTAATGGAACTTTTCAAACAATACGATGCAATTCGAATAAAAAGCAAAAACTTTCATAAAAAATACGCGGCTTACCGACTCATTCAACTGGAGTTGTTTTTGATACATGTTCCAGACGTTCGAAACAATCGCCGCTGCGGTTTTAACATTTCCAGTGTCAATACCGGACTGAGTAAGAAGTATACCTTCGGTGCTGAAGAGCATTATGGATTCCACGCCTCCGGTCCTAACACGATCCAGGTACCGTGACAATGCTCGCAATCTCAACATGATGTATATTTAGATACCCCTACAGCCCGGTGAAAATTTCAGTAGAAGCTTTAACAGCAAAAACACCAAAACTGTCCCAAATAAACGAAACTAAAATCGCAAAAGATGGTAAATATACAAGCCGATTATATTTTATATCAAGATATATTAATGGATGTTACATATTAAAGACAAATCATTGAGAGACAAATGTTCGAAGCACCTTTGGCAGGAACATCAGTTAAAAGAAAAAAACCAACAAGGTTTTGATAAAGTGGGGGGAATATCGAATAATACTTGGACACTTTTTAAAAAAGGTTGGACGCGAACTAGACACATGAGAAACTTGATCCCAAAAACCCTAGGTAAACTCCTTCAATCACCACAGCAGTTGCTTTTTTGGACTTGATTTAGGACTGTATAAGAAAAATATCGAATTAAAATGTCTTTTAGATTGTATAAGTCTGGACCGCAGAAACAAGTTGCATTTTCAGCCCACAAAGTGTCAAGTAAACACCCAATTTTATGGAAGAATAAAGTAAAAAAAACGGGACAAAAGACGAAACAATTGCAGAGAATGTACATTCTAGATTAGATTCCGTTACGATTAAACGTAAAATTAGCATGCTCGGTCCTCTAAAGAACATATAACATGTTGTCTCTCATGACATGAGATTGGGGCTGCAAATCTAACAATCTCTATCACTTCCGAGAACGTCACCTACTAACTAAAAGTTCAACGTAAATTATTACTGGGCAGACCGTCATGAATTGAATTCCACGGCTGAGATAAGTTAATGTAATTGCAAAAATACCAACAAAGGATATAAGAATGAACAGCGTGGTGGGTTACAAAAAACAAGAAAAGGACTTTGTCAAACAAAAGTAGAGTGTCCACAAACAAGTAGCAATGTCACGAGGAAACTCACATGTCCCACCCAATCAAACATCGAAATACGCTAACTTACGGAGCCGGGGGGTTAAATGTCAATTACATTCAAAAGTAAACCAATCACACCTCGAGGTGTAATAACAATGTCTAGGTCAGATGAACATATAATAAGTACCAATGAGGTAAGACCTTAGCGAATTCATGGATTTAAACTTAACTTTGCACGTTAACTAATAAGTGCTGCGCCAAAAATAGGGCTTGTGTTTGTAGGCATATAAAACACAATAGTGGAGATATTTTGGAGGTTGATTTTCTAAACGAAACTTTCGCCGCTAACTTTAAAATGGACCTGAATTTACCTGCTAGTGTAACTGTAGACGCATTGACTTTATTGCTAAGAAACGTAACGTTTACATAAATTATTCCAAGAAGTTTAACATAACCAGAGCTGATAATGATCGATTCTTGCTGTTCGTGTGTCTCGAATAAATGCAAGAATTACTGCAACTGGCAACGCATCTCAATTCTTTTGTGTAATAGTAATTTTGTACAATCAAAAAATTAAACTTGCTTCTACCGGCTGTATGATTACCTTTCCCTAACACTTTGTTGGGATCGATCCTCATACAGAGAGGATTTTTAACTTTGTGTATTTGAATTATTTGACCGCCTAGCCTCCGTCTTGTTGCTGAGTCTGGAGCTTGGTCCTTCCCCGTAGTTTCGTTAAGTTGATGCTCTCATGTGGTAACATTGTTGACTTCGCACCTGGAAGAATTGTTTCATCTGTCGACAAGGGTTTTGCTCTTGAATTAAGTTGCCCGTGGGTGCTCTTCAGCTTCAGTTTAGTTTTAGATGCGTAATATCTCATTTATTGATCGCGTCGAGGTTCCCGGCGTGACAACCACAACATCTACAAATTTGTACTTGTATGATGTCGATGATGATGGGGTACGCCTCAGGACTGTGTTTACGTTCATTTAGGATATTGAATTGATAATTGGTCATTGGGATCTAGGTGATCTTGATCCCAGTGTGGATTCTATCTGCCCGAACGGCTCACTTCTTATACTAAAATATGGTAGAATCTGGAAAAGCTGCCGCGACTTAAATATGGTTACTTGTGTTACGGCAGGGAGACTTTGCTCTAAAGAGAAGGTATGTTTGTAGCATTTACTTTTAGGCTCTACCGTTGATCAAGTCCCAGTTTATTGGTTTACAGCTTTTTGGGGGTTCTATTTACTATTTGATTCAATTCATTCCTATGTTACTTGTAGGGTTTGACTACTTAAAATGTGTGCGTATTTCGATGTTTTTCAAAATTGTTAGTTTTTTCACATTAAAGTATTAGTGCCATTTTGCATTGTAGCCTTCGGTCGTTGCACTTTGTGCTGATTCACAATGTTACATTTTTGATGCTACATCAAAGGCCAGAAATACTGCCTCAAGTCTCTCGCTTGTATGCAACCAACAGATAGCATGTAATGCAAAGGATGCTTGCGTCTTAGAAGGGGGTATGCTTAGTTTGCCTCATTTGTACCTTCTTGAAGATGGTCCCTGCGACATGGCAGTGGCGTATTCAGATCGAATTGTGCGACTCTTTCATTGGGTTCCTGGGAAACCTTCCGAGGGAAGAACCGGGAAACTCGTTTTACTGATAAAATGGGAGTTAGCTGGTCAAGTATCATGCAGCTCTACATCAACTTTCTTAGATCAGCCGAATAAGTTTGCATTCGACTCCATCGATGTCTAATCTAGTATGCTTGATATGCATCACCCAATGTGTATCGCACCTAGATACTCGCTTCACAACCTGGTGGTGGATTCGCTTTTCTTCAGAAAAAATTTGAAAGCTATGAAGACCGAATGTGGTGAGTTTGCGTAGCAATTATCGCACTAATAGCCCCACCCTTGTCTATCATCCACCAAAGCATACTTCTGATCAGAATATTGAGACACGTACGTGGATTGTCGGTGGTCTGAAATGCAATTTATCAGTGGCAGCTGATTACTTAATTGGTCTCTGTCTCGCTGATGGGACTGTTCATTTGCTTTCCGCCGACTTACAAAAAAGTAAAACTATCTGGTCGGTTTCCCTACCAGTAAATGGTGAATTGTTCGGCCTATCTAAATTTGACCTAACGGTAAATCATTCCACTTTTGTGGTTTATTTAATTTTTGAAGAGTGACGGGTCCGATGAACTTGCAGTCTGTTGTTGGGATGGTTCTACGTTTATATTTAATCACGAGAAGGATATCCTTCATTTCCCCGTGGGACAGGCTTGTCAAGCTTTCACGGCTGGTCGGTTGGCAATATCGCCGGGTAGAAATGAGCCTGTTTTGATTTATGCTACCTGCGAGCAATCTGTTCTCATTTACTATAATCTCGATGTGCAGTCTATACCATCTTGCTCTTTACTTCACGCGCTCGCTACACAACCAGATGTGTTAGAACGGCTACAGCGATTCAGCAATGCTTGTGAGTTCCGTTATGAAACTTTGCTTATGCGCAAATTCTCTCCCACCCGGTTGACTTATTACCACCGCCTTTTATGAATCCTACTTCTCCTGGTGCTCTATCGATGACTAACTTTTAGATTCTGTTGATTAAGCGCCCCTAGTCATAAGTATCATTATACTTTTTTCAGCGTCTAATTCGCGTTGTAATACATAAGCGGGTAGTGATTGTCACTTCGACGCGTCTGTAGACCGATTGTTTGTTTATTTCGTGTGTTGGGCACCTCCAATTTTATCGACGCGCAGCAGTTGCTTGCACGTTCCACTAGTGCGGTAAATCGACACCAGAACTTTGAGATCTACACATGATGTTCTCAAGTGAAGTTTTGGTGGGATTTCAAATTATTCCGTTTTTTAAAACATTTCTTATTACACGCAACCTTCATGGAGCGGTGCGGCTGGTTTGAGGATAGTTACTTATGCTCACCTATGTGCTTCTTTATAGCTTCGGATCCAGGAATGCTGCGCAAATCAATCCATTACCTTCTTTACGAATTGCCTTGTCATCCGAACGGTCTTAATCTTCCCTAATTTGAGCTCTTTTTTGCTTTTGATATTTTTTAAACACGATGACGAACATGCCACAAGCCTGTTTTGGGAGGACAATCTCTTGATTCCTAATGAGTTAGTTTATTTTCCCAAGGGCTCAAATCACCTCATCTTTAATGGTCATGTTATAGCGATTTAGTCCTTCCTTCTGAACGCGTCAGTTCTCTTACGATAGTGGTGGATTGCATGTAGTTTAGTCTAATGTGGCATCCCCCACCCAAGGACATGTAGACAGGGCAGCGGGCTGTGTGTTTATGTACCGGGAGGCCACAGCCCGTCCTTTATTCAATCGCACGTTAGTTGGTTGATTTTGCGCACACCCACCCGTGTACACCTTCTGCAAAATCGTTGTTGAAGTGAACGAGCGCACACGTTATGTGGAGGATATAAAAGTAGCAGTACTGATGTGATGTAATTAACTCTTGTGCACGACCATGCAACCGCCAGTTTTGCGACGCAGCCATATCCTCCAATCCAGACGTCCTGGACACTGTCGATTTTTTCGCCTGTGCGCCAAAATTTTAAACTGCTTTCCCTGTACGCCATCTTTAGGTGCTGAGCTTAATGGTATAGCATAAAAGGATGTGGTGAAGCGATGGCAATCCTTTAGTGGTCTTTAATACTATGCGGCACACAAATCCTAATCTGCTGTAGTTGTGATCAGGTGCATGGTATTTAGAAATTTTGTGGAAGTTGTTGGATAGATGCCATCAACAACTTCATAACTCGTGAACGAGGGAGCCGAGCACTGCGGTTTTTGACTAGAAAAGGAACTGCCCTCTTAGCGCTAGAGATTGGGTATGTGTATGCACAACCACTACATTGACAATTAAAGCAGCAGTTGAGAATTACAAAAGGGGGAGCAAGAGGACAGAGAATTGATAGGGGAGTGTGCTCGGATGCGCCTTTGTTTTTCAATTATACAATTTAGTTACCCGACCAAATGTGTCTTTGCACGGCTTTGATTATGTCTCCTAGCAGTAAGAGCATCTCGCCATAATAGAGGAAGGTGAGGATGGCCCAAATGATGCAGAGGATGAGGCCTATAATGCAGGCAATGATGACGCAGCGCCTTGCTATGTCAGACTTGCTGCGATACGCGTGCATATCGTTCGCCCTATAGTCGGTGTACGCGCAGAGAGAGTAGGCGAGAGCGGGTAGGGAGCACCAACACGTGATGGGACAACAAAAGATTGCGAAAAGACTGCAGATGGCGGGGCACCGATCGTACACTTGTTGGGTCTGCTGGTGCTGCGTTGTAGTAGTCGTGGCGTAGATAAGAGGCTGAGTATGAGTGGCGGGGAGTAGTGGCTGACTGCTCACTATGTGATTGCCCACGGGACTACCACTTGTGTAGACATATTCAGCCGCGGGAATCACTTGGGTATGATTGGCTATTTGCTGGTGGCTAGGTAGGGTCATGTATCTGTAGTTGGCAGCTGCAGCAATCGCCTGCTGTTGTTGAACTGCGGCGGCTTGTGCAGCAGTTAGAGCGGACACTGGAACAGCTAAAACCGGACAAAAAGGGGATGAACACCATCATGGGATCCGTGAGTATCGCACTGTGCTAAAGCTGTAGACGAACTGTTTAGGGTGGCGTTAACTCATTCATCTTTCATTTTTTAACCGGCATGTGACAAGGCCCACCAGTACGTCTTTAACATAGGCGAAAAACGCCTGAGTTGTTCGCAAATCGAACCACTTGCATCGCAGAAAACACCCCAACATATGTTGAATGGGAAAAAGGGGGAAGAGCGGAGGTAGTGATAACCGACCGGACAGGCTGCCATGGCCGTCATAGAGCATGTCGCCGGCGACCATGCGAGGACCACCCAGCGAGCCAAGTGAGCCTCGGACGCCGTTGTTGTTGTTGTCACTAGGCGTCACCACTTCTACCCTCTCCTCAGTAACCTCGCCTCCCTGCGGCGATACCTGTTGCTGTTGCTGCTCCATCTCGTAGGACTGGTGTTCCTTCGATGTGTACATCCCCTACTCGGTCCTATTGTCACGTGTCTGACAAGATAAAGGCAAGGATTAGGTATGAATACAATCACTACGCCAACAGACGATCTATAATTGGACATTACTATGTTTAAAGGCGTCATTTCAACAGCAAATTTCCAGCCTTTCTCACTTGGATGGAGAATGCACCGCTTCAAATGTTTGGTCGCAATACCTAAATCACAAGGTTCAATTTCGATGCGGATAGCTAAGTTACCTTTCCAACAGGGTCGAGGAGAGAGGTAAGTGCAATTAAGCGTTCAACATGCGGGTGACATCGACTGAAATAATGAATGTACCCTATCGTCTAAAGTAGGCACTTGAATGGCTTATGCCTCTTTGGTCTCTGCTTCAAAGAAACGAACTCAAGGTCTGCAGGAGAGTGATTAGTGAAAAATATTATTTTCCAGCTCAAATGTATGAGCTGAAACGTTGTGGGCTTAAGTAGCATAACACATTAAAAGGAAAAAGTTCTAAAAAAACACAACAAATGAGTATGCTTTTAATATTGCAAATAGCTTACTTTATGTGTTTGCAATATATATGTATATATGCATGCACTTGTTGGGAGTAGATTGCAAACCTTATCGTTGATTATGGATGAGGTGGTCGGTATCATTTTAAAGGGTACGACCTCTCACCGCGATTGCAGGTGCTGGGCTTAGTATTAACTTTAGTGGACGCTAACCCCTACTTAATGAAGATCGCATAAGCATGAAAGAGGAGGCGAGATATCCACATCGCACAATTAGAAAAATTTGCATTTCTACTTTTCGATCTAAAATACAAGTGTATTTTATCACGGCACCAAAGTTTATTCCAGTAAATCGGTAAATTAACCTAAAAAACCATTCAAGTAGAGTGATTGCGCTTAAGTACTTATAGGTCTTCAGCAGAGGCCTGGCATAAGTCAGACCGACGAGGTCAAAACCGCAAGTGATAAACAGCAAAGCGATTTTGCACTAGACGCACGTGAACTTTATGCAGATATTCTATGTATAAGCTTAGGAATCTGAAATAATCAAATTGAGGTGTTAACGGTATTCACGATTACCAGGTAGAAAACGGGCTACGAATAATGCTAACAGGATGTGAGTCGGTTTTGCATGGGTGATGAAGATTTCATTTGGAGAATCTAGCATCAAAGGCACAGGGTGAGATTTTGAAGAGAACTTGACAATGGCACTGGAAATGGCACATTGAACCATTCAGATGCAACTGGAAGACCATTCGGCAAAGATTCACAAGGACACAATGCTCGTCGGCTCAACGAAGCACGAGTGTGGGTGAGTAGGTGTGCGCGCACGTCCCACTAAGTCAGGGCTCTTGGCAGGTTAACTACTCGATGTTTTCAGCGGCTACTGCGTTTCTTCTCAGCCTTGCACAAACAAGGTAGGGGTGGTTTCGAAGTTAGTCCTCGCGCAGCGAAAAATAGAAAAGCCAAAACGGCAGTTCAAAGTCACAACACAGTCCGGAGCATCAAAGAAATTAGGTTTCATTAATTTCCAAGATATGACACTTCGGAGAACAATTCGATGCCAATATCCATGAGGATGCAACTATTTGCAAGTTATCGACTAACGACGGTTAATTTAGGGGACTAGGGGTTATTCACTTGTGCCTAATGCACATAAAAAACTATTTAAAATTTCGGTCTAAAGCGATAGCTTTTTAACATGAAGTTCCCTAATTTTGGCGGAAATATAAGTATTCTGTCACAAGCTCGTCGAATTATGCATTAGAATTGTAATCTGGTGGTTTATTTCCAAGAATATGTAACTTTTGTGGGACGGATAACCGGCCAGCTAATCAGCTACCTTTTGACGGGGTCACTGCGGCATCTTATATTTACATAACAGCAAGAGATTGATTTGGAGAACGGGAGATATTACAGTATTTTGGGTAAAGAAATTAACGCAACTTACAAACTTCAAGTAGCTCGTCATTTACAGTTATGTTAAACTCTAACCATTGTGCAACCCAGTAAATGAAAAAATAGCTGGGTTATGTCTGGATGCAAATAACTGTAAAGCCTGACAGACCAATAAAAAGGTTGCTACACCGGCTTTAAATTAAAGAAAGGTGGTGCTTACAAAAGATAGAGCCCTAATTTATGTAAGGATTTGACCAGCATTCTCTTCTTGCTCATTTGGTGAAAGGGTTTAGCTAAAATATTTTTACGGTACTACGGCTTGGTGTTGTGTTAACACACACACTCGGATTGGAATTGATTTTTGCTATTCCTGTGAGGTGGCTGTAAGCCTGCCGTATTTAACGACGATCTCAAAATAATTTTCCCACAGCGGGTAAAAGGACTTGAAAATTATACCAATCTAACGACTTGCCGATTGCATGACAAAAGGCAACATCCCCATGGTATTGCACCTAAGAGGCTTGCTTTTTTAATTACATTATAAGTGGTGTCAGGTACGTTGGACATGTTTTTTGCTCCAGGCTTGTCTTAAGAGAACCACCATTCTGAATGTGTCCAAGGTGACAGCGCTTCAGCTGTGTGTACAGACAGCTATTTAGGCAAGGGCCGAAAGCGATGTCAAGAAGCCAGTTGGCTAAAGAGTACGTGCGATTCCTATAGCCGAGTATAGCCCCCTAAAGTATTCCTACACGATTGTTGACTGGAAAAATAAAGTGTAGTATTTCACCGATTTCCGCACTCAATTAGCCCTACTAAAAGAGAATTCATTTATCTATTCCGGAAGTTTCATGAACTTCATAGCTATGCGTACAGCGCCAGCAATAAACTGTCCGGCCAATCGCATGACTTCACTTACTAAATGGGTGACATTTAACACCATACGACAAGCATTTGTAAATGGCGGGTGAAAAGGATGCTGTACAAATGCAACTAATGCCTAATCTGAACCTCAGAAAACAATACAAACAGCGTATGTTGGAGGGTGCCGCTTAAAATACTTGTTTAAGAGTCGGTAGGATAGTTATTTAGGCAGAATATCTTTGCGTACACATTCAGAAGTCCTTAAAGTTGCGTAAATAGCTCTACGTATTTACATTCGATTAGATCAACAAATTGGTTAAAAAATGGTAAAATAGAGCAAAGAGAATAAATCTTGCATTCTCCCAAAGAAAGCGTAGGGGAACTCTGTGGTAATTTTTGTCTAAGTCAAGAGAGCAGCTACCTAATCCAATAATTATTCCTAAGCCTGCCTCTTGATTGTCTACCATTCAAGGCGCAAATGGTAAATTTAAATAGCAGTTTTGGAACAGGAAATTGGCATCAAATGGAAAAAGATGGAGTGAATATCACAAAATGGGCGAATCATTGTGATTAGAAGTCGACTACACGAAATTTAGTTTCGAAAGACAGTCTATACGTATACTACTTGCGTTATCAGTTCTTCCTATCAGTCTTTTTCACCTGACTCATTAAATTCCAAGTTGAGGTAACATAAGCTGTTATAGTGTTCAAGAGGGAGCAAATTTCGAGTAAATCACCCCCATTTCATGCCTAAATGGCCAGACAATCGGTTTGCAATGGCTCTTTCGTTTATCAAGAGCGGAAAGCAAATCTGGGGCAAAATCTTATCGTGTTACTAATAAATAGAAGAGTTGAGGGAAATATGTTACTGTTGGGGACTGCATCTATAAAATTCACTTAAAAAACCATTACCACACTTTACCCACCATCCAATCCAAGTTCCGATATCGATCATAACGAGGCATCGTGATGTGATTTTAAAAATACTTAGAGCATTTCTTAAATTCTCGGATAGTGATTAAACTTTCTCCTCAGAAGATTGCATTTTTCGAGCTAAGCATTTCAATACAAACACACCATTATTCCATTGTGGTTGCGTTGCGTTCATTTTATTAACATTAATGAACATCGAAAATGGGACAACTGGAAAATGCAAAATCTGATTTAAACCGGCTAAAAAAACATTTAGTTCATAATTTAATCACTCGTAAATATGATCCTACGTTGAGCATTCATTATGTAAGTACAACCGAGTAAACTGTGGAGGCATTTTAAAAAGCTGCGATTTCTGGCAAAATAGCACCAAAAGTAAGAGCATGCTTTTGGATATCCGGAACTACTCTATCGAAACAAAAACACGAGAATCGTTTCATGCGATTCGATCGAAGTAATCCCAGCAGCGAAACCGCCCTTCCTTCTTGGTACGCCAAGTGAAACACGGCACTACCCATTCACCAGAGAGTTTCGCAGCGCCAGTGCAACGAGAGGGCTGAGAAGCAACGCGCACGATTAGCGCCTCTTGAGGCGTGTCACCGGCTGCTTCTGGCCGATTGTTAATAGCTTTGCCCATTTATGTCTGTCGCAGAAACTATAAGAATTTATGGCATACATCGCGTGTTTCCCTTGATTTTAATGTGGTAGTGTCCGATCGTAGGATAACGACATGTGCAGGCGAGGAAGGACAATGCATCAAGTCTAAATGCAAAGCCGCTGGCTTGGCGGTGAATCCTAAATAAACTGATTTTTTCCGTAGCATAGTGTATCTAAGCTATGGCTACCGTTGTTGAACATATTGGAGCCCGAATTAGGTACTTCAAGGGACCGTTGGCCATGGAGCCACGTTTTGAACCTACATGGAAAATATTTTGTCAGAATTACACAGATAGGAGCGCAAACAGCAAATATTGCAGAAAAAGTTACCATTGGATGGATTGTGGAAAAAACAGTAGACAAGGAAGAGTGCAATGCATACATTAAAGCAGCCGATTTTCCCGTTTTAAAATGAAACACAAAAAGGCAAACGAAAATTTCCAGCTGAAATAGATTTGTTAACAATCCCACTAGCCAATCGGTTGCAAAAAAATAGTAGATACAATTTGATATTATCTATCGGAATGTTACAACCGAAATGGGGCGAATTTAAGATGGATGTTGCCAGTATTAAGTTCCCGACGGTGACACTATTACCTATATTTGAGATATGGGACGAATGGAGAGAATTTCAACCATGCCTCAAAGGCAATAGTCGACTTTACTACCGAAGAAAAGGCAATCTAACTTTCTCTTTTAGAAAGAATTGGGTCCCAATGGATTCAGGACTTAATTTTTGGTAACACATCGAAACAGTAAGCGTTACTCTAGTCATCGCTTTTAAATAAAAACCATTTATCCAAGATCGAAGCGGTGCAGATTTCGCGTTCCATAATGATGTCTACGTGCAGTAAATAAGCATAAATGAGTCATCGAGATTGTTTATTAAAAAGCGTTTTGCTCTATGAGCAGTAGCGCCAATACCCTTGAGAGAGAGAAAAGGAAATTAATCTGTACCACAAAAACTGTAGATGGAGTACGACTTCAAAAAAGAAATTTCCCGTGTTTTTAAAGAATGTTAAAATAAGAGGCGCATTGGATGCTGGAAGTAATCAAGCGTGCTTTAAATTCAACAAAGACCGGAAGCGTTCAAGTATATGGGCAGCCATCACGGTAACATGGTTACAGACACTAAATGAAAAACGAAGCAGAGAAGATACGAAAGGTTATGTGAGGGAGAAGTTGGGAGCTTTCTTAATTATTAGTGGTATGCATGCTTGAACTTGTTAGGCTTGAATCTGTGTAAGTTAACAAACGCCAGGTTTCTAAGCCAAGATCGGCGAATCCGATTCAATAGTAAAAAAAAAATCAGAAAAACGAGTGATGCGTCGAGTACTTTTTCTCATTCAACATGTTGACATATTTTTCTAAAAAATATGCAAAATGAATTATTTCATATAGCACAGGCGGCTTTCTGTGGCAAATTGCCTCGGCATCGATCCCAATATCCTACTTAGTAAACTACTTCCACATTGCAAAAGGCCTTTGTTTATGACTCAATGGTATGATCTTGAGACGAAATAAATACTAAAACCGCCTTTCTTTGCCTGTAGTGGCAAACACAAATCGAGTTTATTTAGATAAATCGCACACATTGCCCAGATTCTCCAATTTTTTTCTCCATTCAATATTTAAAGCCCCTGTTCCTAAACCTCCGGCTGCGGAAAAGCAGTTGAACAAATGCAGATAGATTAAATAAATAAAATAGCACTTGCATAGAGTATTTGTGTCCGATGAAGTTAAAACGGAAGTTAGCATTTTTCATAAACACCATCATTAGTTTAATCGTGCATGGGACGAAAAGCTAAACCAATGCCCCTATTTACCGCCAACACCGTATTCTTGTAAAATTACATCACACATTAATATCCCAGAAAAGGTAGCAATAACTTTTTAGTAAAAACAATGTCACTTTTAAGTTAAGTTCTTCATAGATTATTAGTCTTATAGTAGAACCATGAGTATTCAGACGACCAAACAAATTTGACAAACACCAAATTTTCATTTTGATTGAAGGATCTTGAAGACCTCAAGGATACTCATTCATGGGAAGAATTAAGTGCTGTCATCGTAAAGTAAGCACTTTGCTAATTATTCGACGAGTATGTCACCAGAGATTTCCTTGCAAAACCCTTCTATTAGTTCCTTCTTCGAATTATGTATGCCTCAAGTCCAGCGACTTTGTGAATTCTGTGTTGGTGAATGATCGACAAAATGAGCTGTGTGAGCTGGTGAAATTGTCGGAGGATATGGCGCGAAGAGTAGTTTCATTTGCTAAAATAGATCTTTTAGACACCAACGTTTTTGACTTATGGTAGCATACTCCCAAGCGAGTAGGCACATAAACGCGGTGCAGCGATGCGGTGTCCACATCCCGAACGGACAGGTCCCAGCTGGACCACCGAGGTGTCATGTCTAATAGATTGGTTCTAGCGTGATTCATTTCTCAGCATTTTGGCATTTTTACGTGAATTCAGCTCGAGGTGGTTAGTGAAGTACTCGATATGGTGCTTCAACAGTATCTGCTGCCTTGGGTTTTAGTGATCCAGTTTTGTTCTTTAAACCAGCATTATATCAAGCGATTATTTTGATACGGATTTTCCAGTACCTTAATTTAAGTATCATTTAGAGATTCCAATGCCAATTTCACTGTCAGCTATTCACGAAAAAAAGAGGAGCGTTTAACAACATCGCTGGAACTGATATTTGGCTGGCTAAGAATCAGTATTTGTCGGCCATAAACACGGCCCATATGAATGACAACAGAGGTATCATTTACTGGCCTCGCAAGCCAAGATCGCAGGATGAACTATGGCTGTGCAACTGCAAGTTTAATACTGGTGATAAAAAAAACTGAACATTTTATTTGTCTTAAATGGATATCTTCGCTCCTGAGGTGCAAATTATGCATGATAATAATGTACTTTAAGCAATGAAAATAGAACAATGAAAATGCAACCAGCAAATAGTTATTTAGAATAAGGCTGAATGATTACATCGTCACTCACAGAATGTTTTTCAGTGCACTGTAGTTAAATCCTCATTGACACGGAACTGGCTGTCTGACGAGATAAACAATAATGAGGAAACGTGAATCCAAGCGCCGTTTTGATGTTTTTGAGTGTGACGCGTAAGCGCGAGATGTCACAACTTCGAGACCTGCCTCTGTCTTGCGCGTTCTCGCGTTTTGGCTATGGAACTCGCCAGCTCGGACAAAGAGGTTCCACAAATGGCCAAGTGTTGAGTGGCCAATAGACACACGCTGCTTCCATAAACTGCACGTGGATTGGCTGCCCCGTCGATAGCCAGTCAACAGGCTCCTTCTATCGACCTCGAGTGCGCACGTGTAGGTGGCGCTGGCGCGGGTGCAGGCACGGAAACGATAAAATAAATCATGTTCGAATGCATGATGCGTGGCTGTGGCCTCCCCACCCGTTGAGTGTGACTTTCACGTTTGATCAAGGATGGTGGCACTAGGTGTTTACATGGCGGCTGACCTTCCTTCCCTTTCCCACTCATTTACGGGCCCATGCTACCCTGCAGGGCAAAAATCAAGTTTGGGTTAGTTAAAAGGAGTGAAACAGAAGGCAAAATTGACCATGTGTATTGACAAATTAATTATACCACCATACACCATCTGGAGGGTGGATGGTATTGAATGAGGTTTCGCATAGTGAAGCACAGTATGGTGTTGATGACAGGAATCATTAAAACAAAAACGTGGCCGAAGTCAATATTTGTTTTGAATTTCAATAATTTGGTAAATATTTAGGGGATCCATTGACACTGTGTCTTAAGACACTGATTCATGATCAATTGTTGGTGCTGTGAAAATATTAAAATGGTGAATATCTGCTCTCTTAGGCGACATTGAAATAATCGTTTACAATCATGGAAGTAATGAGGGCATCTTTTATGATAATCAACGTTTTTATTTCTGATCAAAGTGGTAAATCATGAAAACTGCTCGTTCTTTCTAGTAAAGCGGTTTTAATTGATTTTTCATTGAATAATTTCCCTATTTATTCATTCAGAGATTTTACTGGATGTTATGACGTATAATTGATCACTTAACGCACGTCCAGCGATCCTCGAAAACTATTTTGGATATTTAAATTAAAATCAAAAGACATGCACAGCAGATTATTGAAGTGTTGGCTATTTCTCCTACCTTAATTTGTTTCTCAGAAATCAAGGTTGCCTCAAGAGCATGAGAAGCGCGAAATGTGACGAATGCTTTATTCGTGTGAGATCAAGTTGGCGTGAATTGTTTGCAGCTTCGATGTAATTAGGTCGAGCTCAAAAACTACTGCGAACTCATAAAGTTTTATCTAGACACACTTAACAGCGCAGAGTTAATTTATTACAAAAGGATGTATTATGATAAGCATGTTTTAGGAGGTATCCACTGAAAACCTATGTAGGCACTAAATTTTGACTGTTCACCTTTTGAAATTTCTGAAAGGATAACAAAAGGCATAATTAGGTTCAATTGTCATCATTAGCGTGTAAAAACCATAAACAGCTACTTAGTGTAAAAGCATTTAACCAAAATTCTGGGGAACACGTGTTGCAAGCGTATTCCTCATTTTTAATCCGACGAGGAATTTCTGTTTGGAGATATCTACGGAGGTGCAGTAGACCAATTACGAGTAGGTTGACCTAGGGAACACAAAATATGGAAAGCGCTTTTGCATTCGGGTCAAACATATGGACTCATCTTTGGGGAATAATGGTGTTTGGATGTCATTTTGTTTTATACTTCATAGGCTATACAACAATAAAATTTGATTTGCTATGGATTAAGTGGCCGATCAGTTCAATATGGCTTAGTAACTCAAATCGCCGATTCTTTTCAACAATCCTGTAGCGTCCCGAGACTCCCTGAAGACAAAAGAAGACAAAATACTCGGGCAGCATATATATATATTCAGCACGGAGGTGTCTGGGCTATTGGCATGGCCCAAAAGGCCAGCCCACCCAGCGAGGTACAAGGGGGCTAATTCGAAGTACAAAAGTGGCGCCTCACCAGAACCGAGGGATAAACCACTATCGTATTACAATCCATTGAGTAAATATGCATTTAAATGAGCGTGAGATAAGAAACATCCTGACAAATGCCATTCTAAACCAGTCTCCTGTTTTTATATCGATATTTACGCGCAGATTTTTTCATTAGTAAGCTCTCAAAATGATCAGGAAAAGCAGGATGATCTCTCCATTTATTAGTTATTCTTCACATTCGAGAACTAAAAACAGGTATTTAAGAGAGTACTCATCGTGTTTTTTACCTCGGTTAGGGGTTTTTTAAAACGTCGTTCTAGTTTTACGAGGCCTTAAGCAATTGAATTGATCTTTGTAGCCTTTTTTTGACTATCGCCTGTAATCATGGTCCATTTTTAATTACCGATAATAGCAATTAAGTTCATTCAAGAATAGGTCGGTATTGGCGGTGGTTTCTAGTTAGGATAATTTTGTAAAAATTTTGGGAATTTGCAAATATTAACAGAATGTATAGATCTTTGGTTTAACTTCGATTATTTCAATGACACTTTGACATATCCAATTCTCTATTAAAATTATGTAACGGATGGCGTGATATTTATGCTTTCTTCAATTCATGTGGTTCCTTGAAAGCAAAACATGCACTAACCGGTCGAGACCACAATTGATTTTGGTTTGTCAAGTTGCAAGAGCTCTTTCCATCTACATACGTGATATGTGGAGTACTTTGTAATTTTAGTCAATAGATTTAAGGCCTTTTACAAAACAGTTTTTGTAAATGGTAGTAAGCTGAATTTAAGTTCTTCTTCCTAGTTAAAACCAATCTAGTAAAAATTTTTTTGGATAGACCATTCGGAAACTATGTTTACAAAATCTTATCAATAAAAATTGGCAGTACTTCATGGATAATTTTAGTTGCTAATAGAGACTGTGATCTACTATGTAGTGCACACCATTCGACTGTTTACACAACGAAATTATGCCTTTTGAATAATTGGACCATTACTTGTTAATGTAGTGCCCCGAGACCCCCTCCCCGCGAAGACAGTACCGGGCAGTTCATATGTATATGACATGCAATAGAGCTTGGGGCTACTGGCATGCTCAGAGGCCAGCCCACGTGGCGAAAGTACAATCTCGAGAACTCAAAAAGGGAGAGTTAAACAACTAACGTAAAACATTAAATAATGCTTTAGGCCATAAGGCTTCAAGTACTATTAAAAGTTGTGTTGTATGCAATCATGTACGAACTCGACTGTGCTTATGTATTCGGTAAATAATTTCCGAAAGACCTGACCTAGGGTGTTTTTCCAAACTCAGAATCTAAATGAGCTGCAACCATTAAAGGAACTGTAACGTAGACCGCTACCATATCATAAACCGAACATTACTGCATAACATCGCAAAACCTGGGGCATTCGATGACGAATAAGAAACCTGGGTTCCATTCGCCTGGCGCCATTTTTAACGAGCAGGCAAACCGTTTTATTAAAGACAATGGGTAAAGGAATAAACCGATTCATTTTCCACGGAATAGGTCAGGATAACGATGGTTAGTGTGAATTTGGAGAAATCGTGAATCGTGTCCGTACCAGAGATTGCCAAGCGTGGAATTTCAACCAATGGGCGTCCACCTTGAATGCCACACGTGCCAACTTTGGTCTAGCTAATTCAGTGTTTTCAAGTCACACACACAATTAATTTTTAAAATTCAGTGCATTAATGTCGAAATCGGTGCATGTATAACTAAAACACTTCACTTTCTCGTCACCAATTACGAGACTATTTGATGTCACCAAAAATGACAAATTTAAAGCTTACTATCCACCATTTTCTGGCTGTTACATCTTTTGGATCCTTGAACAAGCTCTGATACGTGTTTTTAAATTTGCTGAAATTTTCATGTAACAACCATTATTTGTCCGAAGTGTCTACATGTCGTGGCATATGTCGAGAGAAAAGTACTAAAAGGGTGCTTGAAGCACGATTTTCAAACGCGTGGTAAGTAGTTACAAGTCCCATTAAATGCGAGCATTGCTAAAGTTGATAAGATTACTGAGAGATGGACGGTTTCTTAAAGCTGGCCGCTTTAGTGATTCAAACTACGTATCCCGATGAAAAAAAAGGGAGTAGTATCCACTTTCACACATTTTATGCTTCGCTCACCTTTCTACTGACAAATTAGTGTTTTGTATTCCCAGCATAATTGAGTGAGGCACGTCAACAAAAACGTAAAGTTTAAGTGCAAAATTTGAATCGAAAATTAATGGAGTAAAGGTTGCACGAACCTTAGAGGAACATGCCTTCACTAACTAGAAAATCCTAACATAGTTTGTGTTCTACATCTATCAAACGCGTATTTTTCCTTGAAAATCATAAGCATAAATTAACCACTTCTATTAAAGATGGGATTTTATAAAAAATAAATAACCACATTAAGCTTCCCAGAAGGCCTCATTAATTGGATCCGTCGACACTACAATCCATAAAACCTTCTAAAAATAGAAAATCTTGCAAAATCCACTTCTGTAAGGTATTGTCCTTGGGAGGTTAATAACTCATCCCCAGCCATCCCCATTTCAGCCCCGCTTTTATCTCCCGAATGCCTAATTCCCATGTAATGGGGTGGTGCCAAGGAAAGAAGACAACCATCACATGAAGCAGCATCAGCGGGACACGGAAGATAAGATAGAGTAGCATCTCTACCTCCAATTTAAATCTTTCTATT
>NW_020170386.1:1876593-1890367 GCF_000524195.1 Echinococcus granulosus | reverse complement strand
CTGCATGCATTTTACAAGTCTCCACAAATTACACCGAGTCAGAACGGCGAGCTATAACGGAAGCCGCTCGAACTTTTTTGGTCACCTGAATCCATATTGCCAGAGCTAGTTTAAAAGGCTTTTTAGGAAGGAATCGTATATTCTTTCGAAAACTCAAGTCAGGTGTCAAGATGGGTATTCAAATTCTTAACAGTTCGATGCAATTAGATTAGAATTTTGAACAGTAAAAGAAACGTAGGTTATGGCAGAAATGTAGTGATTAGATTTTCAGCTTGACTTCTGGATGGCAGACGGTGGTTAGCTCTTTGATTGGGATGGAACCTGATTTCTGCACAACACAAACATATATTTGCGATGATTGCAGACACATCTGCATGTGATAAGCACTGATTTCGGTTTCACCTCTTCATTCATATTCATTAAGTCATCTTGTACATGAAGGGACTGTGAAATCAGACAAGACGATTAAATTCGCCATTGTCCATTTGATTCAGGTCTCAACGCGTGAAGAAAACGGATATCTGGCTTATCAGACTGAAAAATTGAGTGTAACGCAAAACGTACTTCTCAATGCATTAAATTTTCCCACTATTAACATCTGTTCGACCGTTCTTTCATAAAACAAAGGGCCTCGAGCATTGATCGTTAACTTAACTTATTTGTTGGGGTTAATTGAAATCTTTGCTCGTCGTCCATGATTAATTCATCAACAGAAAATTTTAAATCAGGCACTTCGATGGGAGAACTTGACATCGTTTCCTGTAATCCGGGAGAGGCCAGCCGATACCCTTGATCATTCACAAAGTCGATGTGGTTTGTCAGAAGGGGCAGTAAGGAGGGGGGATTCGTTTGATCAAGTAGTAAGTTTTCAGGGGTCTGTGTAATTTGGGGTATCGGAAACTCGCTAAAACCTTTGGGTAATTGTTGTATTGCGGCTTGACGTCGACGGAGTTTCTCAGTTAGACTTAATTGCATCTGTGTATTAGTAAAAAGAGAATTGACTGTTGGCGGTTCGCCCATTCTCTGCGTTGCGAACTGAGTATTGAAAATCGAATGGTTGATTGAATCAATGTTTGATTGCAAATTTGCGCATTGAGCTGACGTGATTACCAAATCACTCTGATCATAATTGCAATTAATCCTGTCCTTTTTCTGGAATAGGTCTAAACCTATAATGTGATAATACTGCTTAAGCTTCGTGTGATTACGAATAATGCGTGGTTTAATTATTTACCCTATTACAGGCCAGGGTGTACCACTGTTGACTGATATAATTAATGCGTCCTTTAAAAACGTTAGATTCATTTCACAAGAATGGGAGATTAGTACTTTAATGAATCTTTATAAAATTAGGTGCAGGTTCTACGCCAGTAGAATCTCATGTGAACTGTTAGCGAGGATTTGCAATAGTCATCATCAATAACAATGAAAAGACAAGTACGTCAAACTATCGCTTATCTAAGAAGATTTAGTGTTCTGTTCAGTCTGCTTGGGCAAAACAACTTGTCTCCAAAATTTAATTACTCAATACCCTAAAAGCGAACCTACCATTGAGGCACCTATGGTATGTAGCCAACGGGCACGGACCGGTGCAAATAGATAGAGAGTCAACTGATGTTTAATGCACGTGTCAAGAGTGTCTTACCTAAGCCATCGCCAAGTGATGTCTGATTGAATCTATTTCTGAAACCTTGACTGAGCGAGGTTTTGCTTAAATGGTTTTCAAGACTAGTCATTGCATTTTGGGCATCATTAACGGGCGCCGTCGCATTGAAGGGTGGTGAGCGGCATGAATGGGGATCCAGGCTAATCCCTTCCACTTGTCGGGGTCTGTTTTGAATCGTCACAGGATCAGGCCACATGCTTTGCTGATTTTGTAATGCATTATTCATTGGCAGATGTGTGGGTGGCTTTGACATTAGAGGGTTGGACATCAAAAGATGATTATTGATTTGGTAGGTGTAATTAAATGAATCATTCTGACTGTAAGTTGGCTAAAGAAAACAAAAACAATTAATTTTAACATATTTTTGGACCCATAGTCCATATAATACTTGCAAACATACATCAATCAAGTTTTGCCCTAGGGCGGGTAGGAGTTGCCTCTGGGGCTCCAAATGCTTTCGAGAATTCATTTCAAACAAAATCCTCTGCATACTGTCAGCATCTTTATCGGCTTGTCTAGAGGCAATTAACAAACATTTCACGATTGAAGTTTGGATTAAATATCTGCACATAAACGTTTTATTTATCAAAGACATGCATTCACCTCTACAGCACATAAAGGTTTTAAGCAATGAAAATTCTTGGGACTTCGAAGCTTATACCAAACATTAAATCATACCATTTTCTGCAATATGTATAAATATTTTTAAATATGACTTGAGAGTTTTTACTCTTGAAATTACTTTTGATAGTGCATATAGTCGTTAAGTAGTGGAGATAAAATTGATTGCTGTCTACGTATGAGTTGCACATGGGCAGGAATTTGAGGCATCTGTTGTTGACCCAAGTTGACATTTTTCGGTTCATTGAGTATACGCGATATGGCAAGTGCTTCACGCACGATTCGTTCGCCTGGAGTCTGTGAAGACAAATCACGAAATGTGGTCACTGAATTGTTCTCGGAAATGGCGGAATTTCGTCTTCCATCTGCACTACTTATAAGGGCACCAAGTAGGAACTGCTGCTGGTGCAGATGCTGCTGCTGATATTGAAGGGACAGGCCGTTAATACCGAAGGCATCATGGCTCTGAGGCAAACTGGGAGGAGTAGACTTAAGGAGGCTCATGAAGTTAGCCTGGTCAAACGAGAAACCAGACGTTCCTGATTGAAGGGTTGCGCGCTGCGCTGCCCGAAGACTATCAGTTTTGTCTACCGGTTTTGCCCAGCTGACTTCAATTCTTGATCCGTCTAGGTAGTAACCTAAATAATGTGATCAGAAAAAGGGTACATAATAAACACATTTGCATGAGTTCAAAATTGCAAGCTTTTCGAGATTGAAAACCACCATTCTAGTAGAAAATTCATCAAAAGGCATAAGCCAGCGTGCTTGAATGGATTGACAGGAAATTCAGTCGAAGAAAAAGCGCATAAATTCCTTTAAGCGTAATATGACGAAGGGTGTTTACTTTTTACGAGTGTACCTAAATGGCAAAAAATTGCTGCATTTGTTTCTGCTTTGCAGAACCCAATTCGATTAAATGTATTTGCACATCTGATGTTTATGCATCAGTAAACTTGAACCAGTATTATGAAAGTTTATCCTAATGGGTAAGAATTTTATTCGAAAGCCCATTTAAGTAGCAATTACATAAAGCTAAACTATTTCCTCGCTGTTATTTGTGCATAACTTATTTGATTGTCAGTTACTAACTAAAGCAAGTCGTGCTCATTCGGTGCTGCAAGTGGAAACAGTGGATACAATAATTGACTGAACACTTGACAAATATTTCAACTTGCCATTCATGACAGCCAGTGCATTTGCGGCAAAGGTTCGGTCAGTGAAATGGATGAAGGCATAATCCTTCATCTTCTTGACTCTTTCAACGGCGTTTTTGAAGCCTGCAGCAAGATTGAACTGATCTCTTAAAGTCTCTTCTGTGGTATGCAGCATCAGGTTTCGGACATAAAGAATTCGAACCTGTTTCGACAATAAAATCACGCAAACATCATTTCAGCTCCCATATTTTGAATGGTAGATAACGGGGTTATTTCGGTTATCATTTTGCCCGAAACTAAGCAACCCATAATTTACGAATACCTTTCTACATTCTTACATAAGTCGCTCCATAAAGACCTAAAATGATCCAATACAACATTGCTTTATTGAATTTTTGGAATAACATACGGGCTATAGATTAGAAATAGAAATTGCATTCATTAAATCTGATCCGCCTACTGTTCCATTTCAGTAATAACAATGGTGGCGTTTGATTTACACGCTCATTATTTAATTTGGCCATAAGTAATTGAAGCACGGTGATCGAGATTTACCTTTGACATCACATCCTCGTCCACCTCTCGTTCTGGTTCTGCCCAATCCACAGCCACTTGGTGTCCCCACAGGTATATTCTGCCGGGTATAAGCTTTCGCCTCGCCATAGCAGCGGCTTTGTGATTTTCATATTCTACGAAAGCGAATCCTCGATTTCTTGTTTTATCCACTACACTTGGATAGACGATGACGTCTCTCACTCCCTCGGTCACTTTAGCCATTTCATAGAATATCTCCTCCTTTGTCTTAGTTTTTGGAATCCCACCGACGAATAGACGACAATTGTCCACCGAGAAACACACTCCTAGGGCTTTTGACTTGCGTATCTCGTAGGCGTCAAGTTTTTGGACAGCTTTCCTCGTGTCCTCACGATTGGTGTAGATACAGAAACCATAGCCACGGTTGCATCCACTGAAATCCATCATGAGGCGGAACATGTAGACCTTACCAACGCTTTCGAAAACGGGGACCAGCTCATCTTCAAAGCAATCACGTGGAATCTTGCCGATGAAGATCTCGCAGCCACGAGCGGGTGCTGGGCCTGTCCAGTCAGGTGGTGGGCCGTAGCGGCGCTGTCCGTTCTCCTGCATGATGGGGTAGCGCGTTCGTTCAATCAGCCGCACCAGAGCCTCTTCGCGGGAGAGAACCACAGCGTTCTGGTTTTTCTGTTGTGGCTGCATTGGAAGTAGGGATGCCGTCGTGGAGGTCGTTTGAGGGTTAGAAGCGGCTGTGCCTTCAGAATTGATGTTTTGATCAGTCTTGTCGATGCTGCTCGTGTTAAGTGTCTCGCTTGTGTTTAAGGTGTGAATAGTGGAATTATTGGTGTTGGCTTCTCCATTGCCCTCGCTACTACAGTCGGATTCGTCAGAAGTGTCATAGGTGTCCAGCAAACTACGTGAAAAAAAAAATATAAAAGACCCCAATTGCCCAAAACGTTGTCGAAATTCGTTTGTCCATTGGTAGTTTGTGAATCACGGAGAGAGGAGCTGTTTCCAATAAGTTGTGCACAATTAATTTATACGTTATTTACAGATTTGAGTAAATCTATTTTTTGGCAAGGCATTATACTTGAAATGAATCTGTGACTAATTAAATACGGTTTTCTACCTTGGTGATACTTTGCAAGCTATGTCCACCAATCACTTCCCGACAGGCAAGCAAATCCATAGGCTACCGCTTTTAGGAGTAATTTTTCATAAGACCCGATTTCAGATCTTGGTGCATAGTACTAAATCCATCAAGGATCGGGAAAATAGTATTTAAATAAGAATGTTTTAATAGTTTCTATGCCAATTTATAACATACGAATACTGAGCAATAAAGATTCGGTGGGATCCGTAAAGGCATAATTAAACGTTATATGAGTGGAAAGCAATTAATGTTTTTATAGGATATTCTCAAACCCATACTCAGAATGTGAAGATGCCTGTGCTTGTCCAACGGTGATCGGTGAATAACTGGGTTAGCTTATCAACTTCCAACACGTGGTTTGCTTGTAACTTCATTTGTAACTAATTAACTCGGTAAACTAATATCTAAGGAGACAGCTAAGATCCCGATAAAATATGAAAATCGCAGGAATGCAATAATTATGTTTTAAGATTTGAAGTTTTGTCTTCGCAAAATCTCAAGACTCAATTTTTCCCCTGACAGCACTTTTAAAAATACCTAGGAAGAAACGAGGGTGCTGCTTACCATGGCCGTTGTTTATACTTAGACCATGAGCAGCTAAGTGCGTGTCAAATGACATAAAAGGAATGTGGTTGAAGCATGGCTATGACAATTAAGAGCTAAATGCAAAAAAATTAACAAACCTACCAGTTTTTCCAGAGCTTTTCAACGTCGACCATACTGAGAGGGGACCTTGAGTCTGCTGTTTGTGGTCGACACTGACAGGTGGCTTGAGTGTTTCATGCATTTATTGATTTATCGCAGGGAGATCAATAAAGTTGACGTACAAATGCACGCGCGAGCTTTGAATCAGCAAATTAGACGGCCCACTATTCGCGGTTTGGGTGTTTTACACTTACCCCAATAATCAAGCATCTGATTTGCAGCACAGTTATGAGATGGCCAAGAAACCCCACTCGTCACTAATACCATTTTATCGCTACCTATGTCGCCTACCACGCCACTCACTTTAAATGCATTTAGCTCTTTCAAACGACATTTTATGCCGTAATTTCAGGTCCCCCTCTCTTAAGGCTGTGAAAGAATAATTAAATCACGGAAACCGATTGCGGTGGTAAGTGTAGGATCATGACTGATCCAATACCTGGCCCAGGAAAAACTCATGCTTCTCGCATAAACTTCGAGGCCCAATTATTTTTGCTTAAGGATAATCCCTAGCTTAAAGTTGGAAGTCTACACAACCGCCACGCTTCGTGGCTTTGCTATCAATTTAAAAGTATGCTCCAAGATAGGCCAGTTTTAAAATTTAAGGGTATAGATTTGTACGATTCCTCCACAGTCTCCACAATTTATCGAGAGTTGATAATATTGGCACCCACTTTAGAAGATATGAGTAGACTGGCCTTGCACCACCAGTTGAATGTACTCATGCCCAAATGATGAAATGCCGAAAACTAGCTTGATTTGTCACTTTTACAAAGAAATGTTTTCATGGTCAAAATGTTTGTCAAATCCAAAAGTGACCCAAAGTTTGGTCACGCTCTATGACACTCCACTCTTACTTTTCCTCCACTTATGGACGCTCTACTGATCATATTCTTGAGACACTTTATAAATCCTCCTCCTCCTCCTAAGGATCATTGATGCCCCATCTACAGCGTTGGTATTAAAAAGGCCTGAGATTGGCGTAAAACGCAGCAATGGTGTCGCTGCTTGAATTTTGAATGTATCGATGAGAGCCATGAAAGTTCATATTAGCGGAAAAATAGTTACCATCTTCCTTGTGCCAAACCAAACATCGTTACCATCGACTTCATCATTTACGTACCATTACTTACTCACAACTGATCATCAATGAAGGCACAAAACAGGAACCATGGGTCCACTTTTATTAAGATTATAACTCGTCGTTTCTAACAGCTCTATTTTAAATAACTATCACGAGCCAAAATGGAAATAGTAGAAAGGCATCCTTCAATTTAATCCACTTTTTTCTTTTGACTTATGTAGGAGAGGAAACTGTTCCAAAACAATGACACAAAGTTGACGACAAAAAGCCTATAGTGTAGATGTTAGTAGTAATTGATGGTTACCTGAAGTGAACCGGAACAAATGTGAAGTTAATGAACTGTGTAGGCGGCCAGACCTAGATAGGAACAAAAGCTAAGGAGTGAAAATCCTCATAGCACTTTCATGTTTGAAAGTATTTACGCCTTTCGAACCCACATCGATGATAACTGAAAATGCGTCTTCAGTGCTTATCAGTAGCACTACTTTGGAGATCACGTTTATAGTCAAAATTGTTTAAATAGTGAAATTTGCGACAATTGCTAAAAATCTCAATGTCCTCGTCAATCGAACACAATTGTTGGCCAGAATTCATTAATGTCAACACAATTCAATCCATATTTCAGTCTCCAACCCGAATAATGCTGCACCAAAAGCCCAATAAATGCAATGAGGAAAATCAAAAAGCAATTCGAAGACTATCACTATGATGAAAACAGCACACAAAGGGCACGCCTTTCTGGTAATTACTTTAGACAATAAGGCCTAGAAAAATTCAACTTTAGACTAAACGATGATACTAATCACTCTGGCTACCAGAAGGGCTCCTTCTCCATTCGCTGTGAATGAAACAAAGTGGCTACTTACATATCACATCATGCGTCACAGTGTGAGAACTGCATCTTCAGGTGCTAGCAGGAGCTCTTATAGGTTGTTTTATTGTCGATGCATTTCATAAAGTAACGAAAAATTGACCAACCATATAGTTTTTTTTCAAAGCGGAGCAAAACGACGTGGAAAGTTTTTGTTTGGCCTCTTCGACCGACCAATTTCTAGTAAAAGCGGCCAGGCCGATGATGGAACTACAAAGAATGGGGGCCATCACAACCTAGGGTACACAGAATTAAGAAAGTCAATATAAATTAACCTGGTCGGTTGCTACCATCTTGAGAGTACGTATAACTGACTGTCCTTTATAAATCCTATCCAAAAAGGCGTACCAAAAGTTAAGCGTCGGACCCTGTAGATGACAAGGTCGATAAACGATCACCAGATTTACTATGGCAAACAAGCCGATAGCACCGAATTTGACGGTGCGGGAAAGCTCCCACTCGCGTTTTTCAACAATCTTCTGAGCAATAATATCTCCGCATCCCATAATTATGGCTGCAAATTGAGTTAATATAAGTTCCTTACCTGTGGAAACGGCCTGCGTTCTTACAGGATACTTCACCAATAGGTTGGAATAACCATGATACAGTTTCACAAGTTTCGACATTCTCGATAGTCTACGGAATGTTTAAAGTACCATTAGGAAAATTAAAGACCTAAAAGTGCAAAAAAGCCTTTGGGAAAAACAGGGCCATTTTTGCTACTAGTTTCGAATTTTCCAAGATCACAGACCTCTATAAATCATAAATATCAGTAGGTTCTCAAGCGATACTTAATGAATAAAGGGGACAAATCCTGATATCGCCAAGCTACAGGGGAAAAGCTCAATTGTTAGTCCGTATGAAGGCAGCTATCCAGGAAAGCCGGATTATAACGCTCAGATGGTAGATACGAATTGATTGCGTTACTATCACCAAACGATTAAAGGTGACTCACGCCTTCGTAGATGCGTACACTTCGCCAACGTTCACTAAGTGAAGGGCAGTACGAATGAAGCATCATCTACACTGTGCATGAAATCTATGTTTACATAAGCATAGATGATGCTGACGGTAGGGCCAGTTAACAAACCCGTAACGCCTACTCGGAGCACTCGAGGAAGTCGCACTTCCGCTATTCTTTGTAATCAAATAGTGCAAGCTGCATTTAGTGCAAACATAAGGAGAAGTGCCATAACACCCGCAAAACAGGAGTACTTCCAACTAAATGTAGGCAAAATCCACAGACGTTCAGAAACCACAGCACTAGTATTTCTTACGAGACCCATGGAGGGAACATCCGGAAATCTGCCCGTACAAAAACGCCAACTTTTGAGGATTGTTTACGTAAATACCATTGCATGAGTACAAAATCATGATCTGCAGCTAATAGCGTTCAAAACAACCACAATTACGACGTAACACTCCGTCCAAAAAACAGGAAATGCACTACGGAAAATGACTGTCATAATTTTATCGAATGAATTAGATATCAGGGAAGTCTAATTGTGATCATATTTGCTAAAACCAATTAAGGCTACTTGAACACGAAAAACCGAAGCACACCACTCGGCATTAAGACCGAAGCCCTGCAAGCAAAAACACAAACAAAGTTATGAAATGGCAGACATTTGCTGAATATTTTTGGGCATTGTACGTTAAACTAGATGAGAATGATCGGATGAAGTGCATGAAACAACGGAAACCAAAAATATGGGGTCCCAACAAAAAGGGTAGTGATAGAACCCTTCAACATAGTAAAAGTCCAAAGTTAAAAAAGGTGGCGATAAAACCCTGAACTGCTGCAGGATTCGCCTCAAGTGGATGAATAGTGTCCCGAGAGTATTGGCACAAACCGTTCCCCCTTGACATATGAAAGACCAGTGTTCTGGAATAAGGCAAAACAACTAAACACAAAAACCCTGGAACGAAAAAAGTGTGTTTATTAAAATTGACAACTGCAAGCAAAGGATGTCACCAAACTAAACACGGATTCCGCAGTTAGTGAGTTTAATCGGAATAACTACGGAAAGGGCCATGAAAAGTAACACAGCAGTCTGAAGATATGCTTCCTTCAGCCGACTACTAAATCTATTAAGAGTATGCCCCAGAAGCAGGGAAATGCATTTCCTTTGATACCTCTTTCTAGAAAAAACTTTATGAAACAATGCTACCACTACCCCTAAATAGGCAGTTGGCACTCAACAAGTTTCCAGGTATTTTCTGAGAAAACGTGAATGACCTTTGATTGATTTACTTGGAATCAACGGATTCGAAAACAAAGTTGAAATAGCTTATCTATAAGCCATCCAACCCGTGGCTAACTTGTAAACATCAAAATCGCCTACCTCGAACTAAATGCTAAATGTCAAGCTCTTAGAACTACTAGCAACTTAAACTTATCATAAAAATACTGGACAATTGTACACAAATAAAATTAAATACTGTATGCACACCAATACATAACTAACCTCCCCTAGTCGCCTTACTGCACGCTACCCTTAGGTTCAAACCCAGCAGGTAGGAGATGCCTAGATTTAAAAATGTACGCCAGTACCTCAAAGAGAACTCTGAGTAATGGCCAACGGATTCGGCAACTACTTCAGCTGATTGAGAAAATTAAGGCTTAGCCGATATCAACTGTAGAACATAGTACTAAAATCAGTCCTACCTTAAGGCTATTCGTAGTCACAGTAATCAACATGAATGCACATTTCATATCTATAATATCCAGAAATCTCAAATTTAATACTATCTTCCTAAAAATGTGTGCTACTTATTCAAAGGGGAATTTTTAAATTAAAGTCGAGTGTGTAATACGACGATAGTTTATCCCTCGGTATTGGTAAGGCGTCACTTTTGGGCTTTTGAGTTTGCCCTCTTGTGCCTCGCAGGATGGGCTGGTCTTCGGGCTATGCCAGTAGCCCAAATACCTTCTTTGTGCTGAATATACGTATTCTGCACGAGTATTGTGCCTTCTTTGGTCTGCAGGGAAGTCTCGAGACGTTACATTGGTGGCGGCGGAAAACAAACCCGATCTTAAAGGACGTGTCCTGTTTTTCACTTCTGCGTGATAAACCTCAGCGGAGCGGAAGAAGTACATATGCTACAGATGGGAGAACGGTGATGACCCCTAATAGAAGGGTTGAAGTTGACGTCTACCCTCGGCATCTATCCCAGTCCCGTGTTCTGCAGAAAAGATATTAACAACTGAAGTGACACTAGTCCTTCCTTACCCAAATCTACTTTTAGGCCAGTGTTCCTGCATCCATCCGTGGACATGCATCATGGTCAGCACAATTCCCCGTTCCTGAATCAAGTTCCTAAACCGGACGAAACTCCAGATCCAGTTAAGTTGCCAAGAGGGGTTACTGACGTTGAGGTCAAGTACCTCCTCAGTTGCACGCTAATTTGGTGACTGGGACGGTCGGATCGCGGGTGTTTCTTTACAGCACCGACTACGTTGTAGTGGCTGACACAGGAGGTTGACCTGCGGGAGCGCCGGGGACGACGTTCAAAAGAGGAGGGAGGCTCTGTAATACAATGGTGGTTTATCCCTCGGTATTGGTGAGGCGCCACTTTTGGACTCTTGAATTTGCCTTCTTGTACCTCGCTGTGTGGGCTGGCCTTCGGGCCATGCCAGTAGCCCAAACACCTTCTCTCTGCTGAATATACATATTCTGCCCGAGTATTGTGTCTTATTTGGTCCTCAGGGAAGTCTCGGGACGCTACAAATGGTCCTTTTAAAGTGCTCAGGAAGCGTGAATACCAGAGAAATAACTAAAGACATGTCAAAAATTGTTTTATTTCCATACTGACGAATTGATTGAGACAGTTAATAACGTCGGGAGCAAGGTAACTGTGTGCTACTACCACAACTGGGGGGATTTTACAGGCGAAAGGATGCGCATTGTGGTGCTTTATTGCTTTTTTAACTTTGCTTCTGCTGGCCAGGTTAAGCTGCGGACCAGCCCTCCTGTGATACTTTGGTTGTTTGGAGATAGGAGGACAATTGCCTACCCCGAAAATTTTTAAATAAACCCAGAATTTCTTTTCTATATTCTTTTTCAATAAATACTGCGTACTTTTTATAATGATCTTTGCAGCTAATGCTGTAAACACTGGACAAGATTGGCTGTTCCCATAGCATTTAAACTCTCCAAATACACAAGTTTCATCTTACTCTACTGCGTTCCTAGTTGTGCTACGCATAAATTTTAGCTTCGATCACAGTGACCCTCTAATCTGGGTTCGAACATCCCGTATTCAGCAGTACTACTTTGTAAGGGAACATTGGAACGGGTGTTGCGAAGACTAAGATTTCTAAATGGATTTGTCCAACTTGTATTTTTGCTACATAATAGTCCAACATGTGATCGCATGGTGGTTGAGAATCGTGCAGCTGACAGCTCTACAGCGATCAGGAATGGTGTTTGCAGACGATTTCTGAAACAGCATTTGGTTTGGGTTGCTAGAATGCTTTACACGTTCCTTTCCTTTAATGTTATGAGACATTCCACAGTCTGCATCTCCACTGAACCCACTGACTGGTCTATTATCGCATGAATACACTCTAAATGTGCTATTATAAAGAGAAAGGCTAAAGCCAGCCAAACGCAGTCCCATGTGACTGGGACTAAGCCATGGCTCAGTACTACAGCCAGTGGTGGCGTGTTCAGGTACCGAGTTCAAACAACGCATTATAGTGGAAAAAAACCCGTTATCCCGTGGTCTTATCAGTCGCTTGATTATGCTGGTGTTTATCCAGATAATGTTCGAGTTTATTTTCGATAAAAGTCAGTCTAGAATATTATCGCTTCCAATTTCTCCAGTTCCACATCTGCACAAAGATTTACTTTCGACTTAGCCTCAACATTTCACTATTTTTCCAGATATGGTAAATTGTATCACCTTAAACTTAGGAGGTTACATTTACCAGGATGATGTTCATCTCTCCATCACGAATCTTCTCGATGAGAGCATATTACTGGGGGAGTTTTGCTATTGTAAGGTTTAGCTAAATATATCAGTGCTTTTGGTACTGGGAAGTTTTCGTATCTTGGAGTTTTGCTATATGAGAACGGCTGTGAGGCTGGTCCCAATCATTTTTCCTCAACCAAAAATCAAAACCTCAGTCAATGAAAACCGTCAGGTGATGGACCTCCATCAGGGTTAGTCTCTTTTTATATCAATTTTATTGAGCCAGGGGAATCTTTATTTGGTCTTAGGTGCTGGAACCCATTCACGACTTCCAATATGGATGAATATACGTTGAGAATCCTTTGGAATTTGGTTACTCGCAAGGCCGTTTTGTGCCCCTTTATGCTAGGTTATCAACATCCCTGATTACAGACGCCTCGCCTACAGATACTGGCGAAGCGTTAAACTAGGATGATTGTCCTGTTTTGCGCTCTTCCCAGCGTCAAAGTTCAACTAAACGTAACTGGGGAGGCTCTGGCTGTGTACTGAGCTGCTAAGACACTTCGAAGATATTTGTTCTGTACGCATTTCGCAATCGTTGCTGGCTACAAAGCCTTGACATTCAACTGTAATCCTCATGCGTCATTGGCGAGAACATTGGGTAATGAAAGAATTTTGCACTTCTGTGTAACACTAATGATTTGTTACAAATAAATGAATATTCCGTTAAATATTACGAGGTTACGACGAGATCACTAAGTTCACTCCGATTCAAAGTAGACAAGAACAAATTCTCACTCATTATTGCATCACGACTATGGTATGACGGAGCGATAAAACAGCAACCCCAGAGTGTGCAGTGAACGTAGTCTCCACCAGGTTATGGGGAACGAGAACACGTGAAAGCAACCCAATTTGATGCTTCCATCGAGCTTAAAGTACCGAAACAATCGCGTTGGATATTTGAGGCCCATACGAAAAAACCATTGACCCGATTCCAAACCAGCGTAGCACGATCACCATAAAATGGTTGCGGTGTGAGGTGTTGTAAGAACAAAACCTTCCTATC
>NW_020170386.1:1752229-1876493 GCF_000524195.1 Echinococcus granulosus | reverse complement strand
TTGCATGCATTTTACAAGTCTCCACAAATTACACCGAGTCAGAACGGCGAGCTATAACGGAAGCCGCTCGAACTTTTTTGGTCATCCGTTGCACTCTTCCATTGAATGCGCTATACCTGTTACAACTACCATTTCCTAAATACATAAATTTACGTGTTAGAAATAGCGCACCTCTCAGAAGCCACTTCATCCATTCGAGACAAAGTTCAGTCAGTAAAACAATAGGTACGTACAAGTATATAATCATTCTATTTATTTTGGCATTGGTTTGGTAAAAGCCATGTTAAGTAACAGAAGAAGAAAGCAACCAATCAATCGAAATTTAAATGTGTGCCAAAATATTACAAGTTTGAGGATACTTTGATTTTCAAAGCTGAGTTGTCGAGTTGCCATTCCATCTTGCCTGCTCATCTGTGTCGTCAGGCATGTGTGACAATCTGGAGATTTTTCCCTAAAAATGGGCACGCATAAACCATAAAAATGTTCCTCTTTAGGGCGTAAAACATCTGACCACATAATCAATTTGACACAGAAATACCTAAACAGCAAGTGTGCGTTATTCTTCATTAAATCTTCTTATCTCATAATAAATTCTAATGTAGCGACTGTAAATGGAAAGCAGTGTGTTGACAAAGTTCAATAACGCGGACCTTTTTGCCAATAACTGTGAAATTAACCATATAAGGTCAAAACTATTCCACACCTTAGGCGGAGCATGAAATAAATTATCAAACACCAATTCAGAAGATTTTAGTCATTTTACTGAAAAGATGACCCGTTTTGTATTGTTCACCCGACTAATTTCTTTACATTGTAAGCAATGCTGATTCTGCGAGAAAATGGAGGAAAGCAACCACTGGTGGTAAAAAAGTGTCTAGAAGATTTTGTGCAGCTAAAAAGAGCAGTGCACCTGTCGCCTATAGGCACTTCTTCCTTTCAATTCCTCACCATCGGTGCGTGGCGGAGATTGGCGGGAGGTAGCGGAGTTGGCGGCCTGAGCTTGACCAATGGTGCGCCCACTGCCAGCACTGAAGAGAGTTTGCCAAGTGCTTCGGCCTAATTGGATCAAACCATCGCCGAAGTAGAAGAAAATATCACCAACGCTTTGAACACCTCCCCAAATGAGGCCCAGCACACGAGAAAGCACATCTAGAGAGCACATTATAAAGTGGTCAGTTTCACCCTTGATTGCTACGCCTAATTTAAATCTGCCCGCTGCAAAAGTGAGCAATTTATTGCTATTTTCTAGACGTTATTAGGGTTTGTGAAGAAAAGGTCTCACTGGCAGTAGGGTAATCTCTCTATAAATTTGTTGCAAATAACTTTACCAGCACAAAAATTTCGCGAATGATTTAGTTCAGTTCAAATGCTTTAAGTGCAGCCAGATGAAAATGATTTCTTTAACAAATATAAAGACCTGGTACGGAAATTCTTACTTATCTGTGGATAACTAAGGTCCCTAAGCCGCTCATAAATGAAGATGTTTATTAGTATAAAGCTAGAAAATGTTGATAACTGACAAGAAATATTAAAACTCACCGTGAACCAGCTATGCCAGAAATCCAGTGAAAGAAGTTGAAAATGAGACATGTATCACCACAAGTTGCGCAAGTTAAACATAGAATGTAAATAAAACCTCCACTTCTACTTCACTTAGTTCTGCTTTGAATAAGAGACGGATGGTATCGTTAGATACACTAGATGGATGGGTTTTGATAAAGTTTTTTTATGGACATAGGCATGTATGTATCATTCAAGTTGACATTGTACACCCCCATTAAGAATTAAAGCAGGGATTTTAAGAAAAGCCTGGTGTTTACGTTTAACTGAAGGAATTAATGGTATTCTTATAGTGTTCTTAACTATTATCGCAATTTGATAAGTGATGCACCAACATAAAGAAGGGGTAGCTTTCAGACTTGACTTGTAACTTAGTAATTAAAGCTTTTATCAAACGTGACATCAGCTGACTGTTCAGGCACATTAGAGCTGCATACTCTTTGAGTATCCTGCGAAACCATCGTCAGTAATGGAATTGTATTTTCCGCAATGCAGAATGAGGACAGCAGAAGGCCAGAGACCGAGTTCGCGCAAAGTTTTGGTGGTTTCATCTTCGGGGGAGAAATGTCTTGGCGGATTGGGGCGCGTCTGGCGGAAGGTGAAGCCAGAGGCGAGAACTGGGGCAAAAGAGGCACGCACAACATCGCTGAGAGGCGCCACCGCTAAAGCCCCTTCAGCCTCCTTGCCTTGCACCCGGGACCTTATGTACTGACGCACCTCTGAGCCAAGGTGGGCCTCGGCTGCGAACACGCCGATCATGTGAGAGCCATCAGGCAGCCGTAGTTGAAGGCGCACCTTTAGAAGGGGGACAGTGCACTCATTACAACATTGAGTGATGATTCTTTTTAATGTTTTAATTAATGAAGTCGATTAATTTCCCCCATTTTTATTCTACGCACAGGCCAGGGACAAGAAAGCAAGTGATCATGGCAAACGCTAAGAGGTGGAAGACTACCTCGTTTGGATCAACAGCACCAGTGGAAGTAGTGGTGGACTTGGGAGCGGCTACTTTCGGTGCAGAAACCCCGAGACGATCACGCCGGTCCAGTTCAATTTGGGCGAGGATGCGCTGACGGGCAGCTTGCTTCTCGGCTTTTTCGCGTTTCTGTTCCTCTAGGCGCTCACGAATCTCCTGTTCCTGCTTGCGGCGCTAAAGGAGGAATAAAATCGGGGTTTAAGATGATCAGTACACAGTTCCCAGAGCACTTAATGTAATAAAATGAGCACACAAAAAGTAAATTTGGCCGATTAAAAACAATTATTGACTCGGAAAGTGTGTTCTGGGATTTTTTAAATGATTTGGTAAGTATAATTTAGTCGAATGACACTAGGCCATGATTACCACATTTTAATGAATAATCTTAGCATTGAGAAGATATTATGAAACCACTACGAAGATTAGGCCCGAGTTCCAGGAGATATACATAAAGTAGAAGTCAAATTCCTAACTACTAATCTACCAATTAAAAAACTGAGGTCAACCACTTATCTCTATAATATATTAAAACATCTCAATAGAAAGTGCGCCAAAACCTATTGACAAAATGTATACCTATTTGTATTTTACATGAAAGCGTTAAAAGTGCCCGCTTAGATACAAAATATGAATAAATTATAGTTGTATTGAGAACGAAACGATTTACTCGATACCTTAAACTCAACCATATCGCGTCCAAGATTGCGCCGCTTCAACTCTGACTCATGAGTTTCCTGAAAGACTTTTACAGCCTTCGCCTGTCTTTTTGCCTCCAATAGTTCACGAGCATCCTGAATTCGCTCGTTCAGGCTGTTACCTGATCGATGAGACGGGACGGAGGCGTCAGCCTCCGACAAAGCTGAAGACGGAATTTCCTCAGGTGAAAGGTTCCTCTCTACTTGATCTGTCTCCTGACATCGTTGATGACCCAAATCTACGCACTCCGAGTTGCTACCCGGTCGAGGCGACGAGGTCAAAGGCGAAGCAGCAACGTCAGCCTCTGGTAATGAGGCAGGCGGGTCTCCCTCATACAATTCCAATACTTCTGCCTTTTCCGATCGTGGAAGAGAATGCTCAGCACTCGCGGTCAAATTGCCGATCGCCTGGGGGTACGAGGACGGAGGCGAAGCAGAAGCGCAAGCTTTGGGCGAAGTGTCATATGGAGCTCCAACAGGCGCCAATTCCTGCACTCCCATAATCGCATTCCTTGTTTGTTTGGTGGTTTCTTTATGATTGAATCAGGAAAATGGTGTACTTAGGAGCAAATAAAATTTAATGATAGTAAATACATCATGTAGTTCCCTTAAAATTAACTCACCAAACGATGCGATGTTCTCAGCAAGCCACAATGCAATCCGGTCTGCAGAAAAATCTGCGGTTTTCACACTCAAAACCAAACCTGATGGTGAGATAATATGGATGCAGGGTAGAGAAGGGACTTCGTAAACGGATGCGAATTGGTGGTAAGGTACTGATCCTGATTGTAGTTGCAAACCTGTCACAGGAACGAGTTGCACGCAAATAATTCGCATGGACAAACTAACACCCCTGCAGGTTTGAACAAATATGACAGGAATATGCTGATTTAACCTCAAAAAATAAACATCCAACCAGTTTCCAAATATAGTACAACAGAAAATATTTCGACAGACGAGGTCCCTCTCATTTTGGATATACTGGTTGTAGACTTACAGATCACATCCTGACAATGCATAACAACGTCTTCGGCATTGAGAGCAGCACAAGATTCACTAGAAATATCTTCGCTATCTGAACGTAAATGGAAGGAGAAAACACACCAAAAAAAACCTACCTTTAGAAAAAACCAATAAAAGTTTTTGGGCATTCTTCACTTCCTTGATACATTGACCTATGTCGCCAGAATACCAATTCATCGCAGCTTCTAGTGATTGTGCGAAAACAGGTGTAAAACCTAATCTACACATGCAAAAGCAGGCCCACTATTAAACAACTGTAATTGCTAATACGTAAGACCACTAAAAATATTAATAATATTGACAGAAAAACGGAAAAAAAGAAAGAAATACGAATCGTCGCTACAAAACAGGAATGCAAATAAAATACCGTGTAAATTAGTGGTATTAGCTGGAGGACTTTACTGAATTAGACATCAGTAGTAGAGTCAGCAAGTCAGGAGATGAATAATGTATTGTAAGATGAAAAAAATAAACAAGAATCCCTACCCTATCCTCCCCAATGCGACGAGAGACGATATGAAACACAGCTCACCGCTTTAAAACAAGTAAATTCAGACGAATCGCATAAAACAAGACAAAAATAGTGCAACATTCATTACAAATATTCAAAAAATCAAAAACTAAAAATTAAAGCCTTATAATGACGTAGTTGGGCACTTTTCAGAAGTATGTGTTGAGAAATAAAAATTTCAAATGCATAAGAGTTAGTTGATTTAATGTATGATAAGCAAAAACTAATGCTCATAGCAATAAAGTGAAGCACAATGACAACTGACGAAAAACTATTTTCTAATAAGCTTTAAACCAGCGCACAAGAATAAAGTAATAAAAACTACGGAACTCTTTTTCTAGGTAACTAATTTAAGGTTGCCTTTTTTATACTTGCAATACAATATTTTTTTAACTGAAATGTTTCTTGCAAGGCATTAAAAATTATGCTCAAACTTTGAACGAATCTATTTTTACTCAAAGCGGTTGCCCGTTTATATATATAAATGTTTATTTTAGGTAAATAAGCAAAAAAAGATTGCTTTTAATCATTGATTTTGGTAATTCTGCACGCAGTTGTACATCTTCAGTAGCAAATAATTGTGTAATTTTAAACTCCGCCCTTTCAGATCATTTGTTTGCCTAATTTTTTTTTTTCAAATTTAGGCTATGTATTTCAAGTAGTGATCATAGTAATAATGACGCCGTGCGTTTCGTGCGCCCCCATTCGCACGGCGCCCTCTTTGTTCCTTCTGCCTCCGCCGTCGTTGGAATGCTCAGGCTTGTATGTTCTCGTGAGGTTCTTATAGTGTATCCATATTAGGTGTCAGTGAAACTCTTTCCGAGACCCGTAAATTTTCGGCTCTCTCGCAGTTTATCTACCGGTGAGAAGGATCTTGTTGTTATTGGTTCTGGTCCTGGCGGTTATGTGGCGGCTATCAAGGCAGCGCAGTTGGGTATGAAGGTTAGTTATCCTGCCTTAGTTTTTAATCTTTGGCTAGACTGTTTGTGTCGAAAAGTATCCTACTTTCGGTGGCACTTGTCTTAACGTTGGTTGCATCCCGAGCAAATCCCTTTTGGGTAGTTCTCATTACTACGAAATGTGCAAATCGAATCATTTGGAATCCCGGGGCATTGAATTAAGTGAGGTTAAACTGAATCTAGCGGGCATGATGGGTGCTAAAACAAAGACCGTCGCTACACTCACTGGCGGTATTGTCCACCTCTTTAAAGCTAATCAGGTAAATTTAATTTCTTTTGCAGACGTATATTCCGATACACTAATCTTAATACCTGTAGGTTGAAAGCCTTCAAGGTGTCGGGTCAATAACAAAGCCCAATGAAGTTACTGTCACCAAACCTGATGGGTCTACCGAAGTTATTAACACCAGAAACATTCTAATCGCTACTGGGAGTGACGTCATCCAATTCCCTGGAATAACCATTGATGAGAAACATTTCATTACGAGCACCGGGGCTCTGTCTTTGGATAGAGTGCCCGAACATTTGGTCATAATTGGCGCTGGTGTAATTGGAGTCGAAATGGGCTCTGTCTGGAAGCGCCTAGGCGCCAAGGTCAGTACATTTTTTAGATTTCCAGTTTTGCGCAATCTTTTTAACTAACTTGCTGATGTTTTTGAAGGTGACTATTGTCGAATACCTTGGTCACATTGGCGGCGTGGGGATTGACATGGAGGTCAGCAAACTATTTGGAAAAATACTCACAAAACAGGGTCTGAATTTCAAATTGAGTACTAAGGTCATATCGGCTGAGCTCAATGGCAATTTCATTTCTGTGGCTGTTGAAGGTGTCAAGGATGGAAAGGCTGATACAGTATGTTCCGCAAACACATGTTTCTTTTTAAACGTCGCTAAATTTGTGTGTTCTAGATTTCTTGTGATACCCTGCTAGTCGCTATCGGCCGTTGTCCATACACAACTGGATTGGGTCTGGAAAATGTTGGAATCGAATGCGACAAATACGGTCGTGTACCTGTTAACAACCGATTTCAAACGAACGTTCCAAAGTGAGTTTATTCTGTCATCAGTTCCCGATCGCGTTGTCAGTTTATCTAGCTCTGCCATCGGCCCTACATTTCGATTGTTCGAATCTTTGCTTTTTACTGATACAACTTGTATCTTTAAGTCTTGTGTTAAGTCGATTTTTTCCTGTAGCATTTACGCCATCGGTGATGTGATCGAGGGCCCAATGTTGGCTCACAAAGCTGAAGATGAAGGCATACTATGCGTTGAGGGCATGTGCGGTGGTAATGTTCATATCGACTACAATTGCATTCCCAGCGTTATTTACACCAACCCAGAATGTGCTTGGGTAGGGAAGTCTGAGGAGGATTTAAAGAGTGCTGGGATTGACTACAAGTAAGCATTCGTTTGGTTTAAAGCCCAGCATCAATTGTGTCTGTGATTAACACCTTTGTGTCTTAAGACTCGCAATTGCACTACTGCTTTTGTCGTTTTTTTTGTAGTGTTGCACTAGTAGGAGCATTCGCAAATCTTAGTTCTATGTCTTTGTAGTTATTTGTGGTATGGCTGGCATTTTTCATAGTGGTTCCTAGGGAATATGTGCTGAATTTATGGTCTGTGTATGATCTAGTTGACTAAGAAGTGGTGTATAACTATTGAGTCACACATATTATGTGCTTATCAACGCTGTTTTTTAGGGTAGGCAGGTTCCCAATTTCTGCAAATTCTCGTGCCAGATGCAACCATGAATCCGATGGCATTTTCAAGATACTGGCCGACAAGGCTACGGACAAGATCCTCGGTGTCCACCTTCTTGGTCCACAGGCTGGTGAACTCATCAACGAAGGTGTACTCGCTATGGAGTATGGGGCCTCGGCTGAGGATGTTGCTCGTGTCTGTCATGCTCACCCGGTCTGTTTTTCCCTTCTTATTTGTTGATATTTTGGCGGGTTGTGTGATCAGATTAGTAGTTTGGTTTTTCGACTTCACTGCCATTCAAGTATTTGTTTACTGCTGGAACGATGGTTTTCTACTATTCCGTGTAGTTACTCCATTCAAATACTTTGGCCTTTGTAGACCGTCAGCGAGGCACTTCGGGAAGCTAATCTTGCAGCTTCTTTTGGAAAAGCAATCAATTGTTAAACCGCCTACTGCAATGCCTACAATGCTTTAAAGGCTAGCATGTTTAGTCAACTCGGTGGAGCACTTTTTGCCTTTGCTTCTTTTCTATGTATTTGAGTTTAGTCCATTAAAAAAATTAAAAAACCGACATCCAGTTTTTTCCTTTAAGTATCTTCCTCCTTGGGCCATGATTGCTTGATTTGTTTAAACTGAAGCTTAATCAGGCTGAAATGATGCACATTTCTTGACGGAATATCCATTAATTTCCCTATTTTCGAGACAGTTGGATTTCCTGTCCAACAAATAGCTAAGAGTAGTAGTGATAAAGTATTTTATTTGAGAGTACTGAGAATTTGTCGCGGATGTGGTGTCTCCGTGGTGTCATCTTTTGCTCGGGTGGTGCCTGTTTGCTAGAGTCACGTACGTGGACCGGTGTTTGAGGTCGTTGCGCGATCTCCACTCGGCGTTATCTTCCTCATCGGTCTCTACTAAGAATATGTATTTGAGGCTAGAAACCCTATTCGTGCCGTCTGGGTTTCGTTCTTATGAGCTTACCTTTTCCTGTCCTCTTCATCCAGCTGGACACTATGCGAGTGTTGTACCTTGGAATCTTACTTTTGAGAGAGGTGTAGAACTAAGGCGACAGAAATGCAGTGTTGAACCGGTCGAAAATTCCAAAGTTGGTTATAATGCGAACAATGCGCAAATAGCTTAGATGCAAAATTTAGCGTGGGAGTAAGCTCCGTTACTAATTTTACTCGTGGTTGCATTTAACCTGCAACGATGCCCATGGTCTCAAGACTAAAAAAAACCCTAACTTTACAGAAATATTAGTAGAGTAATAGATACGTGGTCCAACAATTTCAACGTGTTTGCGAAACGTTTGTCAGTACTGTGGCTTATCGTAAGAACAAAGACATGGTAAAAAACCCTGGGAACGGAAACCCACCTGATCAGTATGCATTAGTTTCATGCTCTGAAACACGGAAAGCAGCAAATTTTTGTTTTGCGCGATGTAAATGTTAAAAGTAAATCGATTGACAAAACAATGACATTTATTTTGTCATCCGCAATAGTTGGGGAATTGGATTTATTGGTATTCTCTGTGATTTTAGAATAGAGTCAAATGCAAATTTAGAAATGCGCAACGGTAATTAACTTGCCAGGGCTCTAGAACATCATAGCCAGTCGCGGATATTTTAGCAACGATAATAATTAGTGAGATCCAATTACCAGTAATTAGTACCTCTCAAAGTAGATTTAATTTGGGGGGTCTCAATACCTTGAACATTAGTAGTGTTCCTTCATTATATCACATACCACGACATGAGGGCCTGTAATAAACCTTAATCCTGCGTCTTCTGATCCAACTGGAAGAATACGTGTGAAGGAATTCTGATACCTGTTTAACTCCCGTGCATTGAAGGGTAGGTAAAGAAGTTCTCAACTAACCTCCTCTTGAGTCATATTAGCGAGTTCTACAGCCAGATTGTAGTCATCGAGGTCGTTATCCAATTGGTCCTGGTAATCCAAACATTGGAGCATAAGATCGGGCAGATGGATTTCAACCAAATGCCGCAAAATCACTGCAGCCTGCTTCTTGGCGCCTTTAGTCGTGCTGGGCGTCATTTGCAGCTTCACGTAAATGTGTTCTACGGCCATATGTACGCAGGTCAGCAGTTGCTTCAGCTTATTCAGCTCACTCCTCACTGCGCTCATCTTTATCTTCAGTGAATCCATGCGGGCCTGAGCCGTAGTTCGGGTCAAGTTCCTTCCAATTTTAAAGCATTATGAAAGAAAGTACCAACTTCTAACATGTTATAAGAGGTAGTCTTCAATCACAACTGAAACTGTGGTAAAACTTTGATACAAGCTACCCTACGAAATATTTGGTCGGATGACAATTTGTGTGAACGTTATTTTCCATCACGCAAAAGGGTGATCAAGAATGTGGGCGAATAATTGGAAAAATGACTTTAGGTGGGACTTAAGCGAAAAGGCCTTCACCAATACCCTTATAGGCTCCGTTAACGTGTGCAAGTTAATGCCATCGGAGAGTAATGAACGTGGCCAATTGATGATGTGTCCATTTTTCGTAAGACACGTTCTAGGTGATGTTTATAAGGATACTGCGCAGGATCGCAGGATATACCGCAGTTTCTGGATGGAAAGCTCTAGCATAAAACTCTAAAATCACTTACCCAGATATCTTAGCGCTACCAATGCTTCGCAGTTCTTGAAAGATTTCCTTCAGTCGGACATTTTGGGACCTCAACAACTTGACTCTTATTTCGACTTCTCCGGAGAGTTTGCGCAGACTGGCTGTGGATTGCTCGAACTGAATGAACAGTTTCTCAATTTCGCTGTTGTTGGAAACGCCAGTCACCGCCTTCAAATTGCTATGGATTGCTTCGAGTTGTGTCAGTATGCCTTGGCTGTCTGATATAGTTGGATCTTCACCCGTCAACTGGTCGTCCTCCTATTATTTACCACTTGAATTTCACATTTTCTCAAGCTTACATATTTTAAAAGTACATCTTTCAGCCTTACAAATCCTGTATTTGTACATACCACACATCGAAATAAAGATTTGTTTACCTAAATTTATCTTTACATTAAACTCCATCTGTGAAGTAATAAGAAATAGACTCGACTTTCACGGTATTGAAGAACAGTTTGGTCGGCTAATGGAGATGTGCGCTTATTTAGTTGATACATTTACTCATCGATATGTGCCACTGAAAAAGGTTGTTTTCGCGGGGTTTAGCTAAATAGTGAGCATTCTGTTTTAACTCGCCACTGCATAACCTATACCACAGCTTGCAGTTGTATTGAGCGCATCACCTATGCAGGTAACTGTGTGGTGGACCGAATGGTGTGAAGTGCGTCGGCCTCTTTTCGACCAAGGACAATGCGTTCTGGCTTAGTTTTAAAAGTAATCACGATGCATATGTTCATCCAAACATCGGTTCCCAATTCATTTGCCTAATCCAACTGGCGTCTTATCATAAGGTTACCAGTGATACTGTTACTTAGTCATAGGAGGATACATTTACATACACTACGCCTATTTTTTATAACTTTCCCTCATTAGTCTCGTCATTCGTCAATCAAAAATGACTGGCGTTTTTTGAGAGCATTAAACTACTTAAACTTGTACATACGTCGGATTTTTCAATATCATTGTCAATCTAAAACAAAAGAAATAACAAACCATTAAGTCATGTAATTAAGCTCAAAATATTACAAGTGGAACGTGGGAAAATAGGATTCAAGTTAAATCGTCTTTGACATAGTGCTGAAGCTATACGAGCTGCATACAACGGCAAATACCATATCCACTAGTATCTATACCCATTCTTCAGTTATATTATTGACAATAAGAAGGAACTATTAAATAACTTAACCAGGAGAGCCTTGGTGGGGATGGGTTGCTCCTTCAAGAGGTTTAATGTCCGTTTCATGTTGAATAGCTCAAGCTCCTGCCTCTTTTGGTGCGCAAACAACAGTTGTTCGTGTTCTTTCAGCTCGACCAGCGCCTTGTCCCTAAGACGAACGGCCTCAACACTGCTCTCCTTCAGTTCTGTCAGCTTCGCGCTGCACTGGCGGATCTCAGCTGCCATGGACTCTAGTGTAATGGTGTAAGTTGAACTCTCCTGTGCATAAACAACAACCCCAAATATTTAATAACTTTAAAAAATAGGGAGCGTGAACTTAAAAATTGCTAGACACATTTGTCTATTTTGTAGCTAATCACATTAGTGTAAGCTGAACAACAAAGTAGATTTAGCAACTGAGTGCCCTGAAATGTAGGAGGCGTTCATTTCAACAGTTTGGTAAATTAAGACAAATGTAGCAAGAGAAACAACTTACGCCCATCAATTTGTCCCGAATGGCCTCATAGGTATGCTTTATGTGAATTGTCTCAGCCATCTTCGTGCTCGTTTTATCCAATTTATTTTCCATGGTCCGAATAAGTTGAGCCAGATTTATTTCTTGCTCAGCGAAATAAGAGCCCTTGCCCATTCGATTCCTGATCGCATTCACTTCTGACTCCACTTCGGCCAGCTTCCTCATTTTAGTACTAGGCGAAAATTCCCTCTTAAAGCAACTGAACACGTAATTTCGTACATAAATAAGGTCTAGAGGTTAATCAGAGTTATCAGAGGAGCGTTCCACTAATCTTTCGCTCCCATAAGTTGTACCTGAAGTATCTCTCTGTGAAATCTATATTTGTTAACATCGTTTAAAGTCCCTAAGCGTAAACTGCTTCGAATGGTCAGCATTTCAAATTATAGTCGCATTGTTTATTTTCCAAAGGCGTCTCTAGTATCAGTCCCAATGTTTTTCTTCAAATTAAGGTAAATGATTAAAAGTGACCCACATCGTTTGATAGCGAAGAGCATTTAGTGTATTCAATTTGCTTGAAACCTCATAATCCATTTCTGCAATAGCTTTCTATTTAATAAAACTATTATTTTGTCAGTATACCTCTGCCGGTAGACTTGTCATTTGCATGAGGTTATCTTTATTCTTTTGAAATGCCTGATCCATTATCAACTCGGATGTCTGTAAGGTGTAAAACCATGCTAATGATTTATTTAAAAAATCTGTGGAAACAAAACTTAAGAGCCCTTGCATCCAAATGTTCGTTGTACTCATGACGGAGATCTTGGATTTCGTTTCGAAGCGAGTAGATCTTGGCCTTTGCTTCCTCAATGTAACGTACTGAGGTTTCGTGATAGGCTTTAGAATCCCCGTCTAACAGAAAATAAGATGATTACAACGAATGAGTCCTCCGAGAAATTCTCAAAATACCGCTCAGAATTGATACCTAAGTTACAATTAATAGAGTTCTTGCTTTTTTGATAGAGGTAGCCTATTATTTGTACAAACTTTTAAATAAGACTGGTGGTAGGCTTGGGCTATAAGGAAACGGCAGTTTTACCCAGATGCCTAAGCTTCGCTTTCATATCCTCAAGCTTCTCCACGGAAAACTGCTTCTTGGTGAGTGTTACCATTAGGATGACAAAGTTTGGAGATTTTCTAAAATCCTAAAATCAGATTTGAAATGCCCAAAGTAGAGTGGTCGATACATTGATCATTTTGAATTCAGATCACGCTTCCACTTCTTCATTTTAAAAGGTATAATGTATCACTACAATTTTATCTCCATAAAAAATCAGGTCGAGCTGTGGCTTAACTTTACGCGGACGAAGTGCAACACTTTTTCTTTAGAAATTTACATTTCAAGTACCCAGAGAATATGAAAGCATTGAAAATTTAGGAACCGATTCCTACCAGTGAACGCGGATTCAACATTTCTTGCCTAGTTTATGGGACTAAAAAATTTTAAAAATTGGCATGGACATTTTTGTTTCTCGTAAATAACCAAGTAGGGCCATGTTTGAATAAGTGGTCACACGGGTAGTGAAATGCAATTTGCCAAAATCCATGTCTTCAAAATTCTATGGTTTAAAAGTTACCTATAAAAAGGGATGAGTAATTTTAACATGTTCGACTGTAATGCTATTTCTCCCTCTGTTGCAGAGCCAAGCAATTAGCTTACCCCTTTTTGAACGTATCTTCTTGTGTCATGCATTTCTTTTAGTGTCCTAGCCGTGACAGAGTACAACATTTAGTTTTGAATCTCAGTACCTATGCCTGTGCAGTTCTGCAAATATATAAGATTCAATAAGGGTCGATAAAGTAACCTGTAGAAGGAAAGAAAGTTGAGAGAAAATGAGTGGTTATAAGGTTAGGTTCATTAAATGTAAACTCACATACATGTAATGATTACGGTATGCATACAATTATGGTGATTATAGGACCAATATTTCGTGGCTTTTACATACTTTAATAGCACTTGCATAAAATACAAATATAATAGGACGAGTGGATGTGGGGAACCGGGAGCCGGATATATGGATTTAAACTATGGTGATGCTATTACAAGCATGAGCAATACATCGTTTCGAAGGACGCATGAAGTCCGAGACAGGAAATTATGACATTATCAACTAAAGAGATGCGTATAAATTTGTCTTGCCAGCAGATTTCCCAATTTTTTTCCAACTAAACCTCGAGTAGAGATACTGAGTTATGAATTCTCTGTGTATAATTTAGGAATCAGGGCAATATGTCAAAGTGTAGATCTGCTTTTGAAGTAAACCGGCTATTTCCTACGTTAACAAGTGGCCAACAAACAGTTGTATACTTCAGTGGGCTCTACCCATCAGCAAAATCCCAATAGACCCAAATGGAACGCAAACAGGCATCAAAGGAAGGGGGTGGGATCACTGAGCAAAATCCAACTCGTGTAATTTCTACCTAAGAGTAGTCATGAGACCTCACTAGCCATTGGTTGCTATACCTCTAAACATTTGTTAAAGCTAATATCTTGAGCAATATGGTCCCTTCAAGTTAAAAAGTCTTCAAATAAAATCTAATCAGCCCTTATTAGAGCGAAGGAGATGCAGCACCCACATATCTCTGGTACATGCGGGTACAGGAGGCGTTATGCAATTGCGATAATTTACTAAACTATTTATTTTGGAAGTTGGTAGTGCACTTTACCAAGTGACACTTAGAAATTTTCAAGTCCACCAATAGCACATTGCAGATGCCTAGAGTTAAAATTCGCCACAAATAAACGTACTTATAACCCCGGCCAGTTTCGCTGAAATCATTTAACAAGCAAATTCCCAAAAGAAGAACATAAATGTTCTGTTCTTTAAATTATTTGTCAATGCGAAATGCCTTTAAATAGTAGATCATAAGAATGTCTCCAACCAATGAGAAACAAAACAAATGGCTTACGCAGTGGCCTCCTTGTCATGGGTCTTCCATTCAAAAACATGGTATTCGAATTAATTTGTAACCCTAATCTATTACTTAAAGGAATTGAAGCCACGGAGTGCTAGTAAAAATAAATGTAGCCATGAAATGAAAATTCTCCCTACTAAAATATGCGATAGCGTCCTATCCTCTTTTGATACCAGAACTGCCTTTTACCCATACCCTCAGAATAGACTGTGAATATGTTCAGATATTTTCGCAAAAATTAGCACGACTCTAGGCAACCAAACTATTGTGAAACTTGCTTACACTTGCCGGATCAATCCTTCCTATGTTAAATGTTTAGCAATCTTTTATCAATCACTCATTCAAAGAATTTGAAAATAGCTGGCCGTATCGAAAATGTCTTAACATTTATAAAATAAGCATTGAGTAGTTCTTTGCTTTCATCTGTAGTGCCACAAACGCACTGCCATGGAGGTACACAAGTGGGAGTGTCGGTTTCATACCACCTTGATGTGGACATGGGTTATAAATGAATGCTATTATAAGCACAAGAAAGGTGGACAGATTGCCATTTAACAAAAATTACCAAAGCAGAATGCTGATTTACGTCGAAGAGGTTCTTTTTACAACCTTAATTACTGGCAAATGTAGCTTGTTTCAAAAAGCTTGAATTTGTGAAACTCAGAAAAACCAATAAGTAAACAGTGTGTTTGGTTGGTTCCAGCAGATGAGAAAGTTGAGTAAATTTCGAGTACCGTAATTTTTACTAGGACGTTTAAGGCAAATAAATTCAAAAATAATAGAAATGATATAAATTATGAAGTAGTTTTCAGGAAATAACAAGAATAGAGATAGAGTTAAATGTGAATTTCATGCACCGTGACTGATTGTATAAAGTGTGCCACAAGCATAGTGAAACCGGTGATCCCATATTTAATGCAGAGGAGTTAAAATTTGTTCTGTGTCAAGGTCACAGCTTTAAAATGTCTCGCGAACCGGTGTCTTGTGTTTGAAGTGCATCTCTTTTCTTTTGATAAGGGTAGACACCAGCCACTACTTCTGCCGGGTACCTGAATTCAATTTCCATCCACAAATTGTAAAACTTTGTAGTGAGTTTATAGGCGGTTAGAAATGTCTGAAGGTGACTGGTAGAACAACGTGGCAAATTACCGGTCATTGAGGCGCTAAATTGTTGGAATGTACTCCTCTTGCTAACCAAGTATATCCACCAAAAGTTAGACGAGACAGCAAAAATTTTAAATTTAGCTCATGAAATAAAGTGCCGAAATTATACACATCAGGCCAAATTTTACCGTGACAGGTTAACGTATCCGCAAATGTCCCGACAACAACGTCCGTAAGCTATATTTATCTGAATGACAGGCGTGACAGATGGCAAGCGGTATACGACTAACAAATGGAAAGTGTCAACTGATTCGTTACACGCCCATTTTTTACCATTATAATGTACAAAATCGCAAAGGGTTAACGCTTATATCAACCAAACAATTTCTTTTAACGAGGGTGTGTGAGATGATATTGCTTTTTTGTCCAAAATTATATCTTCAAACTATCCGCGAGTTACATGGCAATACTAAGTGGACCACAAAACTCGTTCCCAAACTACCTTAAACGTATGGCAACCTAAATTATTTTTGTTGTAGTCCATAAGAAGCACAGGTTCTCCCGCATACTTGTGTTGCTACGGGTAACAACATTTATTTTGAGGCAGCACGATGCACCACTACTTAAAGTTGGAAACAGCCTCCACGGGAGTTATATGCGCTAGGAAACGAAAGCAGTCCTACGGCACAAAAGAGCAAATGGTAAAACACTGGATCTAGCACGGGCACCTGCATGATAACGCAAAGAGAAAAAAGCGTACCAAGAAGGTTGACCCAAAAGATCTGCAATGGAATGAGTTTTCTTAATGCACTCGTGACTGCATGCAAGGCCCGATCCACAGACCAATATTTGTCAATTTTCAGTCATTTTTGACGGACATGTGCCAGACATTAAGACTGGTCACAAACCTGGTTTCATCAAAATCCGCTTCTCCCAAAGGCGCCAGAGCGTGATACCCAACCTCCCGCGCATGTCTATCTTGAGTAGCGCTCGGATCATGCCTGTTTACTTGCTAAAGGCATCCTTTTACCAGATTCCATTACCTTACCTTCCAAACAGCATAAGAAAGTGCCTTAGGAGAAAAAAATAATTATTGCACTGACAAATAAAGGCTCGAATCGCAGTACACTTAAGATCATGATTGAAAGCAGGAAAAAAGGGGAGAAGGGGACTTAACAAATGAAATACTGTACAAAAATTTAGGGTTAGTGTTAGTCATCAGGAAAGGGATCGATGGGAATTTTCAAAGCCCCATCCGTTTCCTCACTGGAGGTACCCATGCCTGCACCCACACCAGCCGTTAAAGTCTCCGCCATTGCACTGCGGATACTCGGCGTAAAGTGCTCGATGAGTTTCACAACGGCCGCCTGTGAGGGTGCGGTCTTCTCGACGCGTTGAGCTGGAGTGTCGGTGGTGGGAGACTGCGTTGAAGGGGAAAGTTGTGAGGAGGAGACGAGGGACCCGACCTGGAGGATGCCCCTCAGCCGTGCCACTCGCCACTCCAAGTATGAGTGGAAGAACTTGCGACCCTCGCAGATCGTGCTGCTGTCGGCGCTGAAGGCAGCCAGGTGCTCTGCCGCCGCGTCCAACGCCTGACGCACGTTCGACAGCAGACTCAGCGCTAAGGCTGACCCCGAGGCAGAGGAAACGGAGTTGGAGAAATCCTGAAGGTGATCAAGTGGGTAATCAGTGACGTAAAAGGCGCTCCTGCAATTGCTTTGAGGAGATGCTAGAGGGAATAGGAAGCTGACAAGGAATGCTACCTTTGTCTAAACCGGTAAGAATAATCCGAATTTCATGATAATATGTAAATAACAATACGAAAATGTAAACAACTTTGTAATTGATAGAATTAAAAGGCCTGAGCCAAGCATTAAAAATTGCGATGAGTTGCTTTCTACATTTATAAATAGAAAATACAAAGACTTTGAATTTCCCAAGAAAGAGTTTACTAACGAAAAAACAAGGGCTAGCTAATAACCGCAATCACATTGATAGTTTGCATTACCGATCCCATTTTCTTACTATTTTTGTTGGATCATGAAATGATGTTGTGCCTAGCGTTATAATGAAACTTGTTTTTAGTTGATAATGTTTCATTCGGGTTGGCAGGAGGATACCGATAGTTGAGTGACTATGACCTAGTATGACTAAATAAGAATAATTTAAGCAAATAAGAGCCAATAAACAAAATTATACAAAATAGTGACATAATACAATTAATGGCAGGTTGAAAGTCTGTACATTAGTGATGTGATGGTCAAATCATACCCCCATGATATCTCAAAGCAAACTTTAGAGGACTGAATTAAAGTGCCACTGGCCCGATAAAAGCGTTTTCTTCCGTACTAAATATTTAAACACGAAAGTTAATGCTGAAAGCCGAAGTACTTTAATAGTGATAAGTACAAATGAACTTGCAAAATATCAGGGTATGACACCAAGGCCTACATACATCAACATTCTTTTTAGAGAGGCAGTAAGTCGTGCCATGGGCGCAGCTCAATACCTCGCCCTCTGGCGCGCGGATAAAAGAAGCGTCTTGACCACCCTCCGTGTCGCAGGCGAAAGCGGAAACCACGGTGCCGATATCTGGCTCCAACCAGCTTGCTCTGGTCGAGGGCTTCTGGTGCGGAAGGGAGTTCGGTTGAACTTGCACCGCCTCCTCCGTGCTGCACTCACGCGCCGGTATTTCCCGCTATAATAATGGGTTGGGAAAAAAGAGTGCTACAGAAAGTAGTAAATAGAACATTTGATGGAGTGAAAAACTATCTCGTTGTCACAAACCTCTTTGACTCGACCCAATTTCGAGCAGTAGTCCTCAATTTGGGAACGACCCATTAGGCCGTTATTACTGCAGTATCAAAATTACATAGGTTGCTTGATAAGTAATACGAGAAATCAGAAAAAGAAGGTGAAAACAACCTTTGACACTGGCTAGGAAGATCTTCAAATGCAGATAAAACTTCAGTTGAAAGACTGGAGGTCAGAGGAAGAGAGTGGATATCGATCTACAAAATAATTAGCCACAAAGGTTATGATGGGTGTGTCAAAGAAAACGGAAAAAAAGGAGTTGAAGTGGCATACACCACAAAGCAATATTCCATTGGTCGAGTGAGTGCAAACTTAGAAAAGGAAGCCTCTGCTGAGCATAGAGGCGAGGGCCAAAAACATGGACTCTGTATGCAATACTCTGTGGGAAGGTAGGATACGCAAAACGGGGCGTGGAAGGGATTTAAGGTGGTGGAAGGGACTAGTTATCATAAAGAATTTAGATACTTAAAAGTGATGATTCGAGATCAGCAATACAATTTCCAAGTAAACAGAGTTCCGCTTCTACTTGAAGCGAACACGATGCGAACAAAATCCAGTTTTTCAACAGTAAGTATTAGGAAACGACTGGCTTGCCACTGCTGCAATTAGGCTACAGAAAGGGACATCGTTCATATAAAGGAATGTAGGGGGCAAATGTTTTGAGAATTTACTTAAGTCACAACATTTAGCCCAATGGATACGATTAACTATGAGAATTAAAACAACCAAGGGTGCGCATACAGGCTTTCTGGCATGCCTCGTCGACTAACTGCTAGGCTAGTAAAGTTGGAGACTCACAAGATCACCGTTAGCAGCGTCTGAAGAGGGAGCTAGAGGCGGCTTGAAGGGAATCTCTTGAGTGATATTCGTAACGCTAGAGGCCCACCGAGGAAAGACTGCGCTGGAGAACATGGAAGGCGTGCTGATGTCCTCGTCGGCGGGGCAACCAACACCATCGTCCCGACATGTGCCGCTACTGGTGGGTAGACCACCAAGGCTGTTGCCGCGACTTAATTCCGCCGGCACCGCACTAGTTGTTCGATTTCGCTGACGCTTCGATACCAGACTTGGCCGCACACGTTCACTCTGAGACCGCGAGACATGAGCCACGACGGTGATTTCTGTTGGTGAAGACGGATTCAAAAACCCCGTGAAGGAACGCTTAACCATGCGACTGGGAAGACTGAAGTATTCCAAGGTCCCCGTATCTGACTCCGGTCGCTGCTATATGCAATAAAGACGCATCGTAAGTACTTTTATTAATCCTAAGAATGACATATACGCAGCTTCTTAATTAAAAAGGCGTAAAAAATAGTTAAACATAATAAGTAAAGATAAAAACAATTAGGCGTACAATTTGAACAGGGAACAGTTGAAAGACAAACAAAAGACCCTACCAGTTGAAAGCCTCAATGCGATCAAATTATGTATCAAATCCTCTTACCCCAAAAAGGTAATTGGTGCACTTGTGCATTTAAGGATTTATTCAACAGACACGCAATAGCAGTAGATTAATGAAGCCTACTTTAAATAATTTCTGTTAAATTTGATTCCACAGTTGGAATGTAATCGCCAATTAAAATACTCTGCTATCATAAATATGAAATGTAGTAAAATTAAATTGACTCGCGCTAACAAATAATTGTTCGATTGACAAGATTTCTTGAAATCCACAGAAGCTCTTTTATCATACATTGAAATTTCGGGACGGGGCAGATAAGCCGAATTCGACACAGAAATCACGTTTCGTTAAGTCAAAATGACGCAAATTACGCAACCAAACTAAGGTCAAAGGCGACGTGATCCGGTATACGGTAGGGTGCAGTAAATATGTAATTTCGGAACATTCTAATAAGCAGACGGTTATCAAGATGAGGCCAGTGCACAAGCGGCAGAGTGACATCTAAGAATAAGTGTTCGCTGAAATGCTGCCCACCAGTGATACAGTATCGCGTGACGAAATCATTGAGATTCGTCAGCCTTCTAGAAGCATTTACGAGTGATTGAAAACATCGGACATACTAAGACAGTTGCAAATGCGCATGCTAGCTACTAAAATCCGGATGAATAAATCAAACCAGATTTGGATAAGCCTCTGCATTTGTATTTGCACAATTGTACATTTGACACACTAGTGTAGATGCGACCACCGCAATAATTAGCTCGCTATGCAAATAGCCAAGACGTAAATGAAGCGCTCAACCAAGATACCCTGTCACGCGCCCAGGAAGGGAGATCATTCTCATTGAAGCAAAACTTGACATTTTCTTCACCACTGGAACTGCCGACATTGTTCGGAGATCTAAACAAAAACATAATCAGGTGAAAAAGGCAGCTAAAAGCCATTGTACCAAAAAGGAAATAATGACAACATATCGAATAGACTTGCCAATTCAAGGGAAGAAACAGTGGAAAAGGAAATTATCATCTTGACGAAGCGAATGAATCTTTTGCTGAGACAAAAATTCAGACTCCAACACTAATTTCAAAAAATTGTTGAACAGACTAAAAGGTGATGGGAGAGGAGCGCTAGAAAGCATGCACTCACAAAGGTAGAGAACCATTGCAAGGAGAGGCCCCCAGTGCGGGAAGATCCGTCGTGGAAGGGGCGGAGGCGGTCAAAACGGCGGCGACGCGTTGCTGCCGCTCTAGCATTAGAGCGGTCAGTTCGGGGGCGAGACGCCACACAAAGATGCAAGAGTCGTAGGAAAAGCTGACGAGGTGCCGCAGGTCGGGCAAGAAAATAAGGCCCATCACAATGTCTGCATGTCCGTACAGCGTGGCTACGAGCTCACCCGTGAAGAGATGAAAGAGGTTGATATGCTTGTCCGAGCCTGCAAAGCCAGTATGTGTAAGCATATAGAAACAAATGCGCGCTAGAGTTACGGCCAAATTGAGTTTTCTACCAAATCACGCCATTGTTTCCACAAGAAGCCAGGGCAGACAAGGCTGCAAAGCCATGTGTTCTTTTCAAGAAAAAGGTTCTGTCTTTCAGATGAGTTAAGAACAATCATGCTTACCAATCGAATTTTATGCTGTGGAGAAACCTCGACATTTGTCAAGTGGAGGGTGGCACAAAAACTCCTGACGGTTTTAACGGCAAACAATGTGAAGAAACACATCTCTCAAAAATCACAATTTTATCAGAGAGAGAGTTCAGAAATTCATTTATCTTGGAAGCTAAATCATACTAAATACATGGTTGCGATACGCACTGTGGCAGTTTTTGTGCCTGAACAATCAAATTTTCAAAAGCATCCTTTAGTTCAGCTAACTAGGTCTGTTTTTGAAGAATTTACACAAAAATAACGCAAACTATTCCCACCGAATTTAACAAGTCCATTTGATTGGTCAAACTATTAGACCAAATATACATTTTTAAACACACTATTGAAGAGGATACAAATAATATCACTACCACATGGAATTGCGGTTCAATAAATATTCGCAGTCTCTCTTGTTCACAACATTGCATTCATGAATTTCACAACATCATATTACGATTTAACAATCAGTTCTCCCCGTTATGAGAGTGTAATCTTTGTCCATTACTCCAGCCAAAATTTATGATTCATAGTCACCGATGTGCATTAAAATAATTAAAAAATCAACCATAAATTCAGAAGGATTTACACGAGGACCATATTGAAGTAAAGTTCGAAAATGACCAGAAGCAATGCTAACGTTGGGTTGTACTAAACTGTCTTAAACTTTATTGAATTACATACACAACTTTTTAATCATTCCGTAAATGGAAGATCAACTCTCAAAACGCAAAAACAAAAACTTCAACTCCTATCAATTCTGGTAAGGGGTCGAGAGGGCTACCCGCGGCGGCGATGAGAGTGCTGGTGGGATCGGCAGCACAGCAAACGGGGGAACCATCCTCGCAGGTGCTGGCGCGGTAGTGGAAGAGTTGGCGCGCTTTAGCGATCTGGTAGAGTCGCAATTGGCGGTCCTGGCACGCCACAGCCAGATAGTGCCGCGCGCGCGGCAGCACCGCGCCCTGCAGCCCTGTCTCCGCTGGCACCAGTACCGAGGGACCCACCACTGTCGCGCATGCGCATGAGTGCGTCATTGAGATGTGGTGTTCAATCACAAATCTCGCCGTTTGACTATCTGGGTCAGTCTGCTCCAACATAGAGACAATCATAGAGGAACTGGAGGGTAGCTCACTGATTATCCCGAAAGTATTCCTTATTTGCAAGAGTTGTGCGTGCTTAAGATATTCGCTACCAAGGTTTCAGAGGAAAATCGACTGCTCCAGATCAATATTCTGCTGTGTTAATAATAGAACTATTTGTTTCCATTTATTCTACTCTTTCCAACCTACTTCCGTTTTAGCCGAATGAGTGGTGAGATCATAAAAAAAGTTGGTTCGGTGCATGTATGATGTTGGTAGGGAGTGTGAAGGCATTTGGATCATTTGTCTCTTCAACGGTAAATGTGACGGTGGCTAAGTTTGTTCCAAAACACTTTTCCCATATGATAGTTTTACACATTTTAACAATGAAACCCTAACCAGCAAACCTTGTCGGATAAGTATGTGTCAACAACCATAGGCGAATGGCAATTATGATTAATACTATCGAGGCTGTCAACAGAAAAAGGTTGCACAGCAAACCGACAAGGGACTGAATAGTGCAACATCATTGCAAAAGTTTAAATTGGTTTTCAAGGAGTTCGCGTAAAATTCCCACTTCATTACCATGAGATTTTGACGCTCGCTTATTCGAAGAAATAGCAATTAAGAGCGATAGCTAAGCATGCAGTGTAAGGTTATTCATAGCCCGATCTCTGTTTTATAAGGACAATTAACGAAGTTTTGACCCATCACAGTGATAGAGAGAATGCAGCACACACTGCATGTGTGTTGTTCTGGCTATGTTACTTAAATTTATATCATTCAACTCATTTGCATTGTTAGAAGATACCAACACAAAAATCTGCACCTTAAAGCGCGCCCTCAATGACAAACCACAGAGAGGGACATACACTGAGAATGCGGAAGAGAAGGGAGCGGTCGGCGCCGCAGGAGATGAGGTAGATTCGGCGAGTTTCCTCACTTTCGAAAAATAGGGCCGAGTTGACCACCCCCGAGTGGTCAGCGAGGGTCTGCACCCGCGAGTAGTCCTGCCGGGGCGCGAACACGTGGATCACACGGTCGCGCGAGGAGGTGCACAGCAGCGACACGTCCGGCACTGCCACCGCCGATACACAAACACACAATCAGTGAAGTAAGATAAGACACCTACAATAACTCCTTCCCCCTCCTCCACCTCGATTAATTGAGAAGGCGTTCACGTAATATCTTGCTGTATCAGCTAGAATTTTACGGTGAAAAAATTGAAGTGACTTGAATTGATGTCTGTAATGTATGCAAGACATAAAGATTTCCTTTAAAGCTTCTAAATCCAAATATGATAACTTCAGCATTCTACGGTGTAAAAGATGGAATGATGTGAGATCCACAATTTGAAGCTCATTTGAGGTTTTGCTAAAGAGATAAATAGGGAATAGTTCCCTCAAGTTGACGCAGACTCACACCTAAAATACCACTGCTTACACTCAACCATATAATGATATTTTTACTAAGGAAGGGAACCCAAACTGTTAGGTTCACACAAAAGCTACCGACCAGGTTTAAGTGTGTAAACTGAAACCTGAATTTACACCGAATAAACTAAAGGCCCCAGGAATTACAATCTGTTAGGGGGATAGCGTCCAAAATAAAGTAAGCATTCCTATTCAATAAGTGTAAGACGAAGTAGTTGATATGGTAATGAATCCATGTGACCAAAAAGCAAAATGATTACATTAAAAAAAACCGGATATTGTTGGTTCTGGAAAAATTTAACTACAGCATCCTAGCACAAATTAAGCAATTATATGAACAAAACATCTCTGTGATCCATAAAATTGTTTAAGCATAAGCAGCGCAAGCAGTTCGAAATAAATTCACTTACTCAGCTTCGATTCGAAGAACGTAATAGAGAGGATTTCTGCATCATGAGCACGAATACTGTGTAACATTTTAAAGGTGTTAAAATCGTAGATCCTAAAAAACAGAGGCGCTAGAATAAATAGGTTAAAAGAGCACGATTTTAGTTTAAATAACAAATACCAGGTGGCATGTGTATAGCTGACACAAAAAATCTCACAATAAGGCTAAGCGAATTTCACTATTAGTATTGGGCTCAAACAAACCATAGAACTGAAGTAGTAATTATCTGGTCCGTAGAATGCAGGCATAGTTGCTAACTTTAGCTTACCAGCCAGGCTCCGCGCTGATGCTCTGCCAATTGTTTTAATACTACTGAAGAATTGGTGACAAACTGCTAGAAGAGCGCCAATGAAATCATGATATTTAAAGATAAAGCTGTTTACTGGTTGGAGGTGAAGAGGCTGCAGAGCATACTTAAAATCTTAAAAAAAGCGCCCACATTCCGAAGCTATAGAAGTATCCCTTCTATAAGTTATAGAAGTACCCCCTCTATAAATGTTCCAAGCTCAATACCGCCCCCATAGCTCAGCCTTTTAGCCAGCAGACAGGTGTCGTGTTCCGAGTGCACATAGGGTGTTGGGATTACAGGCTCCTGTTCTGAAGCTTTAATGTCTTAGTTACTCTAATTGGGATCCCGGCAGTGTCCGCACTTGCAAACACACAATAGTTTGTGGCAGAAACCATTTTAATGGGTGCCCACTTCGAAATGCTAGATGGACACCAATTAATTTTACCCCTTTTGTTTGCATAATTTTGTACACACACTCACAGCACCCAAGAAAAGCGATTCTAAAATCATGCGCTAGGCACTGAGTGATTTGAATGTAACAACTGCGTAAAAACACACGCACCGCACAAAGGAAGTTAGTGACATGCGCTAATCAGCCAGTTCATAAATTTGAAATAAGAACAAGATTCATCATTGACGGATGGGAGATTATGGGTTATTTGGACTAACACAGAAATGTCATACATTAAGAAGAGAGAGGGAAGCTACCTGAGCTGACCGGATCGATCGCCAACAGCAAAGTGTCGGGCGTCGGGTGAAATAGCGATGGAGCGGAGACCAAAGCCAGGGCCGTTCTGTGTGGCGACGATGTTGGCGTTGCTGCTCCACCGCCCGGGTCCCTGTCGCACCAGCGCCGGACTGCCTGGAGCAGAAAGGTTCAACGTGCTCCCCTGGCCAAAATACGTTGGGCCGAAGCCGCCTATGCAACACAAAAACTTTGGGAAAACTCATTTCCCCCAAAACATGCTTGTAAAACCATCATTGAGGTACACCAATACATGTACTTTTTGATCTAGATAAAGGAAGTACGTGGAAGCAACTCATTACATTTCTTACTATCAAGCTTAGGAGTTGCGAAATACTTCAAGGAATAAGGGAATAAACTTGCGATTCTTGCGGTTTGGTGATCAGTTTGAGCAGAGCTAACTTAGAAAAGGGTTCATGTGGCAACGTTATTAAGTTCATGATTCACCAAAAAAAGAGTAGAGACGTTATTGTTTGTTTCATTCAAACTGTGTTGTGACTAAAGCATACATCATAAAAAGTCCGAATTCAATTTATTTAAAGCCAAATGGTAAAAGTGCATGAAGCAGCGATTCGTCCATGATAGATGTCACACCGTCCCAGCGCACGTACGCGTGCACGGTTTGTTTCAACACAGACCAAGCAGATTCTTGCCGAAAAAACGTAGTATGGCAGTTAAAAAATAATACCACAGCGCATTGCGCCGTTTTCATCATCGAACGACATTAATGACCCCAAACACAAAAAGGTCAGTTTTGTTCGCGAATAGAAAAGCTGCAGTCTTTTAAATACCAGGTACGGAAAAAAGCTTCTTTTTGCGACGCGAAAAATGAGCGTGGTGGTTCAGCAGTGGAATTGCAGACATGAGAGCTAACTCACTGGAGTTTCTTTCATTGGAACAGAGATTGGCGTAGCTGGCATCCGTGTACAAAATGCTGACCTCTTCCTACAACAATAAATCAATAGGCTTCTCTTTGTAACTTCTAGCTTAAAATAACAGGAACAGACGATGCCTAATGTAGCAAAAATTCACATGTTCACCGTCCAATTATGCTCAGTTTCTATTACAGAGTAACGCATGAGAGATTTAATGGCTGATCTAATGGTAGCAAAACGTTTAATTATGCTGCAAGGCACTTCATATTGAAGTGGGTTATCGCCTCCACGCAAGTGATTAGCTAGTACAACCTTTTTTACCAATAGATGATAACACTGTGTAAATATAGAGATTTTTCACGGCTTTTTCAAAAATTGGCTCGATTTCACTAAAGAAGGCCGCATACTTTGCCATCGGGGAAGAGTTCGTGGGACTTAAGGGTAGAACGATTGACGGGAAAGGACCAGACGCGCACAGTGTCATCGTCTGAGCAGGTGACGAAGTGCTCCATGTGGAAGGTGGTGGTTCCGGCGGCATCCGCGGGAGCCCATCGACCGAGATTGGTTTCGTCAAGCATGGGGCAGGTGCCCGATGTAGTCACTGCACCACCGCACACCGCGCGGCTATGGTAGAAATGCGCAAACTGTCGCCCGATCGACCTTAGGTCGGCCACGTTCCAACAGTAGAGACTGAATGCATTTGGAAGCGAAAGAATGATGCTATTCACGGACCCAACTTTGCTTGTTAGAACGGTCCACAGTTAATGATTATACCACCCGCGCTTCTAGGCCCATAAATATTTGCATTGTTATGATAGCCATTCAGACACCTACGATTTTAGAAGTAGCAGCGGTGACAGCAAAACAAAATATGCACAACGCCGTCTATCCACTTAAAAATGTCATATTGTTATGGATGGTCACGGTGCTAACTAATACGGGCACCATATTGCACTATCACCTCAGTGGAAATCCGCACCAGTGAGTGAAAGTAACAACCATAGATGTCAATGTGGGGATCAAGAACTCCTGATAGGTTCTCTAAAGTCGCTAAAAGTTGTGAAAGTGTAAACTAAACAGGGATAGTGGATGATCGCACCTGTGGTCCGCGTACATACAGATAAGGTGCCCCGCGGCAAGGTCAAGCCTGATGGCTGCCACTTCGGCGTAGCGAGTTTCTTCCCTGCGATTACCCGAAGAGGTGACTGAAGACAAGACCCCCACCTTGGATTTCTGCGAAAGATTGTCGCACGAAAATTTAGTGAGTTATACTAAGACCCCAATTTCATCAAAAGCTACTCTCTAGTAACAAACTACTTGTCCAATCATTGCGTAATCTTTTCGGAAGCAGGTTTCGTCACCCATACAATCCTTCATAAAACCAATAGGGCGTGGAAATGTTAGATGACGTCAGTCTCTTTCATCACGACTCCTGATAAACAAGTAAACTTTCTTGAAGGAATTTCGTGAGAAAAAATGGTTTTTATATTGTCATCAACCCCATAAAATTCCAACTCGAGAAACCTGTAACTACCTAAAAGATCAAATGTATAAGTGAGATCAAGTTACCGAGCCAAACCCTTTTACATAAAACGAATATATTCGGCTTATTGTTCCGAGAACCGCAGTTAAAGACGAAAAGGCAAAAGGCGACGATGATCCTTTGAAAGTGTTAGTAGTGGGAAAAAGTAAACGAAAACCGATTTTATCTACGTACAGGTCGAATTTCGTGAGAAATGAATGTATGGAAATGAGAACTTATATCACTGTTACCTGTCACTAGCACATTCAAAAACTTGCATGTAAGATACTGCATGTTGTCTTTTCGTCCATTGCACAGATGTACAACTTAAGTCGTAAGTTAGTTGAGGATGATATACAGTGAAATCAATAGCTACAAAACACGAAATCGGCCCAAAACACATTGGAAATAAAGACCTTTTAGAGCACCCATTCGGGTTCAATAGTTTAACAAAAAGGCTAAGACTATCAACTTTCATAAATGACACCCCTACTTAAATGCAGTGTGGATATGACCACGCACAAATACTAAATGGGAGCGAATAAAACTATTCCTATTCAGCAATTAACGGAACTGCCTTATTCATCTTCCCAATACAAATTTCTTCTTGAAAGGCAATAGCAATTAGAAAGAGATTTTAGCATTTAGTATGAAACAAATCAAATCTAGAAATTTAGTTCCAGTAGTCTGTCTAGCTAGTAGCCGACTTTTTAGTCCGAAAAACTAACGGTTCACCTGAAAAAAGGACAAACATGTGGCTGGCCGAGAAACGGTGATAACACTGAAATCAGGTGGCTTTCATTATATCAGTCTCAAAAAATTGTTGGACGAATAGACTTAGGTTGAAAAATCACCAAATAAAAAAAGAACAAATTACGAAGACGTTAGAACCGAGGGGGTGGGGAAGGGGCACACGGGCGATGAATCGAAGGGTGATGGCGGAGAAGATGAGACACACCCCAGAAGCACAACCGACTGCTACTGTCTGCCCGCTTAGCGTCATACATGCTGTACTGGTTACCTAGGGAGAGAAGGTAAACAGGAAAGCACTTTCGGGCTAGTCAGGGGGACGGCTGCCACGATAGCAGTTGGCACCGTAGTGCTAATTAACCTCTCTTACTTGCAAAATCAGGTAATTTTTTAGCAGTGAGTTAGATTTTGCAAGCTCTAATAGCGACGGTAGAGTGATGATGACAAGCATCGATTGCAGAAGTGTCTAGGGGGATAATTCAATGCCCTGCGTAGAAACGCATCGATGAAACAATGGAAAACACGATGCACATTAGATCAAAGTAATAATGCCGGCAATATTTTTGATAGTTGTCAGCGCAAAAATGGTAGGGATGCCAACGGACGTTTTGCCTTGGGTGCGTTTTGAAAAAAACTTGCAAGCACACTATTTGTGTTGGATAGGAGATATGAGTGGATATAATAATCACAAAATCACAATTCTACCAGCAAAAACTTTGCGAGAGCTTATATTAGAATATTTTTGATGAAGTGCAACCGCTGATTAGCTCAATATGTTTATCCATAAATGCCAGGCCACAACGATTAACTGGGCAGAAGGAAGAGCAGCTGCTCTTCCGCTGGGTTCTGCCATTAATTACAATATAGGCTTACACCATAATTGACTCCCACTATAAACGAATCGCTCTAAGATGGGAAGAAAACAGCTACGTCTAAAAAGGTGAATAATTTTCAGACTGCGCGCCAAAAGTCGAAAGAGCAATAGTCAGGTTTGATAAGCATAATCGAAGCCTAGAGGTAGAAAATGGCATCGTATCACTTGAACGTAAAAAATCAAGTCTTCAGGCACCCAATTGTTACCTTAGAACCGATGGCTATTTTGCTTTGGGATTACTAAAAAAAGTTTATTTAAAAGTAAATTAAAGGTGAACTGAATCTGGAGCTGCAAATCTAGTTCCTGTGATGCATGTTGAGATTCTGAAACCCAATAAAAAAGTATATCAAATTACACTTTAGTATCCTACTTTGCATGAGCAGGTAAAGAGCCACACTTACCTTGAGGTCAACCCACTTAGCGACACATCGGGCAGCATTGATTTGGAGGAGCTGACCGGCTTGTGAAAGGACAAGGATCAGGCCCGGGACTCGCCATTGGCCTCTGCAGGTCCCACACAACAGCAGACGTCCGTGAACGTGTTGTGCAACATGTCGCCCAGTACTGCATTCCTGCCCTTCAGAGGCTGTGTCTCTTTGACCTGCGACACAAACACAAAAATATGTATATTACGCCCTACTTGCTCGCGCATCGGTAGCTGTGTGGGCTAGAAGCAGTCGAGGGATTTAGTAGTGACAAAGGCTCTGCGCAGGGATTCTGATCCAATTTAATCCAGTAAATGCCTAGATTTGTGCCGGAAAACATTCACCTCCATGACATCAGCTAGAAACAAAAAGTGCACGCTTTCGTGAATGGAATTTAAGAATTAAACTGCATGGTAAGCGGTATAACACGAAGCGATAACTTTTCTAAGTGATTTCTTATAAATTACCCAGTTAAATTCCTACAACAGGTTACTGAACAAGCCTAAAGCAACAGTATTGCAAAAGTAAATCATCACACACAGCTTAAGTGATGAATAAAATTGCAACGCCAAATAACTTAGCATTACGGGCGAAATTGTAAAGGGGTTAACAAAATTTAGCTATAATAACCTCAAAAATCTTGAATATAAGGAAAGTGAATAGCTGAATGTAGGCAGAAGGCCCCGTGAGCATGGAGGGAAGAGAGCTGCGCGCATGAACACCGAATGAAGGGAAGCAATATATTTTCAATGGAGGAGAAATCTGTAATCGACAGTTGATTATTGGGCAAGAACACTGTTTAGACCATAAAAGCAGTATGGTAACGAAGAGTGATACAGAAGTGATGTAGATAATTACAATCGGAAGTCACAAAATTCTATTAATTCGTAGGTACTTATGACTGATTCACCAACCCAATCGTTAATAAATGGGGAAGAAAACCTTCAATATGGAGGGAACCAGAATTGTTAATCAAGAAATGTCTATTTAATTATACAACCCCAAATTGAACCAGAGCAAATAAAAAAAAACGAGTGCGTCCTTCGAGATGCAAGTAAATTAATGCTAAGCATTTTTAAGGCCAAATACCCCAACAATTGATTACGAATGAAAAACGAATACGTGCTGTATCCAAAAAAGTACTAATTTGGGGCAGATCTTCAATACTTATATAAGGATTATAAAGTGCATTCTACGTCCAATCACACCTAACCACAGAACATGCTCTTCCAGAACTCTTAAGAATATAAATACTTGGAACCGATGGAGAAGAAAAATTGGTCAAGTGCATTCTTTTGCAACAATTTATACTGAACTGCGCGTTCAAATCAGTATGATTTAACCACCATGCAACAAGAAAACAATTAGTGGTATTCACCATTTTGGATGCTTTCATCAAAGTCCATAAGATAATCAACATGACCGTTGCCGATAATGAAAACCTTGCTCAAAAATGTCAATAAGTATTGCGTTTTGCTGGCGGTAAACGAGGTCCACTCGGAACTGCTCGTCAAGATACCATTAAATTCAAGCTATCCCATTTTGGGTGATTTGTTTTGCAGAATCCTACAGTTAACTACCCTCTCTAAGATCACACAATCCACCGGATGTCTCACCCTATTAAATCAAATGAGCCAAAAGCGACATAATTCAATCCACAAAGCTTTGTAACGAAACCATCATCGCGTTTGGGATTATTATGAAGCTGATCTGAACAACCAAAGAAATCTTAAATACCATAAGTACATTGTTGTAAATTCAAGATCCCAAAAGAAAACCTCTGGTTATGCTAAGGGCGACGGCGAACAATGGCGAGATACGACGGTCCAGAGAATGCCTTTGAAAGGGAGCTGAAGAATTCCATTTAACTCATTAACTGAACGGTGTAACCCACCTCTAGAAGGGCGTGAATGATTTGCCTCTTCCTTCAATACCCGACTGCATAAACTTTAACATCGAGTTAGTGAAGTGAGATTAACAGTACGAGTTTAATTACCTTGGGACGTCTTTTCAAATCGATGTACCAGAAGCGAACATGACGAATGCCCACAGTAACGAAGAACTCCCCACTATCACTGAAAGCGACGGCGTTAACCTAAAAAAAGGTCCTGGTCAATATTCATGAAAAAACAGTTATAAAGCTCAATTGACGAAATAGTCTAACAACTATTTTCCTCTAGCGTTACCTTAATAATCGCCTAAAATAGAGACAACATTTCGGTCCATGAAACTGGGATAGCTAAGTTTCAGAAAGACAATATCAACACCAGCGTAACATTTATAACATTTGTTATTTAGTAAACAGCCGAATTTTGCCGAAATTCAGTAGCGGCCGATGAGAGTAATAATGCAGTAGTTTCTTAAAATTGATGTAATTTATTCAACTTTGTAGTGATAATGATTTTCGCACTCAAAACTGGAGACGTAAGATAGGCGATCAGTGATAGTAAATTTGGCTAAAGCTAACGTTGCGCACGGCACCTATATTGTCTCCGTCTTTCATAAGTTTTTTCATTAAATCTTTTCTGCCAAATAATAGGTAAGAGTGTTCCCGTGCTAGTAAAAGATCATGATGGTTTTAAAGTTCAACTTCGTCCTGACAAATCACGGACGCTTGAATGCGAGCCAACTTCAGCAGTTTGAAGTGCCAACATAATTGTGACTTGGTTAACCACGTGTGAGTGTTCGATTAAAAATCACAACCTCCGGTGTTAAAAAAAAAGATATGGCCCTTCCAATACAGATGGTATACTTACTCTTGCGGAGACTTTTGCACTGGCGACCTTTTGGAGTTGAGCTCGGTCCCACAAGCAGATGGTCTGGTCCTCCTGGCAGCCCACACTGACGATGTGCGTTGCGGTGGCGGGACTGAACCGGACGGAACTGATGCGAAAGTGGTGACTACTGAGGGTCCCTATCTGACGCCCGTCCACCCGACTCCACACGCGCACCATGGGCTGATGTCCCGACTATGAAAACAGAAAACCTCCCATAAAACCCCGTCTTTTTCGCAAGCATTTCATTATGGATATATATTCATGCCCGAATGTGCATCGATAAAAGATAGTGAGGGATTTCAGTTATGCATAGCGTTTTTAAGTCATAATAAAATGGTGGCAAAGATTGCAAGCCAACCACACTTCCATGCACTAGCATTCGGATACGGTGGTGTCAATAGGGATTTATTAGTGTAAATCAGATTCCAATTCATGGATTTATGAGTTTTTCTTGTTTAAAGTTTAGCAGTAAGAAAGTAGTCAGAAACTACTCTTGGGAATGCACTATTGGGGAGAGCAAGAATCACTAGATACCTGTAGAGGCCAAACGTACTACGTTATAAATCACTTTGAGCAAAATGAAAGCATTTTTAATAATAAATCAGATTAAGGTCTTTTCAATGGTTAACGCAATGGCACAGGTCGCAAAACACTTATTTTTTCTCCCTACTTAAGCAATACTTCAATGAGATCAGGCATATCAAACAATAAAATAACTCACTTCACCGGTGATGATGTATTTACCATCCTGGCTAACATCTAGACAAGTTAAGGATTTCCTGGCTGGACTTTGTACAATGAATTGATTATTTGTTTCACACGATTCTCCAACAACAACGCAGCTGTAAAAAGTGTAACAAAGCAAAGTTTTTCTCAAAACAACTCCTCCTGTCAGCCTAATGGAATAGTCAGCAACAGCATACCAGGCAAGTAAATAGAACTAAAATGGAATTCAACAGTAAAATTGAAAAAAATTACCCAGCTACGTAAAACACTGTCGAGTTTTTGGTATCAATTGCGACAGAACAATTGTTCACTGCTGTGAACCCGAGAACACGCTCAAGGACCACACTAAAATTGGACTTAAAATAAAAAAGGACACATATGAATTGAAAAAGGTAGTGCCTAAGAAACTAAGGATGCATACCTTTGTCTTTACTGTACGGTAGGGACGAGGAGTTTTTGACATCCTAAGATGATTAGTTCCTATAAGCACCTAAAAACAGTACTATATGTCAAAACAGAAAAATACACTGAAAACAAGTAGTTCACTTATCACCTAACAACAGCTTTTCACGCCTAATGGAAATGCCACCAACAAAACTACTTTTAAATATCTGTATATAGATGGACATAAAGGAGTCTATATCAACAAGAGATCCATGGACAGCAAAAATGCAAGTACATAGCCGAAATATGTGGTAGCTGACATATGAGTGATAAGAAGGCCAATACCACTATTCGCTCAATTATCTAGGCAGAAGACAAAAGAAATACTAGAAATAGTTAATTCAAAAGACAGTAATAAAAGAAGGATAATTCACAATCACAGAAAGAATCACACACGAATTCGCACCACACACCCTAGCTTTTAATAGTCGTTCAAGGCAATTGATTTCCCATTTCTTGTTTCACTTTCAAAAGGTCTATAATTCTGTTAGGTCTATAATGATTATTTCTTTTAGAAAATTTTAATAGCTATATGCTTACACGAAAATCAATGGAGACAGGCACGAAATTTAATAGGAAAATAACGAGCGTACTCAAACATTTAAAACTGTGCTTTGCAAACTGTTACAGGCAACATACCTTTTTGCTGTACATTTTGCGCAAGTCATATTGGCCAAAATATTTGGTTAACTAATCCAAAATATGTGCTTCTCTCTGAGGTGAACTACGATACAAATAGATCGCAGTGACCGAAATCCCCATTAAGTCGCAACAAATAAAAGAAACATGCAAGAACAGGTATGACTTGAGAGCCTGATGGCCTTGTCCGAAGCCTATATCGTATTGATATTGCAAACTGCAGTGGTTAGATAATGACTGAATTAGGACACAGATGGAACATTGGGGCGATACATACTCCCCCCTAATCTTAAGCGTTGTTTCCAACACGTATCGTGGCTAACTCCCTGCGTTGAACATTGCAATGGAAAAAGTGTTTTAGAAATTTTTCGAGTCAGCAACATCAGTCAATTGATTTTTCGGCGTCTAGGTAGGCATTTAATCTCAGCGCCTTGCTGCATCCTACCCATTGTATTATATCTTCAGTTTCGACTAATTTGTAAAGTGCATTGAGGAAGGGAAGTGCACTGGTCACGTGTAGTTTAGGACCAGATCATTTCCTAAAATGAGGATTCTTCGTGTGAATACCTTTCACCTTAGTAAAACTGGTCCAAAAGTAGATGTAATATGATGGTTGCTCATCTCCCAGTTTTGGTTAGGAGCCACTTTTAACTTACTCTTTGTACTACGCCGGGTAGGCCAGCTCTCGGGCCATACCGGTAGCCCGAATACCTTCTTCTTTCTGAATATGTATATTCTGCCCGAGTATTACGTCTTCATTCGTCTTCAGTGAAGTCTGGGGACGCTACACAGGGTCACCCAAAAGAGCATGAATTGGGCTAGGTTCACTTGTCTAATGCTTTGCATCTACTCCTCCTTATCTCTCTGTGATCCCTTCAATAAATCCTAGATATCTATCTGATTTTTATTCAAATACTAGAGATGCGAAAGAGATATCGCTCGTTAACTGAATTGACATCAAGACATAGGTGGTATAAGCGTCTCCTAGCAGTTCAAGTTTGGTGTCCTTTTCACTGCTTACAAGATTTTTGTGGAATACAAAAACTAAAGTATGTGAAGTAAGGAGTCACCATTTTTAATTGTATTTACCAAGAGTCTGTACAAGTTTACTCGTCCACGGCAAATCCTGTCCCTTTGCCATGTTTGGGTATGGAATCTAAGGCTGGAAATCAGGATAGTTGTTGCGCCCCGAGACTTCCCTGAAGACAAAAGAAGACGTACGGAACGTTTGAAGGGCGTAAGGGCGGCTAGCATGGCCCAGAGGCCAGCCCACCCGGCGAGGTAGAATCGACAAGACACAAAGTGGACCTTTATTAAAACCGAGAGTTAAACAATCAACGTATTACGTATTGGTCTGTTGGGTCCGGTAGGCTTTCAAACACCACCATTTAAGCGACTCGAATAGTTTTAAAAGTCGTAGTAACCCGTCATGTTGAGGAACACATTTGTTAAGTATGAAACAGTAGTAAGGCTATTAGAATCTAAAGGAGTCAATGTTGGTAGTTAAGCACACCCAGCAAGACAAAAAATTAAACCACCACACAGGTCAGCACATATCATTGCATCTCTATCAAAACAGATGACCAAAATGAAGGGGACAAGCTACTACTTTGGTATAAACGGCATAAAAGCTGTCAATTAAGACCAAAATTCTTCCACCGCATACACCATTCATGCTTACTACAACACCTTGGTTAGGTACCAAATTAATGTCAGTAATAGTACGCCCAGGAGAAACTTTCTCTATAAATAATCCCTCTAAAGTACCTGTAGCGTCCCGAGACTTCTCGGGCAGAATATATATGCTCGACATAGAGAATGTACTAGGGCTACTGCCATTGCCCGAAGGCCAGCCCCACGGTGTGGTACAGTGGTTAAGCCAAAAGTGGCTCCTTACCAAAACAAGGGGTTAAACAACCAACGTGCTACAAGATAACTGTGAATTTTAAGTAAACGACAAAAAATGTGCACGGAAAAGCAGTGATTTCATTAGATTTATCACAGGCATGGGGGTCAAAAAGTACTTAAAGTTGCTTGTCAGTAGCATAGGCTGTGCAAGACGGGACATTTAAAAATTGAACTCACTCTGATATTAATTTTTACAGCCGGCAGGGCTTGAAATATATTAAAAATGCAAAGCTCATGAACAAAGAACTGATTGGATTGCTGTGATCGCTACCCCTTGATGGCCTGATATTTAAAAATGTGTCACTAAATGCATTTAAAATTTCAATTACTGTTGGCTTATGTCGATAAATGTTTCAATGTAGCTACCACAGTTTCTGCATCTTATTTTAATTCTTATTAAGTCTCAAGGTTATCATGGTATACCATTCCCTGCGTCCTATTGTCATGGCAGGGGAGGGGCGGGTTGATGCATCCTTGAGTGATGGTGGTTCCAGAGGCTCAGGTGTAGGTACGACCGACGGAGTCGATGCTACCAAATTCGGATGCACTGAATCAATATTTAACCATGATTTCGCCAGTGTAAGCTGCCATTAGAGGTAGTTTTTATGTGGTCGGTGAATCGTTGTCTACTAGCAATTAGTTTAACAGTGCATTAGAACCACAAGTAGGGGTTTCTGTGCCAGAAGAGACACGTATTGTGTAGCAACCTACTGGATGATGCATGTCGCATCTTGCTGATGTAATTCTTTTGCTCTTACGGCTTGATGATTTGATCTAGGAGGACTATTTTCTGAATGTATATTGACAGTACGTCATACCTGATTGCTTCAGCTTGCACAGTCGATGGCGCATAGTGCGGAAGAATTTGTGCGGCAAGTGTGGCTACGGGGGTGGCAGTTAGTTCAATTCGCTCAATTACCGGTGTGGATGAAGGACAATGATTTTTTAGTCCGCGGTCATCGCCCCGCGCTCAATTCCTACTGGAGTTGTGCCAAATCCATTTTTCGAATCCATACCGAAACGGGTAACATCTGGACTCACCTCCTTGGTAAATAGCTTTGCAGTTAATTTAATTGCCTTTCCAGGCTGTGTGCTTTTTATCACAATTTGGACCTTCTTCGTGGTATTTGCTCCTGAAAGCATTCAGTGGCAAGACAAATTGGTCTTCTCGGCGTTTTTTTTGGGAGCAGTAGTCTGCTTGGGATTCTCCTGTATTTTCCACACTCTCAGTTGCCACTCCCTTAAAGTATCCCGTTTCGCTAACAAGTCAGTTGGTAATATTTAACTCCTTGCATAATCCACTTCGCTCCGCTTGTTCAATTGCTACTGGATTGTTATCTAATCATGTGATCTATTCTCCATGGGCGTATAGGGTGACTTCTCGTTCCGGATTTTCGGTTGTTGTTACAGGCTCACACATTTTTAGCTAGGATACGTTCAATATCCTTTGAAGACGAACCTGACTCAAACCGTCTTGGATATTTTTAGTACGTTACTTAAGGATCGTTAATTTTATGCTGCAGACTGGACTACGCGGGAATTGCAATCCTGACAATCGGGTCTTTTGTGCCTTATCTCTACTACACCTTCTACTGTGACTTTTCCGCAATGGTAGGCTATCTATCGTTGATTTGCGTGCTCGGCGTCACGTCAATCTGTGTGTCAATGCTGGATGTGTTTGCGAGCCCTCGATTTCGCTCAGTGCGTGCTGGTTCCTTCATTGGGCTGGGTCTTTCCGGTGTTATTCCTGCCACCCACTACGCCGTAGTGGTGGGTTGGAATTCTGCGGTTGAGGACGGATCTCTCGGCTGGCTCATATTCATGGCAGTTCTTTACATCTCTGGCGCTGTACTTTACGCTCTCCGCATCCCAGAACGCTGCTTCCCCGGTTATTGTGACATCTGGGTACGTCGCTCAACTCGCGTTTACGCTACTTTCCCTTTTTACAACTTTCTCTGAACTGCGCAAGCTCGCTCTCCTCCACTTGTAGTTTCAGAGCCACCAAATCTTCCACGTGTTTGTTGTGGCTGCCGCCACAGTGCACTACTACGGCGTCGCGATGATCTCCAACTATCGCCTGAGTCGAGGAGACTGCAAACCCACCCCACCGATTAATTTTACTCATACTTAATGTTCTGACTCGGCATCTCGATATGATCGTGATATCAGTAGTTGCTTACTACGGTGCCACGTCCTACTGCATTGTCATTCTTAGCCCCCTAACTGATAGTAAATGACAAGTTCTTCGCAGTTAAGACCCTAACCAGCTTAATAACTTGGAGGTAATTTAAATAGAAATTTACCAGGATAAAAGTACAGTAGCACAACCACAAGTATGAAGATTAATTTAACGAAGAACGATTACATGAATTTTTTGGGGAGGTTCGGATCGGACCATTTTTTGCGGGGATTGGTCAAGCTTTTGCTCGGCCTCTGTCTTTCAGGTACATTGTATTGAGCAGATTTAAATGCTTCTGGTCTGTTATTGGGTTTTTTATTAAAATCTCTCATTATGGCGAGCTTGAAAAGGCTGGAAGGCCTACGATCAGACGTTTCGCGAGGCGGCAGCTGTTCCGCTTCCTCGTCAGGGTCGAGGTCCAAAAAGGAAACCTTGTTCGCATCCGCATCGTCCTTTACTCCGGGAGTGGACTCACATTTGAACGGATTAACGCGTGGTGTCACTTTGGCGACCTAGAACGTGAAACACATCGCTGGATGGTGCTCATAGATCTAGTCGCTTGTGGACTTGCAAAATTTATAGGCCGGTCTAATCGTCAACAGGTTACACGACCAGTTGCGCGTCTTTAACAGGCGAATAAGGGGCAGAACTCCAGCCCTCACTTACTTTGGGCAGTATATCGCCCAATTTGGGTTCCGGAATATTGGTGTTGATCTCAGGAGTAGGTAGATCAATGAGATGCAGACAGCGTCTCAGGCTGAGCCTGTTTTCAGTACCCAAAGTTGTCGTCCTGATGCTCGCAGGCGTACAGTTGGGGGTGGTTGACGCGGCAGAAAAAGATTCTGCAATCGATGAACTGTGTGCGGATTCCTCCAGGAGGCGCACCATTTCGGACTCCATTTGTGTCGCGCGACCCTTGTAGCGCTCCACTTGTCTTTCTAGATCAGCGACGAGTTTGGTGGACGCTGCATGGGCACGTCGCAGTCGATGTGCGTCCGTACGGTATTTCCGCGATCGATTTTGTGCCTCAGATAGCTCCGCACGAAGAATAGCCACCCAGCGAAAGAGATTGCATATTGTTTCGGGCGAATAATCATCCTTCTGGTTTTTATACTTTTGCATCAACTCGATCGCGGCATCTTCATTTGCTGATTAAAAAAAATGTTCGAACTTGAGTGAAATACATCGTCTTAGTAGGTGCTATATTTTTTGGGGCACGCAAGATCCAAAGTATAGAAAATTCCCTCGACCGATAAGTCCGCACGTTTGATGAATTACAGCTGTGGTGCAAATTAATGAGTAGTCACTACGCGTATTGCAACGTTGTTTTGCATGAACGGAGGGTGGCTTCAAACAACGGTGAAGGTAAATACATATTTGGGTGATGCTACTGATCGTTTTCACTTGCTACGCCGCTGAGGCTCGCGCTACAACTGTGAACACAAGCAAATGGGATCCAAGAGTAAGGGGGTTTGACTCACATCTGACGAGGACCTCGATGTCTTTCAGTTCGTTCGTTTTTTGACGTAGTTGGAAGCACTCGTCCTTTATCTCCTGCGCTTCCTTCACAACCCTAGAGTAGCCAGCCAGTTGCATTCTGTCAAGTGAATAGCATAAGCTTTAATGAAAAATCACAAAAGCAGCTTTAGGTAGAATACGAGTAACTTATCTGGGGCACACAGGATACTACAGATCAAATTAGTGTTCCAATTAGGCACTGATGGATCTGAACGAGAAATATGCTGAAAATACATGAAGCAACTAATACGACACATCTGGACAACTGCTTGAACGAAAAGTACAGTACTAAAGTATCGATGAAATGGCTCTATTTAGTGCTACTGTTGCCAGGGGAAAATGGGACCGGTGAAGTAGACATCTCACCTTGCCTGAAGGCATTTTTGATGTTCAAGTCGATAGAGTTCATTAGTCTCCCGATAGAGTTCAGAGATGGTGTTTATTTCGGTTGCTTGTTCGTTGATTTTCTGCTCAGCTAACTTTGCTCGGGCTTCCAAGACGGACAGTGCACCACGAAGTCTCACGATCTCCAAATGCGCCGACGAAACATCACGAACACTTGAGGGTCGCAGCTATGCGCAAAGTAGTTACTTAACTGTTGCGTTCAACCAGTGTAAAGGGACAAAATTATACTAATTTGAAAAGTGTGATGCACTGCAAAGAACTTGAATGCATCCGCAAATTCACATAGTGATATCACTGGATGAAATGGCTTTACTATAAGTGGTTGGGGAAAATCGCTTTGTTAGAACCAAGTGATACAAAAATATTCCACAAAGGTGGGTCTTACGCCATCAGCGTGATGGATACTTTCACCGAAATCAGAGGAGCCATCAATAAACGAAAAGAAAAGTCGCGGAATGATCTCTGAACCAAACACCACGATGCGGCACTGGGGACAAGTGGAGGAGCTTTCCAACCACTTCTTGATGCAGGTTGCGTGGAAAGCATGACCACAAAGGAGGGCTGATATGTGTTCGTTTGTACCAGTTCCTAGTACTTCTTGACATATGGAGCACTCAGCAAGTATCATAGTGAGTAAAACGGCTAAAAGACAAAATTATAAGCGTTTACATTGATCGAGGTATATAGCAGAAATACATAAAAAGGAGCAATTAGTGATCTGTGATTGAATATCCATAATGGCTAGATGAAAGTAAAATAATGGGGACGTCTATTCGACTCAGATTTGTGAAAATGAAGTGAAGTAGGAAAACATTGTCCTAGGGTTGGTATCACGTGCAAGAGATGTCTTTTGAACAAATTCGATACTATAAAAGCAAATACCATGATACGTATTTTGCTGGAACACCCGGTGTTGATATATTTTAATTGTTACAACTGACAAGAACAAACAATCTGCATGAATAAAAGTACTTTCGAGAAACAAAACTGCCACAAATGGCAAATTTGAGGTGTACAGAGAATTCTATGGCAAATTCACCAAATCAAATAGGTTGGAAAATACTAGAGTTGACAGTTTACGTTTTAGAGTACTGATGAGTACAAATTGCACGCTATGTGGAATAGTAAGCGAGGATGAACTTACGAAAAAGATTGGGTGATCTGTAAATAGAGAAATTATGGACTATAAGCCCATAAAAATGGGACGATTTGCAAAAAAAACAGCAGAAAAGTTCACGTGCCAGGCAGATTTGAATTTACGACGTCGGGGTCAGACTGCCAATTGTGATGCATTTGCAGACTCGAGTGGATTATTTATTTCGAAAGTATTCATACAACCCATTCACTTTTACAGGAATTTAGATGTAACGTTACGTAACCAAAAAAGTAATAGTGGCTCCAGATTTGCGGAAAATTATCTATAAATTTTGTTTTATCCTATCTCGATAGTTTATTTTTAATCGCTGGAACCTTACGTTTTTGCCTTTTTGACCGAACTGCAACATGGAACTCCTTAAAACAATTTTGCGACGCATAATCACAACGAATTCATTCGCTTTACCCCAGCGTCTCTTTCAGAAACTTGCCTACCCCCCTGCCCGTGCACCCTCAATTTTCCCGACTTTGATTAGTACTCCACTACCAACGTCTGTAGACCTCTCGGTAGCAATGAGGCCCCCCAGCGCGACCCTTCACCACGCCTTGGCGTTCACCCGCCCACCTCACACACCCCTCCACCGCCCACCATCCCAAACCACGTGCCTCCAGTGGCTCGAAGGGCGGCAACCCTCGCTAGCAGGCAGGAGATTTAAACTAGTAACGACACCCACCATATTTGCTTCCTAACTTATAAAATAAATGCGTGACGTTAAATCTGACCTGCCGGACGTTCCCCACGAAGCGTATATTCTAGGAAAGGCAGGTGGAAACAACCATTATGGAAAAGGTGGCTTTGGTCATTTGGATGATTTAAATATCAATGCATTACAGTGTGAAAAGACAAGAAAAATTGCAGCATACTCCGCAGACAAATGTTGGGCTTGTATCAAAAGGTGAATGGTTTACAAAGATGCCAACTCCGCAGGAAAGGGTTGCACATATGTCCAAGTATGGTCGATAATTGGCTTGTTTGAGGTACTGGCAAGGAATGAATGATTTTACAAGTATACAAATCAAACAAGACAAGTATATGGCAAATAAATCCGACTTGGATCAATATGCAGGGAATAAAGCTACGACGCTTTTGAGACGTACCTGGCATTTTCAGTGTACACTTCATTCGTTAAATTGGTATCTCCAGAAGGAAGGAGATATGATCCACTTTCAATATGATGGGTGCTAGAGAAGAAATCAGTAACTAACACATCGTGAGGTTCCCTGACAAGCAAATCGGTACGGAATTTAACCGTGGATTTGCACATGTCAAAAGAGCACAACTTTAACTAAAATTAGATAAATGAACAACCGATTAGTACGGTGTGTACCAACCAGGATGGGAATGGAACGGACACTCACAAATTCTACGATATTTTGCCGACTTTCGTGAGTCAACTTTTCCAGGAACTGAAGTGCGTAATAAGAGTATCGATCAGCAACGAACACGCCAATGGTAGAATCAAAATGATGCTAAAATTGGTCATTAATTGTATCTGCGTCAAAATACCGCAAAAGAGTCTTCTCCAACTTTACTACTGCCAATTGTGATGACATTTGGAGAATAGACTTGACTTCCCATCGATTCAGCTTGGCAAGAGTCGGTAATAATAAGCATCTCATTGTATCTATTAATGGACAGCTGATAAATTAACACCACACCTGCGACGAAGCCACATTTGGTTGACAACATCGGCTAGTTCGACACTAGATAGCTCATTGTCATCTTGAAATTTCAAGAACCCGTTGCCACCGTGTCCGGTCATGTAAATGAGAATGTTACTGTACTGATCAGTGTTGAGTTTTTTGGATGCGGGTGCCGAGGGCGGCAGACGACCGGTTACGACTCTGATGAAATTCTCAACGGTAACTTCATAGCCACGATAGTCCACCTCAATATCATCACCATATAAATCAATGGGATTGTAGGCACTCTGATAAACGGTCCCCGGGCGCGGATTTCTCATATTGCATGCATATGAATCCCCAATCATGAGAATTATTTGACTACATAATAACGATGGAGAAAACGTGCCACACCTGTCTGGAATTCCCATTCGTTTAATGCTGCGATAAACACCCAAAGTATTCCCCGCATGACGGTAGTTAAACCAAAATCGCGAAGTCTCTACCAAAACGGCCCAGTTATTTGTATGATTAGTGTAGACTAGATTTATTAAGATTATCAGGATCTACATGTCACATTTAGAAACTACGCTCACCAACCCCAGGCGCTTCATCTCGCGCGGTTAACTTAAGTAATGAGTAAAACAAAATATGCTTTTAAGTAATATCGCAACTTTTTATAAATTTTAAATCAAAAACTATGTAAATTTATGAAATAACTTACTTTCTGCGCGGAATTTGTACTTGTTGCCCGAAGACGTCTAGTGGTTTTATTAATGGGTGCTGATAGTGCGCTGGATTTACCGTCCGGTTGGCTATACAAGTGGACAAACTATCTGAAGGGTTATCGCAAAAGGTGGTTTGTTTTAGAGAATGGTTTGTTTTCTTACTACAGGTACATGCCGACCACGACTAACTTCTTGCTAATTAGTAATGCCAGTGCGGTATCTCATACCTGCATGGGAACGATTGACTTAACAAATGTTACAATTTCCCAGAAAAATTCGCCAACGTCTTTTGTTTTACGTGAGAGTCGTGGCCGTTCGTACCATCTGAAAGCCTTGAATGAACAGGATAAAAGACGCTGGCTTGCAGCCCTTACTTCTGCTAAGTCAAAACTTCTCCAAAGTATTAATGGTATTTTCTTCCCTTGAACTTATCAAAATTGATATCCTGGATTTCGTCTAACTTCCTTTTACCATGGTGTTCTACACTTTAATTTTTCTACGGATTTCTTAATTTGACGATATGTTTAGTTTTTTTTTGCCTTTTCGAGCATTATCAATTATTGATAGTCGCTGTCGTTGATTGGCATGGCACCTGCTTTTATTGTTATCTGTTGTAGTTGTCATTAAGTCTTTAGTAGAATAAGGTTTCCTTTTTTAAGATGTGGCTTCGGTAATGGTGCCTTATGGGGGTTCAAAACCTCCATGTAATTTCTTACGCCTGGCTCTATGTCTCTTTGAGTCGTATCTGTGCTGGTTCCGTGGCTTCCTAAATCTTGACTGAAACCATTTCTGATATACACGTTTTTTGATGTTTGATAAAATCTTAAAAAAAATTATACCACGTGATTAATCGTGCGCTTGTCTTACTACACGACTGAGCTTTCATTAAGACGGGACTGCCTTGTTTTTGTGAAGCCCAGGCGGGTACACAGGTATTTTAACTATACAATTTGGTGCCTGCGATTCTCGATTCGTCCCAAAAAAAACTCGATATTTTTTTGATCATACCAATTTGACACAAGCAATTTACGTGACTCTTTCCCGATATTATTACAATATTTTCAGACCCTGAATCTGATAGTTGTTCGGACGACCTAAATTCTTACGTACCTTCGCGACACTCCGCAGGCAGTAACAAACTTGTCCAGAACAATTGTGCTTCCAATTGGCGCTCTTTCCGTCCCTTTCGACGACGCCATCGCCAGATCATTTCCGTTGCCTCCGTATCTGAGGGCTCCGCAGCTGTTGATTCAACTGCTCCAGAGGTCACGACAGCATGTTCGATGGTCAATCGGTCACGTGTTGTAACAACGGCTGTGGGCGAAGTGGTGCCCTCCGATTCTGAATCCGGACCTCCCATGGCTAATGGGTCACGCCTAGTGAAAAGCACTGTGAAGGGTATCGCATGCCTTCAGAGACTACCTACCTCCTCTCCCTCTATTCCTATCACCTATTCCCCTCACCGACGTCGTTGTACAGTCAATTCTGGCTTGACTAATGAGTTACGCGTCACTCGGGAGTTCCAGCATCACCTCAATGCCGTCGACTCGGCCTTCGATAATATGGTCATTCAAGCCAATCATGTCCTCGGCTTTATTGGCGGAATGACAAATGCCTCTGAAGGGGATAGTGATAAAAGTTCTGTCACTGTTTCTCTTTCTGCGTTGGCCAATCTTCAGTCCATTATGGACGAGCTTATAAAGGTAATTTTTTTAGAATTATACCTACATATGGTCTTTGATTTCGATCGCTGTTCTACATTTTAGTGTTCTTTACTCGGCCTTAAGAATTGTTTTATCACTTGTCAAATTTTTAATCGCAAAACCAGAAGTTTCCCCGTATTCTTCCTAGTTTCATGTCAAACTTTTTCCTTCCTCAATATCATGTCTACTGGTGTAAGTTAGAAAGCAGCTAAAGTTGAGCTTTTTTGTAGATGATGTTTCAATAGCCTGCACTTCAGGGCATTCACGCAGGCTCTTGTGCTCAGCACCTGCTCTTATCACTCTACTCGGAGTCATTTTATTTTCGTTATGCGTTTTTTGATGGGGCGTGCAAAACTGATTATTTTGATGCAAATAAAATTGGGATTTTGCGGTTAAACCATTACGTGTGGAAGTAGCCGATTTAATAATTGGCCTAAGGCTGACTGGTCACATTTTGCCTATACATGGCGCTGAAGAATTTTGAATTGCCTTAATGAAGTCACTCACATTTTCGCTGATGAAACAAGTGCTGCTAAATTGCGAAAACACTACATATTAGTCAGTTACGTTACCCCTTTCGATTTGGGCTACTCAAACATTCAAGCCGTTACATCTGTAGCCGAAATTGGATGACACCTCCTCAAATATTTTGGTTGAATCGTAAAATGTGCATACAGTAATACTTCTTTGAATAGTGGTTAACTGTGTAATGGAGGCATTTCTATAGCCCAATATTTGATTAATGCCTCACAGCTTATGTTGCATCTCGGCCTCTTTTATCAAATTCCGATTTATTCTTGTCAAATGTTTTATTAATGTTCATCGCCACGAGTTCGCCTGTTCTGGCCCACCTTTTTGATAGTTACGACTCTTTCTTCCATGGAATACGGTACAGAGTATCTTCTAAGGATTAGCATTGTTAAAAGACGCCTACTGAAAGCAATTCGGAGCCAGTGATGAATTTACACATAAGTGGGTTCTAAGTTATTTTTTATAAAATTGTCCTCTGGAACTGCTCTGAGTACTACCTCTTTTGGCTCGCGTGATATGCGCTTAGCAGGTCTATTTTGAGATAAATCATTTTTGTCCTTTTCTATCATAACTTTGCGCTTGCTTGAGTTAATTGTGTTTTTGTGATCCCGCACTCTTGTCGGTCAAAAGTGAACCTCCTCAATGGGAGTAGTGGTTGGCTTGAGTAGGTATCAACGCCCGTAACTTTTTTACCGAGTTAACTATTGGCAATTACTCATGGTCCTTCGTTGATTACACAAGCCCTTGGCTTGAATATTGCACAGGGAGGTTTGATGAACGAACTTCAGTCGCCTTTTAGCGCATTAGCCTACATCACCTAGATTTCATGCGGCAATGTAACACAAGTCTCGTGACACATATCACTTCAAATTAAATTGAATACATCTCGTTCTACACAGACGATGCTTTCTTCCTCGTCAGCGCATCAGTTTAGTATTGTGTAGGTCACGACATTGTGCCAGTGTTACTTCACTTAATTTAATTGATCTGCGTAACGGTGATGATTGCAATTTGGCTCCAGACCGGAGTTTCCGATATCCGGTTCCCTCAAGTACACTTTTATTATTCCTACGCTCTCATTATCTAGGTTCTACTTGAGCAATGAACTTCACCAGATAGACGATGCGGTTAGGCTCTTATCATCCAATATTTCAACTGATGATATTACCCTTCTTGTGATTGATAACTTTCTAAAATTTGAGACTTGCAATGGTGGCGCAAAAAGTTCTAAATAGAGATTTTCTTTAATACCTGTAATGTATCTTTGTTCTCTCAGCAGATCAAAGCTCTCAGTCGCTTTTGCTTCTATAGGTTGGAAATCATAAAGCACTTTTGGATTGATTCTCGTTTTTTTTATTATGACAGGATTCATTTAAATTCTGTTCTTTTTATGTCTAACCCAAATAAGTTACATTTAAACCCTGACACCATTCATTTGCAGCTTTGGCAGTTATGCATATGTCTTTAAACGACTATTCTACTAAGAATTTCAAAGACAAATCAGAGGCTCCATGAGTTGTCAAGGTGAAGCTAATGTTTGAATTATAAAATCTTTTATTAGCAAATAACGCTTTGTCCATGATTAGATTTCATGATCCTGCCAATCATTTTTTGACTAAGATTCCTAATGTGAATTTGATGGAGGCGTTGAATAATACTACGAGTGGTGCATCGGGTTCTTGTAGACCTGTCAAAAGACTATGGTGGCGTGGACAGCCTCCACGGAGTTGTTCCAGCGTCGGTTGGCGACAGAGTACGACAAGTCTTCACGTCTGGAACGAACTGTAGAGCAATTGGCCAAGCAGCATCGGGCGTTGGAGACGCAGTTCTACTCCAGCTACACCTCCCTCACCAGCAACCGAACTACCTCCCCGCTTTCATCCGATCTTCGCGGTCCCTCCCCTGCCGTCTTCCAGCGCGACGCTGCCCGACGTACGCCGCTTTGCCCATGTCGCCTTAGCTATACTTTGTCACGTCTAAGTGCACTGTGCGCTCGTATTCACTTTCAAATCTTCCATTTGATTGAGGTAAAATCTCTGCTCAATTATCTTTCTGGTACCTAGGAAATATACTACCGTAGATGGTGCTGCATGGCTTGCGAAAAAAACACGAATTGCTCAATATCCTGTCATTTTTTTACTCTCGGATTTTAATGCGATTTTCCTGTACCTTCATTCGAGTATTGTCCCACAAAGTGAGTTTTAACGAACAGCTAATGTCAACTTCGTTTTGGTCAATCTATTTCGTGGTAACAAAGGTACGGCATTGAAAGGAACAAAACTCTTGCTCATTGGATTTAAAACGTGGTCACAAATGTTACATGACCTCCAGTTCTAGTTTGGATTCGTAGGTGTGTTTGTGGGCATGCTTTTGCAGGAATGCACTCATTCAGCAGCTTAGATGATGTGTTCTACGACGCCGAGAGTACCGTTTCGTCGCCCCCGAGCCGTGTAGGTAGGAGTAGTTACGACGGCGGCACCAGCAATGACGCGATGTTGCTACACCCATCGTTCGCCTCTCTGGGCAGCCTTCGCAACGTGGACGAGTCATCGGGCAGCGACGAAGACGATCTGGTCACCGCTGCCGTCGAGGAAGGCATCTTTGCGGTCCCTGGGGGGCGACCTGCCTTCAACACTACCGCCTGCACTCCCCCCACCACAGTAAGTCCCTCTTCTCTCTTCACGTAAATTAACTTCTTGTTGCTTTAATTCCTCCCCGTACTCAAAATTTATTTTACCTCCAAAATAAGTGAACACTGGACCGTGGTTTCATATTTCTTCGCATTCATAATTACAGAGTTGATGTTTGATGATGGTGATACATTCGAATGCATCTAGTTAAGTGTTCTTTGTGTATACAAACTAGTGTTAATGAAGTAAAGGTAGATTAATTATAAACGAATTTACTTAGTCTGAAACAAAGGTGAAATGTCTCGTCAGACTGGATTCAATGCAAAGTACTCGATTTCTTGAATAGAGCAAAAGAAAGGATCGAAAGAAATTGCACTGCTGCTAATTCGGTTAAATAAAACTAGATTCTGACTTAGAAATTGAACTAGACTAGTCGCGTTTAGGTTTTGCTATACTTAAGATCCGCGAAGATGCAAAATGTAGCTTTGTTAGTTTTATCAACTGAACAGGTGATCGGTCGTGCTCATAATCTATAAGCTAAGTGGTAGTGCATGATTGCCACGCATTTATTTTTTCGCTATACTAATACGTTATTCAAGATCACAAAAGTAGCCACTGTGGCCTGTGATCAGAAAAATAAACTGCTATTTGCTTTGCTTAAAGAACATGCATGCAGTTCTGGAGTACCGAGACCATATCCTAAACGCAAATACTGCATATTTTAGTATGTAATGCCTCGTGATTACATATTTCACCAAACACAGCCCATTATTAACACAATTTAACAGCAATTACATCTCACGTTTGATGTTATCTTCGTTTTACTTCTCAAATTTGTCTTCCAAACAACATATTTTAATTCTTCAACTACATTTTACGCTATTTTAATTTGAGGACTATTTAAAACATGATCGTGATTCTACCACTTAAAAGTGTTCAATAAAAGATAGATATGTTTTGTTCCACAAAATCGAATCTTCAGATTTGTGCTACGCTAGCTAGCGCCACAAAAACACCTAGCTTTGGGGAGATCATTACCACGTGTTGATGATGACGTAAAATTTAGCATCTTATGAGTTTGGATGGCTTTAACAGCATTGTGATTGTATTTCTCTCCCCAACCAATAGTACGCAGCTCTTTCTCGTCTCCTCCGTTTTGCTGGAATTACAATTGTTGATAATGTCCGGCTGAATGTCTCCTTTCTGTTCGTTTTTAAATTAAATGAAACACGAAGTATGCATCTTTTAGCCATTTATACTGTTCACATTACTGTTTTTCAAATGAAACCTCGAGTGTCTGAGCAACTCTATCCTTCCTCTAGGGTGCTGCTACGGGATCGATTTGGGTTTTTCAGTGGCAGCATTTCTCTTGATGATTATTTACTGAAGAAAAACTTGCAGACTGTTGCAAAACGACATCTAGGCCATTTTTCATCAAGACAGACATTTCCCCATGCCTATCTGTAAAGGCATAAAATTTGCTTTAATCTACACTTGCACTTTCTTCGAATCTGCGCAGTAGTTTTGCAAGTAATTGCTTGAAAAATCCCACCCACGGCTCACTAAAAGAATCATTGGGGTTTGTTTTAGTCATACATCTGTTTAATTCATCCCTGAAGAAGGTAATTTTCTCCCCTTTGTCCCTGCTTTAACTTTTGACATTCTGGGCTGTAAATTGACTCCCCGTTATTCCTCTCTCCATTGGGTCCTGTCGTGTAATAATTGGATAAGGCCTTGACATATGGAAATGGAAGTTGTTTTTTAATAAAGGAGTTCTTATGGCAGCCTGGTGTCTGAATGCGGAGAACTGAAAAACATACTCCTGACATCGCTAAGACTTGTGTGCACAGCGTTTTAACGTGGAGTGTGTGATTGACCTTGTGTATGTATTTGCTTGCCCATCTACTTGTGTACATGCACGTAAGTAGTTCCTCGTAGGTCGATCACGTTCGCACATCCACACCTATTTTTGCGCGTTCCAGTAGGCATGCCCACACGGCGCTGCTTTCCTGGGGCTGAAACGGGGGTAGGAAGAAGGTAGGGAAGCGAACTGTCGGACATGCATCTTCCGCTACCATTTTCACCCAGCAACTTCCTATATCCCATCTTCAATACTGTACTCCATTTCACTCGCTTACCTCAGGAACCAGACTACTTTCTTTGGAAGTGGTGTCATTCACACGTCTTTTAAAAAAATGGAATCACTGCTGCCACCAGCGTGTGCTAATTTCACATTATTATTCAGTTGAAAGAAGAGCTATGATTAGAGATAAGTGTTTGTGTCTGTTTGCCTTATGATGTTTCGCTAATTATTCGTTGCAGTGTCAGCCTTCTTGTCATTGCCGTTCCTACATCTACTGTCGAAAAGCTGAAAAATGTCCCACTTCGGTATTGTTTAAATCACTCATTGTGGTTTGATTTAAAAGGACCACAACAGCGTGCTTGCTTGGGCTTTTACATCATTTAAAACTATTAATCGGACCGCGTAAACAAGTTGTGTCATAATACATTTCATCGAGCTTGAAAGTGTTCTTTGGAATTTACAGTGGAGTGCGATTTCTTACCTGGGTTCATTTCCTCACCAAAACTTCGCTCCCTTGTCTGCATCCCTGTTGGATTTTCTAAGCATGAGACATTCCAAACTCTTAATCTAAGTCGCCTTATTAAGTTACATTTCTTCATCTTTATCACTAGACAAACAAAACTTAAAGCTGCCATTTACGACATACTGCTTCTTGCGCTTTAATTCTTAGTTGAAACCTAACACAATATGTCGACATTATATTTATTTTCTTGATGTTTTCCAAGCTTACTAAAAGGCAGTCCTGAAAAAGTGGCCTGGAGTAGCTTGTGCCTATTTCTTGAGCGTAAATGACCTGTTTTCCAATCCGGATAGTATTATCGCGTAATTTTGAAAACAACTTTTGAACGATTGATTTGCTTGTATTATCGAAGCTTCTGCCCCTTTTTTCGCATCTCTCATTTTTATAAAGCAAAGCAATTAAAACGATTTTGTGTTGCTGACGCTTTCTATCGTCTTATCCACCGAGAAGAATGCTTTCATGTTTCTTTTGGGCGAATACCTGCACCTATACTGCAACCTCGATGTCAAATCCACACTTTAAAAATTTAACTCAAGAGCTCCGCACATTGAATTGAATCAGCGAAACATATCTGCTTGGAACAAATAACTCCACGTTGCTTTTGCATGGTTTCCTCTACATTCTGAATAATCCTATACGATAAAGAAATAGCGAAGTTGGTTACTTATTTTCTCTTATGCCATAGCCCTTTATATGATGTTGTGTTTGAATGCTAAAATTTCCTGTCACTAAATAAGGCGGATTGGAACAGCGTTTTTACTTTATTTTTAAATTTCCCACCTATCATGCTGTTGAATTTGAGTGCCGAGATTGAACGATTTTGTGGAACTAATTTGCCTAATGTTTGGAATCCCTTGTGCGTTTGTGTGTATGGGGGTGCTTGCGTGAAAACTGAGGAATCCTGCGGTGAGACTATTATGATTACGTGACCCTAATGCCCTCTCGCCGGGATCACCCGGAGGTTGTCTTGGTCTGTTGGTTTGCGCTGATAAACAGAAGATTGTGTGCTTTTACGGAGCCCGTGAACACAACAGGTCTGATACATAGAAATCGCGAATGTATCCACACTTCTGCCTCGCACACGCATCTCTATGCCACTGTCACGACCTGCTTCGACCCTCATTGGTCACTCGGCGTCAGTGATGTTGGCGCAAGCCACAACTATCACTGCAGTCGCTCGTAGCCAGCCACCTGCGTTTGTGTGTAATCGTCTCTCTTATCTCTGAGGCGTTCTCTTGCTCACTGCAATCTCTTCTCTCCAATCATCCAAACACCCCTAATGGTACGTACCTGCATGTTAAACCGTTTCCAGTAGCGAATTACTGTTTTCACACATATCTTTCGTTGCCTTTTATCTCATTTGGTGACAACCTGACGAAATAGTGCTGCAGATGCGCTTATTCATCAATGTAAAGTGTGTAATTCTTAGTGTCTTGATAATTTGAGCATGAATATCGCTGAGTTCAAAGCATGGAAAATATGTGAATACCTTGCATCAGCTCATTTTCCCCGCGCTTTCTTTGTGGTGGAAAGGGTGTTGTTTATTTTACCAATTCCTCTCTCATTAAAACCTCCTTGCTCTAGTCTAGAGTCTCACTATTCACCATCAAATTTCAAAATATATAATACCCTTTTTTATTTCAGACGGCACAAGGTTAAGCTGATACACACTTTTGTGAATAAATTAGCCTTGTCACCTTGTAAATTCTGACAAGACCTCTCACCTGATAATTTCGTTAGTTCTCAAATCCGATTGTTCGAATTCTGGGTGGGCTCAGCTGCTGTTTCTGTACTTCCATTTCGATGTGATCCAGAACCATATATGATATAATTTCATTTTATTAGAAGGCATGTTTTCGGTCATGTAGATATAAAGCTGTTTTTTTAAGTTAGACCACTCTTGTCCATGAATTTTGCAAAAGGTGCACTTTAAAACGGGTCAAAATCACATTCTACTCCGGAGAACGTAGGAGAAAATTTTCAAGAATAATTATTTTGAATATTAATAATTCCGGGATTGTTTACCGGCGTAACTAAGTTTGTTTCTCTACCAAATGACTTGCTTTTAATTTTCTGGAAAAATTTCCGGTGGTTTTGAAGCCCTGCGAAAAGTGCAGTCTTGAAACCTTGCTACATTTAAGCTTCGCACCAATTCTGATGTTCGGCAGTTTTTTGTGGCCACAGCGTTAGTATCAGATACGAAGGCAAGACCGACAAGTCAGTGTCAAAACTACAACTTCATCCAATTTGTGCTGTGCGTTGTGTTGCCCATCCAAATCGTGGTGATGAGTCGTCGCCGCAGCCGTTGGTAAATCACACGAATAAGATGTCCGTCCTGACTTGACAGGCTGGCGTAAAGGTGGGATTAGATCCCGCATACGTCGGTACCTATCGGTCACCCAAAACTAACCTGGTGATTGGCCTCCTCTCTCCGCTCTAGGCTCGAATGAATAGGGCAGGGGATCGGGGAGCGAAGGATGAGGACTCGAACGAGGGAAGAGATGGTGTTGCCAGGTCTCCGGAGGGCTCTGCAGTGAGTCCCAGACATCAGCGCCGGACCTCCATACCACCTCGACCGCGCATCTCCCTGAATCTCTGGGGTGTGCTAAAGAACTGCATTGGCAAGGAGCTCTCCAGAATACCTCTTCCGGTGGGTTTTTCATTCAACAACTAAAGGGGATGTTCTCTGCTTTTGTATTTGTGCACTACTTTTTGCAAAATACAGGATTGTATGGTGCACTATACTCCTACTTAACTCTAATCTTCCAAAATTGTGCATATAGCTTGAAATTTGTGTGTGTATGCATTGTGTAGTTTTTTTATTCGCTTGTAAATCAAGGTGTTGCCATGGAAGGAAACAAGCAGTACACTGTTATTCTTACTCTGTTGGGCACAAACATTCAGCGTGGTATTTATAAAGCATTAACCTCCCTTTTCGGTTATATGAGTACTCTTTTACGTAACTGATATGCTTACCAGCCCGTTTTTACAGCTCATTTCGGATATAGTGAGCAAAACGCACCGTTGCTATTTTTAAACTACGCTCTTCTTTGTTTGGTTGAAAAGTACATCAGTTGTCCAGTCGGTGCTCTCAGAACAGCGCCTTGATGGTAACAGTCCTCCACATTACCGGGCTTAGCGTAAAATGTAGAAATTTTCTAAAGGTGTGCTCAATACAGGCACCGGTATACAAACTAAAGGTGAGATTTTTATGTGCATGGAAGTAGTTGTAAAACGGTTCGATTGCACCGAGATTAAGGCGGTGACCTTGAATCTAAAAAATCGTAATCTGTGCATACGGGCAATGGAATGTCCTGAAGAAATCGCTGATGACTGTTTTGCCTATCTGCAAAATACCTTTTGCATAACTTAATAACGCCCTTTGATTTCAAAATCAGTGGGTGGGCGCGGAGTGGATATTTCGGATTTACTTCTTCAAGAGTTCTGAGTGTGCTTATGGCTACTATGAGTTTAACACAAAGGCGATTTGTATGTCAAGTGTTACCCATTCTGAAGGCAAATTCCTGATTCCGATGCAAAGGAAGATGCTGTGTTTCGTGCCAAAAATTGACGTGACAAGTTTTATGTAGGCGCATGCATACATGCCTCGTTATTTTTTCGCATCAACCAAGTAGAATCCGGGGCTACAGTAAGCCGCATAATTTCTTCACCCTTCGTACACCATTGTAATCTATCTATACTGAAACTATTGAAGTATGCAACTCTTAAAGTGCTGCTAATTTTAATGCCCCCGCTTTTGAATTTTAGGAAATAAAGGAGAGCGTTTCATTAAGCCACCTTAAGCGTACTGGATTTACAAATGGCAGAGCACTTTTTAGGCTTTCCGTGCCTCATGCAGTTTTTGAATGCTCACGGTAGGTGAACTTCAACGAACCGCTATCCTTTCTGCAACGCGTGACAGAGGACCTGACTTATTCCAAGTGCCTCGACGAAGCGGCTCAGGTGGCAAACACCGATCCGGTGGGACGAATGGCGTGGATCGCGGCATTTTCAGTCTCCTGCTATGCCACTACTGCGGTGCGCATGAGCAAACCCTTCAATCCCCTCCTTGGCGAAACTTACGAATGCGATCGCTCCGACGACTTTGGTTGGCGCAGCTTCGCTGAGCAGGTGGGTGGTCCTTCCCTTTCTTCTTCTCCTCTTCTCGGTATCATTGAAATTTATTTTGCTCTTTCCAATGTGGTCGAATGATCTTTGGCTTTGGGTGATTATTTCCTGCTCCTTTGAAAGCCCCCCGTTTACGGTCCTTATTTGCGCTTCAGTCTAACTGTCTTCATTGCGGAATTTCTGTGGTTGTTTGACTGTCAAGCCTGTCTATTACGTATTGTGCGAATTCTCTTCATCACATGAATTGGTGAAGCTCTGAGAAAGCCCAGTATTTACCTCACCCATGTGTGTGTGCTCACGTAGAACCTTTTTCTTAATGCAGGTCAGTCATCACCCACCGGTGGTTGCCCATCACTGTGAGTCCATTCGCTACGGCTGGAAGTTCTGGCAGGAGTTCACTGTGAACAGCAAATTCCGTGGCAAATATCTTTCACTTATACCTAAAGGTAAGCTGTGTATATTATTCCTCCGTGAATCTTTTCGTCTAATTTAAATGTAGACGAGTTTTCTCGGTGTCCCAGTTGTCATGCCCCTGATGGCCTTCAGATAGAGTGTCTAAGGCCTTGCGATTGATTAACATAGTCATTGGCAACGAACTTGCATTGTGAGCATCGAAAGTACCCAAAATCACTGTCTATTTATTGACACTTTCTGGTGCTTTTTAAATCTAATTGTCCTGGCTACTCCTCCAAAGATGTAGATACGGATTCGCGTGGATTAATCTCCCATTTTTTAACTTTTATGGTTTTTCATCCTGAAAAATTACTACTGAACTGCTGTTCACCTAAGAAGCTTTCAGCGCTTTCTCACGCTTCTCTCCTTTGCAATTCCATAGTTCTTTCTTTTCAAGAGGGAAAAGACGTGTTCTATTGTTCCTATATGAAATACATGAACGCCTAAAGTTGAATTTTGCTTATCCAATGGTTGTACAAACTTGTCTTCAAACTCCTTCCCAGTCCCATAAGAAGATCGCACTATTTGTTTCTCAAAAAGTCTCTTTACAGCTTTTTGCTAAGGGGGGGATGATTGATTAGCATCCCTGGGGCCACTTTTTAGAATGCTATGTTATGAGAAAAGGGGTGCATTGAAACGCTTTGGTTCTCCTCGTTCCAGGGGGTACTCATCTCCTCTTCAAGGATGGTCAGCACTATACGTGGTCCAAGGTGACAATCACGGTGCACAATATCATCGTAGGGCGGCTGTGGGCTGAAATTCACGGCGAGACCGTGATAAAGAACCACAACACCAATTACACCTGTCGCATGCACTACGAGGCGCACTCTTACTTCTCCCGTGACCCAGGTCGACAGGTGCGTGGCTTCTTCCTATCATCCTCTAATACCCAAACACACCCCTACCAAATAGTAGTTCTATATACTACTCTTGTGTCATTGAATTTTGCTTTCTATGGCGAGCATGTTTCATCTCTGTTTCCCCTAATCAATGTCTGATCATTCTTCTAATGTGCTACCTCAGGTAGAAGCAGTCACTCCAGCTTAGGAGCTACGGTAATCAGCGCAATCTTGTTACAAACGTCAAGCTAAGTTTAGGAGTCATGGACTGTTTCCTCAACTTTGGTAATATGGTAAACAAATAACTCTTATTTGCATTATTTGAATTATCTTAGGTTTATTTTCCCCCAAAGAGGTTTGGGCCATCGTTTGCACCTAATGTGGTTCAAGTTAGTTGTATAACTAGTTGGCCTAATCGGTAAGCATGTTTAACAAGGGGCACTTTTCCATTCGATATTTCACAATCACTTGATCAGTAGGCTCTATGGTATCAAATTGGTCCTAACTGAATGTAAGAAGGTAAATGTTTTGCCAACTGTGTTGTTCCCAAGTTTTTAGATGTTCTGCTTTTCATTATTCGAAGTCCCATGACCCAATGCTTAAAAAGGATTACGTGCGTTTTACTCAACTATTATTGTTTTTTCATAAATGATGTATCTGCTGGCAATTGGTTGAATTTCCATTCTTCATCGATTCTTGAAGTACACTTTCTTCACATCCTTTAAATTAACTTTTAAATGCAATAATGTGAGTTCATAGCGTTATATGTCGTGAGGACAGCTGGATGAATAACTGCTTGCAATCTTATTTAAATGGTGTGCACAATCCTGTGAGGAATTTATAAGTCAATTGCGTTTCATCTATGTTGTTTGTGCTTGCCGCTATCAGCTTATGCATGAGTTGTCACCACGAGAAATGCCGTTTGAGTATCGGGACATTTCATGATGCACCGTGAAATACTTTGCAAATATTTTAGTTTGGAAATGAACTTACCTTGGTTTTAATCGTTGCTTTACGGACTGTTGCTGACTTAAATGAAGGCTCGAGCCATGCTCCTGATTCCTTCTCTGCAACGCACTTTCACGGTTTCTTTTTATTTAAAATGGGAAAACCATTTAGGGCGCATGCCAGCCCCTTTCATTACTATAATTTCTTTCTTTTGAATGCTCATAGTCTTTAGTATTTTTTTCTTTTGAGATTCTAGTCGTCATTTTGATATAATTTTGGAGGTTTTTTCTGCCAATTTAATATTTTTCTTGAATTTTTTCACTACCGTCGTAGACATTCATGTATGACATGTGGAGCCTTAAGTGATATTTATCTTGTACTATGCGCACGGAAGAAACGTTTTTCACTCGTACAACAAGTCTCAATCTTTACATTTGAAGCTGTGATGTGTTGACTTTCATTTGCGGTACACGCATAAGTTTTCTCACGAAGGTGCCTCGGTAGCTAGCGAGGTTCAAGCACTGAAACTGTACTTTATAGCGCTTTTATAATGAAGACAGTTCACTAAAAGTCCAATGAGGTAGCTACAAGCGGTAGGAGAATTTATGAAGCTTAAACTGAAAGCGTGCTTATGAGAATTGTGCGGTAGTAAAAGGTTGTACGAAACGCACTTGCCTGAACACACTTTTGGTGGTGTCTTCTGTCACCTTTTTTTCTTTCAAAACGCGAGTGCTTTATCGCCTTCTTGCACTAGAGCAGATTTAGATTGGCTGCGATCTCATCGCCAATTAAAACGAAAGCATTGCTGACATTCCAATAAGATGCTAACTTTTGGTTTCTGTGAGATTCTTGACGCGGCATGGCAGAAGTTTTGTACTACATTTCCCAGTTTCCACTTTTTTAAATGCTTATCAACGGTCTTATTTGCGTTGAGAATCTTTTCACTGCAGCTATGCCAGGCGTTTTCAAGGTCGAAAGCCCTAAAATCGCCTTAGTCCTTTAATTCTTACTTGTTTGTCGCTGCGTGCAGCGTACCTTTAAAGTATATTCCACCAACCGCATCCACACTGAAAATAGTTTGTTCTATTTTTGTTTAAATCTGTCTTAAAGTAAGCAATTAACTTATATGCGATTTCAGTATCTCTGCAAGGAAGAAATTCATTGCGGCTCTGAAAGTTCATTGTTGGATCTTCGATACACGCTTTTTATGCGAGTCGTAAAATGAAGCAGCGATTAATCGAATGGCTATATTTTGTGAATAGGCTGCAGTAAATTAGTTGCAAAATTTTGTAGTCTCTACTACCCGTATTTGTCTCTTCTTTCCTTGCCTTAATATTGTGCAAATTCTATTCCCATTGACAAAGTTTTTTGTTAAGCCTTTTTCGCCATTTTGCATGTGCTGGCGGCGCTGGCCGCTATCTTTAGTATCTCCGTGCTCGTCCTAGCCACACGTGCGCGCTCATGCGTGCAGATGCAAGGTAAAAAGCGCAAACCCCCCATCCACACGCACGAGCTCAGATTTTGAATTCACGGTATCCTGCCAACGTATTCAGTCTTAATGGCACTAGAGTTACCCCTGAAATCGAACCAAACAAACCTCTTCCTCTATCATATACCGAATTCATGCATTAACGAAATGTGTGTTGAGCCTCATGACATACTCATCCTCCGGTGATGTGTACCATCCTTAACAGGTGAGTGGTTTCATCTATGACCCTTCGGGCACTTTGGTGTACAAACTCAGCGGCAGGTGGGACAACCACGTAGAGGGCTGCGCCGTATCCCCAGATGGAACACCCAAGGGCTCATCCACTGTGCTTTTGGTTGTTGAACCGCCTCCTCCCAACTCCGAATCGGTAAGCTCAATCGTCTTTCTTCATTGCTTTACTTTTCTTCCTTGGGGTAGTGCATCATGATACCTGAAGGCTATCACTTTGTACTTATGTAATAACCCTAAAACTTTCAATGTATCATCAGAGCAGTTGTGCAGATCTTTGTTTACGGTCATAGTTACCCACTAGAATGAAAATAAAATTTTGCTTCTTCAGAGAAGTCTTCTAAGTGGGTAGTTATTGTGTAGATTACCGTAATTAGTTGCATAAAGTTATGCAAGCTAGAAAAATGAAAGCCCCAGTACTAATTATCGTCTCTGCGCTTTGTTTATGTACTGTTCTAGTTTTTATGCACTGTAACCTGTGTAGCTTGCCGTATTGGTTTCGCCTTAGTGGTATGCTGCTGCCCAAGAGCACTGTGTGCTGTAATTTGATACATTGCAAGCGAATCTATAAATGCCATCTCTTGTAAAAGTGAATATGCGATGCTGTTAGATTTTCGTTCTCTTTTTCAGACCCAAGTGTGTCTTATATGATGTTGTTTAATCCTCTCCATGGGTGGACGGCAGCGCAGTAGAACTTGAAATCGACTTGTCATTTGAGTGGATCAGTGACTCACCAAAAGCCTATTTTCTTCAGATGTACAATTTCAATCAACTTGCCATTGAGTTGAACGAACCCGAGCAGGGCGTTGCGCCTACTGACTCGCGTCTCAGACCAGACCAGCGGTTGATGGAGCTCGGCCGGTGGGACGAGGCGAACACTGAGAAGGAGCGCCTCGAGGTGAAACAGCGACGCAAACGACGCGCATGGGATCTCTTCGAGGCAGGAGGTCAATTTGCATTTCTGTTTACTTACAGCTTCAAAAGTAGCCTGTATTTACACACTGGTGTCAATTTGTGCTTCTACCCTCCGACTGCTAGAGGAGCCTCTAGATCCCGAATGTGGGCCACCATACACTCCGGTCTGGTTCTCCTCCACCCATGATACCTACTTCGACGAAGACTGCCACGAATTCAACGGGACATATTGGGTGGCGAAGGCGAAGCAGGACTGGTCAAAGTGTCCCAACATCTTCTAGTCTTCCCGCTTTCTTCTGCATTGGCTGTGATCGAATCAGGTTTTCTCTCCCATGACTTCCCACTCTTTTTTGCTCTCCTTGCCTCCATCTCCTCCCACTGCCTGTTTTTTTGTCTTGACATCTATTTTTATTAATCTAAGCAAGCTACCCTTTGTTCTCCCTACTCTCATCACCCCAACGCAACTGCTGCTGATGTAGAAAACTAAAAGGCGCGATTTCTCACTTCCTCAATCCCCTCCCTTATTTTCCATGCTTTCTCAGTGTACACAGTTGTTCACTAGCTCCTTCCTCTGAGCCCTGGGATGCTTTTGGTGTGTTTATAGACATGTGCTCATATTTTACGAAACCAAGTCTTTCTATGACAATAATTCCTTTCAATTTTCCCCTTTTTGCCTCCGTTCAAGTGTTTAATTCTCATCTATCGTCTCTTCATTCATTCCCTCTTATGGAATGTTCATCACTCTTACCTCTTGCATATTAAATCATTACCGGTAACGACTGTCTACCTCAATTTCTTTCTCCACTCCGTGAGTTCTTGGGCAAAATCTTGTTATTCAGATGAGGATTTTTAATTTCTAAATCTCAAGTTAGCTCTATATTAGCCATGCTTGACCCTAACAAAATGTTTTTATCTATTGTAGCTACAAGGTTTAACCTTAAAACTATTAAACATAAATGTTTCTATTACAAGAAAGTGGTATGATAATAATCTGAAAAAAGTGGCTGAAAATAACGACTTGCTATGGGATTATTCCTTCAATGAACAATTTTACCCCATGCGACAATAACTTGCCTAAAAGTATCTTTTCGTTTTGACTTGAGAACAAGTAGTTGCAGCTAGTTTCGGGGGGCTACTGTTACCTTCTCTGGGTTTTGATGGATTTAGGCGGAACATTTTATCTGTGCATCTGATAGTAGAGGTCTGCCAACGAGTTTATCCTCGATTTTCCTCAAGCAGTTGTTTAAGTTATGCAAATCATCCCTTTTGAACTGGAATTAATATCACTTCAACCTAAATGATCGGTTCAAAACCCACCCTGTTTAACTGTTTTTGGGGGAGGAACTTATGAGGTGGGAAAGACTTATGGTCTTGATTGTGATAACCTTACCGTCCCATTTCAGCTCATTAGGCATTTTGGGTAGCCAAGGTTGAATCATGCCACAGAGATGATAAAAGAGTTTTATAGCTGTCAACTATCTGCTGTTCTAGTTTATCAAGTGGGGGTTTCAAAATAGTTCTCAACTCCCCTGGACGATTAAGCTGTCCCACTTATCCATCCAGGAAGTTTTCTCTCTTGCTCCTTTTCGCGTGTACCAAATTACTTTCTGTTTTAGGATTCAAAGATTAAAACTCCTGTAGTTATTTGGTACCTCGCAAATTCATGTTTGGAGATACTGGTACACCCAATCTAAGTAAAGTGAAATCTTTTCAGTTTCCGTGGCTATTCTCACGTACTGACGAGGGGCACCTTTTCCTACTAAATAGTCGGTTATGACTTCTGCACCGACATTTTTAATGTGTCTGGAAAACTTGCATGTTCTTCTCTAATAAAGAACTTTGCTCGCTTTGAGGATGTTGCGAATGTGTGCCATTGCTAAAATTTTTGTATAATTTATTATCCATTATTCATGAAAATTGTTTGAAACATGCAGCACTTTTCCAGGTCTCTTGAAAATCTTTTCGGTAGCAGTTTGTCCATCTGAGCACAATTTCTGGACGAACCTGTACCGAAGCCATGCTTACCTGAAAGACAAAAGTGTTTATAATCACTTATGATTAATTTTTAAATTTTGAATATTACAGCGACCCTCAACTTGATCGAAAGTGATGATGATATGTGTGGCAATAGTTTTTAGGATAAATACCCAATCGTCAGACTTTTCGAAAAAATTTCTGAATCTTTACGACGGATACATTACTTCAACAGCGCACAAATCTACCATTCCAAAATTCTAACTTCCTGATTACCGTGTTTATTTGCAGCACTACCAAATCTGAATCGAGGCTTTAATACGTTCGAGCTCTTGGATACTCCGCTTTTACACGTAAAGCCATTAGTTTTGAATGGTTTTTCTATCATCATGGACGGAATCCGTCACCTAGTGTGCAACGCAATCAAAAATCTGATACAGCTAGAAGTATGGTGCAAATGGCATAACTCAGTTTCTACGAGAATCCTAGACCCAGAACGTCACTATAGGTACTTGCTCTGGTCACCGTAATGTTAAAAGAAAAGTGTCATTTTATTCAAATTTTCCGCTCATAATAGCTTAAAAGCATAAAAACCAGCTCCCCTAACTAACCATTTTTTAACAATAAGTTAATCAAACCTACCTGGGGATTCCATTTAAAGAGCAAAGTCGGAATCTACATAGTCTCAGCACTTAATATCTTTCAAGTTCCAAGTTATTGGCACCGGCCAAACAGCATCAGCTTACACCGTGTGGGAGTGATGGAGGTAGGTGAGTACGGAGGAGGGTTAATAACAAATTAGCAGGATCAAAATGGGTGTATCAGGAGAGTGTTTAGTTAGGACAGGTTGACGCCCTGGTGACTCTTCAAATTGTCACGCTTTACGCTTACCTACTAGTGTGGCCGATAGTGACTGATGGTGCTACGCCCTCACTGTTCTGTCTATTTAGGTGAGTTATTTGGGGGAACTGAAGGCTCTGTTTCATCTCAAAAACGTGGTTAACATTTGCCCACCTTTATCTGAGCCAATTCATAATGCTCGAAGTGGGATTGAAGTTATTGCTCCCATTATGATTTATTGAAATGCAGCTCGTCATCCTCTTTTTAGATTACTTAAACCGCTGAAAGCACTTCCATACTAAAGCCTAAATGTCATGTTATTTTATTTTTTGCATTTTGCTTCCTTAAACCGGAGTTTTACGCAAAAAAAGAAACATTTTATGCTAGAACTGGGCGAGAAAATTAGCATTACTTTTGTGATTAACGGGTGAAGACTAATTCAAGCCATATATATTTTAAGGAACCATTAATTAGCACTATCCGTGTTGGGAAATCAGTGGACATGCAAAGACAAGCACTTACAGGTGTTGGGATCCCTCAGGACAGCATAAATACCCTAAAACATTCAGATTTTTTTGCCAATCATACGATGGCTCTGATGGCAAACTTTCATTAGATACTAGTTTTCGAACAAGGAATGGAAAACTTGAGTGGTAGCAGAAGTAAACAGGTCCAAAGTCAATGCGAAAAATAGTTTGGATGCTAATTTGCAGTATGAAGAAGCAAAATGTTATGTTAGTCTTCTTTTAATGTCGCACGAACTCAAAAACGTTGTTTTGAATATCCAATTCTCCCATAAAGGTCGCTTCCTTGAAATAATTAGTCTGCCCATCAATGACAGGCTGTAAGTATCATTTTTGTTATGTTTCTGTTGATGAAGGGGCAGGCTTCTTTAACTGATCCCATCATTCTAGAAGGATTCTACTTTTATGTTGAGTACTATTACGATAACTATAGACAACAGTCGTGAATGAGACGTCGAATCTTTTTGAGATGGAAACATGACCTTGTCAGCTGAACCAACATTCGAAATTGAAGTCCCCAACTTTCACGAATTTAGTAACAATATTCCACTTTTCGGCCACCTTTTAAAGTCACTTGATGCAATAAACTCTAACCGATAGATTCCGGTAGTTTTTATCGACTCATGATGTATCGAGAAGATCGTGAAATAATGGGGAAGAAGCGGACTACCTGAAAAAGTCCGTCGATAAACATACTTTACCTGCACCGTCACGTAGATACTGTCAGTCTTGCCTACGGTTACGGGTGGCAATAAGCTGAGGCATTTGCTCAGCTGTCTATCAAAATCTGTGAAATTCATTTAGCACGATCCCAACGACATTGAACAAGGTAGTGCTAGCAATGTCACATTATGCCACACTTTTCCCATATCTTTAGCCGAAAATATTAATAACTCATTTTATTAGTTTGTACCGCCTTGAGACTGCTCTGAAAACCAAAAGAGGCATATTACTAAAGCAGAATATGTACTATCGACACAGACGAGTTGGAAGACCACTGGCCTGGCCCAGGGGCCACGCCGCCCAATGGAATTACAATCGCGAAGTCTTAAGTGGTCGCAAAACCAAAACAAAGAGTTAAACAAATCATCAAAATATTACAATTTATGTGGTTTAGAATCTGCGTTTATCAACGTACTTCAGATTCCCTTTTTGAGCGCGATTTTTAGACATAGGGGCTCATCCCCAATAATCACTGTGCATTTAGGCCCAGTGACTATGAGGAAGGTTTCAGTAATCTTCGAGAAACCGAATCTACACGTTCGGAGAAATGGTGGCGTAGCAATGAATGGTTGACAAACCTAGATTTATATAAGCGTAAAAATCAGAAGATAATAATCTGTAATATCAATGCTTAGCCTGCACTCAGAGCGCGTTACCGCCTCCTTAGTCAAACGGTGAATTCCAGGATCTCAAATGCAAAAAGGGCACATACGCAAATTTTATGATGCACATTAAGGTTAATATCCAAGAGCTGCCTGTGCACTGTGTGCTTTGTATCATTTTTTATAAGGAGATGCAGCCCTAATTTACCTCCTATTAGACCACTGACTTATTGGAGTGTTTAAGTTTAAAGGTAGCCTATTAGGGTTAGTGCGCAGATGGGAGAAAGCATCTATGTTGTTAATTGGGGTCAGTAAGTAAAATCCTGCACAATAGGTTTGTTAATTTTTCTTACTTAAGTACCGATTGCTAAGTTTTTAAAGATTCTAATGTTTGCCATGTGCACTAATACGTTTGCTTGAAGAACCAATACTGGACAGTTGTATTTACCCACTTTTATGATCTTGTAGTCTTTGTTATCCCTTCAACGTCCTCAAGGATAGCCCAGGCAGTTTATTGAAGAGAATAGTTACCTAAGCTAAGAAAATCCAAAATTTATTAAACGCTGATTTTCCCCCACCTTAGAAATTTCATAGTGTTGAACACTAGTTCTTAGAAGGAAAAAGGCGCATTTCATTAAAGCAACGTCACTAAAACAAATTGGCTCCAATTTTGACTTCAGAAATGGTATTTCACTTACATTCCACACATTATACGTGACTGCAGTTAAGTATAACTACTAATTAGTATAATTCTGATTTCTTCTGATACAAATTAAACTAATAGAGGACCCATTACTAGAAAAATTTGCGCAAAAATGACAGGTTTTAGCTTGTTGCATTCTTTGTTGGAAAAACTAAACATGCATAAGTGGTTTGCAGTCAAAATAATCCCCCTTCCTTGATGGTATTTAAAACTACCTCATATGAAGACGATTAAAAAATTTAAGGAAATGAGTCATGTTTGGATAATATGAATAAAGCGTTCAATAGGATCTAACGACAATTTTGGATAAAAAGATGAAAGTGATTATCATTTGAGCATTATGTCTTCTATTGATCATTTGTCAGTTGAAATAAATCATCGTATGATTCCAAATTCGAGGTAACAGAAGATTGGATTTGTCTTTTTCGAACCACTGTAGCAAAGATGACCGTTTTACCTACAATTGACAATACAGGAACTTAATAATGGATTAAGGAATTAGACCTTGGCATTCGAGATCCTTCAAATAATAGGAAACAAGGATTAACCAAGACTTTTACAGCAGTACGTTTAGGGCAATGCAAACTCAAAAATTCGTTGCCATTCCAAACTTCCTAGCCATTTGAAAAAACAAGGCCAGAAAGTAATTGAGGCGTATAGAATAACTTCATACACTTCGGGTTATAAAAATGGTCCTTGTGGAATTAATGATGTTTTAATACAGCGTTAAAGCTGTAACATGGATGCAGTGAAATCACCTATGCTCATAAATGTTGTCGAAGTTATCAAAGAATTCATTTCACTATATTTCCTGTTCTGAGTTTAGATCGAAATTTTAATTACATTATATTACAATGGATCCAGAACTTTGAAAATCATTTCCACTCCACGTGGTTGAACCATCAGATAATTACCACTCACAATAGGGCATTTTTGCAGACAGTACAATGAAAACATTGTAATGTGACATCGGTGTGGAATAATGATCATGGTAATGCTTCCAAATATGCAATGTTACCTATTATTACTTCCACTAATGTATCATAAAGTTAACTCACTCATGTTTAATGCCTTTTCTGTAATGCAAGATCATGCAGCATGCAAGCTTGATTTTATTTATCCAAAAAACTACTCATTCAGAGGCAAAATTTCTTCTGCACAACGAACATGTCATGGCAACCACCTATCTATCTCAAAATTTATTTTTTCAGGCATGAAGTTTGGACTTTAAAGAAAATTTAAAAATAAGCAGATTAGTGTTAACCCAGCTGTAATATTGGTGCGTTGGGTTTGATTGTTACAAGTAACAACTAATCACAAAGCATGTGAATCTTCTGTGAAGTCCACGAATTAAATCCCAAAATTGCGTTTGTGTATTCATTATCGTGTTAGAAGTGACACCAGTAAACAAACCTCCGAACTAATTAGTCGCGATTGGGTACGTTCTGAGGTGAAGCCGCGGTTATCAAGGATTGGAACCATCGAAAAAGAAATCTAACCCCTGAGTATTAGGTTAAGCCATGAAGCACTCCAATTAAAAAAAGCCATTTCCAATTTTTATTTATGAACTACTTTTCGCAAAAACACATTTTTTATCCTGTTATTGCTGGATGTACACAAAGCTCTCGCAGTCTTCTCGTAGGCTAGCGATCGGCCTTAAACAGGAACGTTTGGGCTTTGCTTCTTTAAGTTGTGGGACAAAATCAAGTGATGGCCACACTTTATCGGCAATCTCATGATAATGTATAATCTGGCTAACTGATACCATCAAAAGAATTTAAAAGGTATGTTGAGTGACACTTCGAGGTAAAAATACATTCGTAGTATATGCTACTGTAGCGGCCCAAGACTTCCCTGAAGACGATAGAAGACAAGATACTCTGGCAGAATACTTATATGAATTCGACATACAGAGAGGCTTAGGGAGACTGGCATGGCTTGGAGGCCGGGCTGCTCGGCGAGGGTACAATGGTGAAACCCCTAAGTAGCCGGTCACTAAACCCGAGAGCTAAGAAATAATTTTAGTACTACAATTACATACACCATAAGAGTTAGGTGGCCTGTTGAAAGGATCTCATGAAACCGAGTAAGTGGCTTCACCAGGTCATCTGTATGTTCCTAAAAATTTTGACTTTAGAAAGCAAATGCACATTTCAATCGAGTGGGTTGATTACGCTGAATAAATTATGCCGTCCGAATGTAGCCATGCTTAGATTGCAACATCATCAAAATTAATTTTTAAAAATGCAATTCCCATTGTTGTATTCCAAAGTTACTGTAGTTGAAATTTACTTCGTTGAGGACCCACCATTTGTCTTTTCATTCAACCGTTAACATGCGTTCTTTGTCCTTGTAACCGCCACAGATGAACAATCACCGAAAATGATTGGCTACTTTAAAATATGCCAGCAGATAAACTGCGTTATTCTAATCGTTGGCTAAACATAATCGAGAATTGCATAGCTGCAATTACATGTTTACTTTTTATAATCTTCGCTACTACTAAATGCTTCTTCTCCTTTAAAGACCCAAATAATCATTTGGGTAAACAATAACTGGTAGCATAATCCTAATATTGGTGAAACCAGATCTGCGATGGGAAAGTGAGCCTTTCACACCCTATTAAATAAAATTATCGTCGGGCAAAATAAACCGTGTTTTGACCACAAATGCGATAAGGTCCTGTGTAGTAATACACGTAATAATTTCTACATGATGAATTTGGGAGTTCCATTCGGCTTTCGAGAGAATGACTTGAAAACGAATTAATAAACATCCTGATGGATTTCGTAGTATCGGCTACAAAGCCAATGGACAAATAGTAAAATTATCTTTGACACATTTTTGTAATAACCTTATGTGCATTTGTCTAGCAAAATGAAAGGAAATCCAGAACTCACAGGATCCCTATTCAACTAGCAAGACGCCGGCTGCATCAGATTTATATAAATTCTGATTGGGAACTTTTTAATGTGTTTTGGCGTTATTTTTCACTGGTCGTGCAGTGGCCTGAAAGCTTGGCAGTAGGTACATCTGATAAGACGCACAATTTTGTTCGTGTTATCCCATTTTTTGCGCTTAGCGCCAACCACAGTTCCTACTTTTACAAGATGGTCTTGACCGCAAAAGTTACTTTTCCGTGATCAAATTAGCGTCACCTGTCTCATCTCCTTCCTACCCAAAACAGCGCTGTAACTTTTTGCCTTCACTAGACTTCAGATAATCTTGCGGTTGCCAGTTTTGGGAGATATTTGACGTGCAATTCTTATGCGTGGAAAAACATCCACGGGACGTATTTGATGAAATTAAGCTATTCGTTGTACCCGGGAGCACATTCTGGGTTATGAACAAGGCTAAAAGAGGACACGAGCGCTAGACAACTGTAACGAATGAATGTGGGGATTGGTCACTTGCAGTATTTCATAAATTTAATAAAACGTTTTGTTAAAACTAAATTTCGTCAATTTTAGTTGTCCACGAATGAAACATCCAAGTGCGGATCCCATTGAGGCATATGGTCGATGAGTATTCGATAAAAGGTAGTTAGCCAGTGACGATATTTATGAAGTAAGGGATGCCTAATGAAATAGTAACACATGGTTAAATAAAGAAAAATACCAGCGCAGTAAAGCAGAAAATCATAAGTGGACATGTTACCAAGTAACTTTCTACTACAGTGATAGCATCTTATTAAAAGAATCCCAAAAAAAGAGCCTGAAAATCTCAGATAAAGCTGGTTATTTGGATTTTGATATTGGCAAATAGAGATCACGCTGTCATTTAATGTAATCAAGCACAAAGGAGCGGAACAACCGATCCAGTGGATTCCATTCACTGCTGACGATATTACCATTTCTCTCCTGTTAATTACCACGTGGTTCCTATCAAGAAACGAACGGTCTTAATGTCCTACTTAAATACATTTCATCTTAACCACAAATTGTCACTGGGGTGAATGCAATTTCTAAAAATTACATTCCCTCATGTGATTAACGCATAAAAATTACTTTTGGAGGAAAATTAAGTCAAACTACATTTTGCTTTATCGCCCACAGTCGTACATTTAGGAATACTAAATGTTAAGGGAATTTGCAGAAATAGGTATTTCAGTTTTAAATCCGATTTAAAAGCATGTTATTTGAAATGGTTAGCTCGTCTTAAAAAGGATGAAAGGAAGGGTTTGCGCACTTGATGTTTCGGCTTCACAGCCTCTGTGTTTGTAGAAATTGCATCAACTTAAAAATACACGCAAACGGCCAAAAATAATGGTGCGATTTGCAGTCCCTCTAACGCTATGAATACAGCTGTCGGTGATTTGGCATTGGAACGAAGAACGTCATTCTTAAATTTTGCCACCCATTTATCATTCCCAACTACGTCCACGGAGTTTCATAATAGTTCACTAAATGTAATGTATTTGATCTTAACACCTCTCGATTTTGAGACCAACTTAACATTTCTACCAAAATTATTTTAAAAGTCATTACAAATTCTCTGCCTACTAACTACATGAACATGCATAAAACTCAAAAAATCGAGTAATTAGGTGTAATTTTAGCACCATCATGGTCTTAGTTGTTCCGATTTGACTACGGGTTTTCGAAGACAACTCAGTCGGTAAAATTTTTTCTAATAAGTTTGTTTAAAATTATGTTTATATGCAAGTGTTTTCGCAAATTACAATAATAGAGCTGTACCACCTTAAATCAGCACAAGCTTTACCTTTTTCAACTTTTTAGCCTTCATTGCAAGGGAGACGGTATTCTTAACAGAATAGATTAGGGATCTTTTTTGACTGAAAATGCTTAGACAATTGAGGTTTGGCAAGAAGCTTCTCCAAATTGGAGTGTTTATTGAAAAATATTGCCAGTCAGTGCCTAGTATTTTCAATAAAATTGCTTTTTCTGTTGAACCGTTCTAGTTGTTGGGGGAAAATACGTTTTAGTGGACCAGGATTAGGTTGTAAAGAGATTGCTTATGAAAAATGCCAGTGGGTCCGGTGCTTACGCATCTGTAAGAGGCATTACAGTGCATTCAATTCAGCATGGATTGGTGTACTTTTAAGAGCAATGGAGTTTTAAATGGATTAAATGTTTCCACTTCACAGCTTCAATATTACACAAGCTGGTTTAATTCAGGGTTTTAGAGTACAATAAAGAAGGTATTTTCAGCAAGAGAAATATGGAAACGAAAAAAGTGGAAAAACTCCCAGGCCTTTGCCTTTGTATAACTTTATATGTAAGTTCAATGAGGCTAAAACTTGTATCCCCATGTAAGAATTTTAGAAATTAGCTTTCGTCTGGGTTTCAGCAGAAAATGTGCTTTAGGCGATGGACAGCTTGATTGCGTTAAGGAACCTTGTAAATAGTAAGTGGTCAAGCTGTGCTCTTTAAATAAGTATGATTTGATTGGATTAAGTCCATTTATTAGTAGACTTGCAAATATACAAATGTGGTTTCTTTCCTCTTATTTTTAGGCCGATTTCTTACTAGTGTAATAGAAATTCTAGTTGCACTTGTGCGTCGCAAAAAAGTAGAGGTAGTTCCGAAAGCCGCTTCTGCGGAAAACAGTCTGGCGAGAAGTCGAGCAGAAAAGTGAATCGCCTCACTTTGTTTCAAAGACCAGGTGATGCTTCCACGCCAGAAAGACGATGAGTAAATAATGCAAAGCTTTTCGTCGTAGCCGAGTGCCTCTGAAGGGAAGTGAGTTTGTACAACCGATGGGGGAGACTGGCATAAATCTTGAGTATGGAAGTAATAATGTTTCCGCAGATGGTGCAATGATTTGATGCGTTTTCTGTACAACCCCGAAAATGATCTGAAGTATCTATCAGAGGATCAGGGAATCAGTGGCACGTTGAACCACTTTTTATCATGGCTTCTAGATAAATTACACAAAATTGGAATGAACACCGGCAAGAGAGAACTGTTCTGACAATAGTGTTATTCACCAGTATTGGAAAAACTCTGCCTGAGATTTGCAACAATTGCTCCATGATTTGTGGTTAAAACAGTACCATATATTTTAAGTATAAAGCAATGGCAATTCTCAATGGGGAAATTCATCCAAGTGGATTAGTAAAATAGTTGGACACAATGCAGAGTACTTTAAGATTTGGACAGTGGTCTTGCTGGAAGGAAAAATACAGCGACCTTATATTGCGCTTAATTATAAAATATACAATACATGCGCTGATAAGTCTCACTACTTTTACATTAATTTTTTTCCCAAGGGAAAAACCGGAAGTCCAAATTTATTTGTAGGTTAATGTGATCGAGGGTGTTGAATTTTAGTGCCAGTGTTTCACTGGGAGAGGAGCAAATGTCTAGGGTTTATAGTTAAAAATGTTTATTAATTTTTTACAACAAATTTTCGGCCAAAAAAGTAGCCAAATGTGCTACCAAATAGGATATAAATAAGCGCAAAAATTGGAACCAGGGTGAAGTTGTGATTATTATGGATAGTCACGTAAGTTTAAGCGTGCAGTTCTATTTCATTGATTGGTTGTCTATATTAATTTTTCCCATTGCATAAAATATTGCAAAATGCAAAACCACTTGTATAAGACTAAACTTGGCAGAAGACTACTCTACCTAATAGCAACCTCGTACTATTTTAGCCTGAAAAATTTTTCAGGTTAATGCACCTTTAGTCATTAAGGTTGGGTATATTTCGGGAAAAGGGGAAGGACTTGCTTAATTTATGGTTTTACAAACGACCGGTTCAAGTGAGGTTCATATGAAGATCTATCAATAAAACGAATAATTTAAATAAAATACACAAGTTAGAAGTTTTGATACTGTTATCGACCTGTGGAAACCATGTAGTATCGGCCTTTATGAAGACAGAGAGTAGGAGCACATATTCATCATTGAAATCATTCTTGATTATTATAATTAGCAATATGTCTTCGATTTGCAGTTATTTGCTTCCATTTTTATCGTTTTGCGCTTACTCGTCTGCATGATTGCACACCGTGGACCTTTTCTTCGCCTACGCGTACACGCGCACAAGTGGCCATATCCGGGTCGTGCTTAACAATTGGCTGATGACGGAAATCTGCTGGGCGAATCAGTGGGCGCCAGTCGCGGTGGTCGGCCAATGAGAATGCGCGACAGCCGAGAGATGGTGACAGCGGGTCAGCGCGTCAGCTACGCCTGACAAGGTAATCGAAGAGATATCTTGATGTATTCTTCAATCTCTTCCTCCCGATTTTCATCCGGCCTATTTTCGCAATGCTCTCTAGTAATGGATGTGCTCTTTGAAAAACAAGGTTTGTGAATAAATCCTTTACCATCGGTGACCAATGGTGATAAGGGTGATATTTTCTACCAATCTGGATTTACGACTGCTGATTCATGTCTTTCTTGTATTCCCCTACTGTTTCAACTTAGTCAATTCTCAGGAATTTGGTAAGCTGCGTTTTCCTTGGTACTTTTATTTACAAATATGATATTTTGCTTGGCTCAAGGTAATACCTACCCCTATAGATGTGAGATCCGCACATTCTGAATCAGCAAGATGTGTTACACGACTTTTTAAAAATTTCATACTTTATTTTAAATGCGTTTGCAAGGGTAATAGGGTGCAAATTTAATTAAAACTTAAGATCGACCTTATTTTACTTACTGAAATTTAAGAGATGCATTATCAGAATGATTATCCAACTAAACGTAAATTTAAAAAAATAGTTTTGATAGATTTCGAGCTATTTCGTTAAGAAGTGAGTAATTACATCGAATAGCATTATTCTCACAAATGTTTGCCTCCTTACTGGAATGATTTAACCTATGTTTGTATTCTATTTGATGATTCAAAGACGTGTTCATAGGGATGGAAGAACGACTATTAAGTTTGTATACAAATGCAAATGACAGGATTTCTAAATACTGTGGATCTCACATATGTAAGTATTCGGCAATGTGATGGGGCTTTGTGTGCACAATATACATTAAATGGTCTTAAACTTGGGTAAAATTATTAATAAGTGCAATGTTCAGTACTTTATTTAAAATAAACTGTGAAGGACTATGACACAATTTGTTATCTTGAAAACATCTAGAATTAATAGGCTGCAATAGATTCCAGTAAATATTTACCTACTGTAAATTATCGCATTCATAAAAATGCTAGGAAAAGCGGTTTCCAAAAGAAGGGATCGTATTTAACATTTATCATAATTTAAGAATTTAATAACTCCTATGCAGTGCGATTTGCGTGGTCAAAGGCTAATTTTGCTTTAAATGGTTTATCTTAGCCCACTAAAAGTTAAAGAAAAACAAGCAAATTTTTTTCTGAGGGATGGTTTACTTGATTTCCTGACTCCCAGTAACCCTTAAATGTCTGGATCCCGAAGTTTTTCCTAATAATTTCGACTGTTTTATGCGGATTTTTCAGTGATTTCTTCGCAAAATATGAGTACTTGCTTGTACTGCATGCAGACAGGTAAAAACCTTTTAGATGATAGTGCTCGATGGTGCTGCTGGAAATGATCTAGCTGATAGTGTCAAATAGAGGCATAGTTTGTATTTATCCAATTTGAAGGCTCCAAAACCAGAAGTCGGCTACTGTTCCCTATCTAGCAATATGGTGTGTGGGCAGAGGGAATGTGTGATACGTCATTCGGAGTGACATTTCCATCATTTAACGGTGTCAGAAACGTTACGTAGCCTTGAGAGTTTTCGATAGCATAAACAAAACATCCTGAATGGTAGTTTCCTTCAGTTAATTATACCGATTTGAATGTGCAGGGTTAAAGCTTGAGCCAGTAAGATTTATACCGATTTATTTTTGTGTGACAGTTCCTTTAAACCAGTTACTTATCCGCCAAGTGCTGAAGTAAATCTGAGGGCAATGATAACAATTTTTATCTCATTTCTGAAAACGAGTATGTCAGACATCATTCAGAGTGAGGATAAGTGAAAAGTAAATTTGGCGGATTAATTTAGCTTCACAATGGACTACACATTCATTTAACACCTTGAATATAGCTCCATACATTCAAAGATAACAAAGTCTCATCAAGTGCATAATTACCTATCGTGCGAGAATTTTGCCCTTATTTAGTCATCCATGGATGTGGGTTTTATACACTTAAGGAAATTCCCAAATACTTTGAGGTTCTTTAAGGCAACCTGTTTCTGTAATAAAGTTACAGAAGCACAAAACGGGTGAGTGCACATTTACTCTTACTGTGTGCAAGCATCTTTAACTGAACTTAAACAAGGAAATATGGCTTTATTCAATTGTCCATAATTAGTCATATTGTACTTGCCGCTACTTAATTTTCAGTTTCTGATAGGATGATATGGAATTTGGCGAAACGGGCGTAGCGCATGCTTCAAATAATGGGGCAGGAACTATACTAAGGGAACATAGTGATTCACACTGTTTTGCTCAAGTTCGGTAAAAGTTTTCAAAAGTCATCTTGCACGTCAGAAGCTATCGTTTGCGATGTAATTTGCATTGTGTATCCAATATTCGATTTAGAACATAAATAGAAAAATCGCATGGCTATAGGAATATGTTTTTAGACACACTTTAAACCTATACTACACAAAAAATATACTTGCTCCTGCTTGGGGCCTGCATCGAGTGGAGTTTCTACTTGCCCAAATGTCGCCAAATCACTCAGTTTAGTCTGTCCACCAATTCCGCATTCCAGCCGTCGATTCGGGCAACATGATGGGTGGTTTTAGTATTAAGGGGAAGGCTAAATTGCTTATCGAATCCCGACTCAAATGTTAAAGCAGTTAAGACTGCTTTCAAAGCAGTACAAGCGCTGAATGCTGCCAAAATCCGGGTCAACGGTCATCTGCCACTGGCAGCAGAAATGGAGCTGTTTGAGTCACACAGCATCAAACCTTGCCAATTCCTAACTTAATGTTTGACAAAACTTATTTTAAATATTTTATTGACGCATTTGGTTACTTACAAGAGAGTGCGATAAATCATCATCACCTTTACACAATTTTTATAGAATTAAAGTAGTTTAACCGCTTTTCCGTAGGCTGAAACCATGGGCCTCAGACGTTGCAGATCTTGAATAGCTGATTTCGTGAATAATTCAGCGCGGTTCCCCTCAAAGATGCGCAGATTCACCGATTTAAAAGTGCTAAGCACGAGTATTTTTTAAATGCCAGTTAATAATAATGGCCCAAAAGTTTTCAACGAGAGGTGAGTCAGCACATCCGCATTTCCAAGCCATTTTGGGTGTTTGGGTTGAGCTGCTACATTTAAACCCCAATATATTCAGCTCCTTAGCCTTACAACGTTCTAACAAAAAAGAATTCAGCAGCACAGATGATAAATACTCAATGTTATATAGTGAATTTTAGCGTACCTATTAGTTTGGAGAAAAACGCGTTTTCACCGTCAGTCAAGAGGCCAAAATGATGTTACTTCAAAATATGCGACTCAGCCAACTAAATGCAAGTGGATAAATCTAACTCTCCTAACAAAGGCGAGAGGTAACAATGGTTGTTGCCAAAAGTACTACTTGCAGATGCCATAAGAATTCCAGCAGAGATACTAGCGCCATTTACTCGAACTGTGTACCCGTAAAGGCGTGAAGTGGACACCTCTGTGCACGATTAGGGCGCTTAAAGGGAAATTAAATTTCTGTTAATTGCGAATATAGCTCAGTAGTACTGTTTTTTATTTTATGGTACTTTTCAGTTGGAAAGTAGCGTCATTTTATTCCATTCCTACACTTACATTATTTTTAAAAAGGGTTGTTAAGAGTTTGGGGTTATTTTCACGTTAAACTTTTTAACGACTTCAGATGAGTGTAGATTACGAAAGATTATTTTGGAGCAATTTGGAGTTAAGGAATTCTTTTCATTGCAAAATAAGGTAGCAATGGCCTGTTGCTCCTGAGCAACCATATTGTTGGACAGCTAACTGTTTCCTTGGCAAATTTGAAGTTTAGAGCACAAATTCAATAATCTAAAGTGTTTTTTTCACGTGAGTTGGCATTTATAGAGGAAGGTACACAATTCAAGTGAACAAATGCACCATACCCTTAAATCTAACTATGTGATGGGTTTTAACCTCAGAAAACTTAAAGATACCAAGAATCCAAGTTAAATTTAGTCCAATTTTATACTGGCGTTTTCTACAGACAAGTGCCAAACGTAAGTCAGTCTTAAACGCCTAAAAGCTCCAATAAACCTCTTTTCTTAAGTCATTTGCCAATTGTCAGTTTGAATGAGAAACTTTGTATTTTTTGGCCTGGACAACTGTGCATTACAAGGGTCCTAAACTAGTTTATTTCATGTTTGGACAGATTGCATATCATGTAATAGGAAACTCTTGTGTGCACTAGCAGTGGTAAATTGTTGACACCGCAGTTGTATCTCACATCAGTCGACCTTTAAACGACCTGACTTTCCGAATTACTGCTATCAAGACATTGGCACTAGCTGTCGGTTTAAATTAAAAATTGCATACAGGATTTTATGGCCTAACCTTTTTAATATGGTTTAGATACGCTTTTAGAAAACAAAGCATTTATGTAAATGAGGTATGCTTTCAAAGTTAAGAATTGTTTGGTGATGAGGTTTAAGCACAATATTCCCTATGGGATCCCACTTCAGACGATGTTGACCTGAATTAGATGCAGTGTTTAGCGTAAGACGTGAAATACCATGACAATGTAAGTACGTTTGCGGTGAAGTAAAACTTCTCATGGCTCAGACCACGCTCGAGTGTATGCAAGAAGGGAAAACTTTGTACATGATTTGCTTAACTACGAAATTATCAGTTTATACTGCTGCTCCAAATTTATAGTGGTACTGCTTTTTACCAATTTTGCATATTGATGTGCCAATCCTTTTCACTCCGTGGGCACGTATTTCGAGATTTGTTATAAACATCGTTCTTTAAAGTGCGTCTCCGCTTTCTGAGGAGGCCTTTCACTTTTTATTTACAGCGCTCGACAAAGTGATTTAACCTTTCCACAAATATGCCCATCTGGTGGGAAAATCAGTTCTAAAATGTTTTCACGCAATCGAAAGAAGAGTTGTAGTACAGTTGATTTTTTTGCGTAAACTGGCATAAACACGAAATCGAATCATAAATTTCTTCACACACTGTTCGAAACATTCCAGTGCGTACTAATGGGCTGCATGTTATAGTACAAATAAGCATTTGTTCTCCTTCTCTGTTCAAAATACAAAAAATATTACCCGATTTTAAATAAAACAAGTGTTTAAAAAGATTGAAATGGAGGCGAAAAATTCTCATTATATGCAACTCGGGTTATCTGTTTGTGAAATTATATATTTAATTCCCATCAGAACGAGCCGCAATCGGTGGAGTGGTGGGTTTCAAACATCAGAAGGTGAAACAGTTGGTGTGCTCCTAGGCCTTGTAGGCCGCGTTTAAATAGCGCTGGTAAAACCTGTGTCAAGACAAACTCCATTGCTGCCCATCGGAGCCCTTTCCAGCAGGAAATCTCTTTTGAAGTAGTGCACGAAAACCTTGTTCAACAAATCCACTAATAATTATCTTCGGTCGATATACTGTTTAATTTAAGGCATATCAAATATGTTAAATTTGGTATTTTTTTATTTCCATCTGGCCTTCAAGACTTTGCATTTGAAAAGGATTTTAATTTTGCGCAAGATTAAGATGCATGCAGATATTTATGATGAATCGACCTAAAACAAGCACATTCGTTGAGCAATGAAAATGAAACTCATATTGTTTGCAGACGATTAATGAAATTCCCAAATGCCAAAATGAGACTAATAATGTTTGCTCTATTTTTCGTAGATATCAAAATTACAGGTATTTTGAAACAATGCATCACGTTAGTAAAGCATTTAAAAATTTCAGAGAGCACATTAATAAAGAGATGCAATTATATCCTTTCAATTATCGTAATTTAGTTTTTATTGTCTTTTCGCAAAATCCCTCCGGAAAAAGCACTTTGTTTTGCAACTTACCTCCAGATTTCTACTTTTAAACATTTTTAACAGCAAAAGATACACAATTTTTTATAGCTGGCGCATGATGGATGAGAAAAGTGGATACTAGCAACGTAAGTCTTGACGCGAAATGCAATTAATTACCCACCGATTCAATGGGGTTCACTCTCATCCAGTCCTCGCCCATAATTTATTGCTACAAATAGCCCGTGAGGTCTAGGAAAGGAACTCCCACTATACATGGTGTTTGTGAAGATTCCGGAAAATGTTTGTGAAAACAAATATTTGGAGGATAACATGAATAGAAGAAGGCTAAAATTAAGGGTTTTGGTAGTCAAAACGCAGTTCTATCTGTTACTTTTTTGAAAAAGACACTTTTTATTTTACTTTTCGATTGCGGAACAGTAAAAATGGCGAGGTAGGCACAAAGACAAATAGGGCTACAACCACAAACCGCCCCTAGCGAACAGTTGTGCCCTTACAACGTCTTCTGGTTTCTTTTTGGAACCAAATTTCCTCCTTCGTTTCAGCAGATATTACCGGATTATTAAACGTGAAATTTTGAATTTTAACTGCAGAAAAGTGAGTGCTGAAACTATAAAGATTGTTTGTAATGTTTTTGGTGTTCATATTGTGTATGCTCTGTAACGAAAATACCCTTGCTCTGTATCATTTCAATCAACCCTGGACCCTGTCAATTGTGTCATCAAAGATCAGAATATAATAGTAAACGACCTGTTCGTACGGTGAGGATCCATACGAACCGGTAAATAAACTGAGATGCACACGAGTCTAAAACTTAGTGGTCATCCAATTATGAATATGAAGACTAATTTACATTTCCCTCTCAATGTTCAAAATGGCACCGGATACCACTTTCAGCATATTTCACACACCCTTTCGTGGCTGATTACACAGAGATTCACTGTATGTTAGGTAAAGTATATAGTAGGCCAACTTTTGTGCTTTACAGGGAATACAGGGGAAACCATATATACCTGACATTATCTGGCGTAAGTATGATGTTATCATTCGAAATTGACCTAATATTAAATAAAAAATATTAATATCCATCTTTTAAATGATTATGAACTTACTGCTTTTATACTTAACGAGGCCTATTTCCCGTGGTTTAGTCAAGTAAGAAGTTAATAAGAATTAGATTTAACACAAAAAATAGCTAAAAAGCTGATACACAAAAGAAAGTGGCTTAGGGAACGGTATTCATGGAAGTGAAAGGTCAACATTTGGATCCTGCAAAAATAACAATTGGCGAAAATTTTGTAGACCGATTACCCGATATTCCTGGTGGTTGGAAGGAGAAGGAGCTGGTGCGGGATCTGCTGCACGACTACGAGAAGAAGGCTCGCCCTGTGGTCGATGGGGTCTCGCCAATTGCTCAGCTCTCGGAGACCCTCTCAGTGCAGCAGATCACAATCGAGTTCGGCCTCTCACTGATCCAAATCCTTGAATTGGATGAAAATGAACAAGTCCTCACGACAAGTATTCGGACTCTCTATGTAAGTCCTTCAACTCAATTCATAATTCCCAAAGCTTAGGTATACGATAAGCTGGGCTACAGAATGGGAAATACTAAAAGCTGAAAAATAAATGCGTCGTTGTCATGTTATTTAACCTCGATTTAGAAGAAGAAACGGGTAACCGTAGGCATTTCCTTCGATTATATGCGTCAGAAATTGCCAACATTCTGTACAAGCTGTCGAAGACAGAGCAAAATAGTGCAGGTACCTATTTTCCCCCCCGATCTCATAATTTCTTGTTATTGCCAAAGGCGGGATGCCGTCGGCAGAGTTTGGCTTAATGACCTTTTTCTTTACCCTAGTCTTGCACCCTCTTTCATTATCCATATCCTGAAAGGCTTCACCCCCATATTATCGAAATATACTCATGTAGGCAATTTAGGCAAAGATAGAGAATAAATTGTGTCTTAGAATGTTCTTCCTTACTGGCAAAAACACAACGCGACGCTTTGTACGCTTGAAGAAATATAATTTGCTTCCAAAATTTGCCTGATGCTCATTGTATTGCGTGTTAATTAAAAGCAAGATACAATTTTTAACTAAAGTCAAATCAGCGGAACATCAGCCTAAGAAGGTTAAAAACATCGAAACGCAAATTTTGTAATAAGTTTTGGAACAATATTATTTTCTTTTTAGCAGTAGAACAGTTAACAAATTTTTAAAATGGAACGAAGGTGCTAGGTTTTGGACAGTTATTTCAGTTCATACTGATGGTGGTCTGTAATCGTTTTAGAGATGGAAGGACTACCACATGGTCTGGGACCCTGCTGAGTACGATAACATCACATCAGTCCAAATACCAACTTCAAAACTATGGCTTCCGGACATAGCTTTGTATAATTAGTAAGCAACAACCACTTTGCTTTGTTAAAATACGGAGGAATATTATCAGCTTAGTAAGAGTGTATGATGGCTACCACTCTCGAAGGCCTTACTTGTGAAGGCTTCAAATGAAGGAGGTTGTCAGAAGCAAACAATGGAATTCCCACTCATTAAGCCTTCGTATATGTATCTATATTATAAACATAATTTCTTTGCATAAAACTTGTTATTGTTACCTTCATGACAGTGCACACATTAGCTATTTAACAGCATAAATGCATTTATGTGAATTTTTATTTTTATTTCGACTTTGTCTCAAATATAAGTCCACATTCCTGTCATGTTATTTGAGGCCAAACCGATATCAATAAAACTGAATGTTGCTTTGATTTAGTGCAGGTCCAACAAACGATATCGTCCCCCAACGCTATGCATAATTGCCGAATGCACTTCCATTTGGGACAAATGCTTGATTCTCTTTTGGCAAGGCTGCGCTGTAGCCCAGCCTGCAGAACTAGGCTAAACAATTCTTCCTTTAACGATAAGAATTCTTTTCCTAAAATTGAATGTTCCTGTTTTCATCAAAGAGGGATTACATTTTATTCCTTTCTCTTGAACAAAGGATTACGACGGAGATCTGGTCTATAGGAATGATTTCTCATTGCCCCTGTTCTAGAAATTTATTGTGGTTGCCGTTGATAGTGCTGATTTTGAGAAAATGCTTGCTGTTTTTTACTTAACCATACCATTATCCTAAATGCTGAAAGAGTCTTTTGCAATGCCTATTTACAAACTGGGAGTAAGGAAAGAGAAGATTCCTTCCCATATCTTCCTCGCATGATATCATTCATTAGACGGTTCATAACACTTTTGCACTCTCTTGTCAAACGATAAATTTCGTGGCCTAGTTAAACCAAATTCTACTGCAAGTGGAAAACTAATGGCCGTCATGGTTTGAATAACTTTGTAATTTGTGAAAAAGAAACCTAGCTACTTCTACCGCCAATTATGGATTTCATTACCTCGGATTAGAAATATAGGTGTTACTTTACACGTGGCTGTTTGCGCAATGTGAAATTTCCACCTGAAGCATGGATTGATACCTGGTTTAAATTTCATGGCCCCTAGTAGATAAGCAGGCAACATAATTTCATTGAGAAATTTAGTAATGGGGAAACAGTTTTAATCGTACCCTTTCTCGATGCTGCTTTGAAGCGATCCGCAACTTTTGTTGGTATTTCAAAAATTTCTTAAATATATTTAATAAATATCAATACAAGCCAAATGTTGAGTGACTTTGATTAAAGAGCTCAACATAGTAAGATGGCGGATTTACCTAGCCATGAATGTGCTAGAATATATCAAAGTAATTCTCAGCTATATGTCACTATCTTTATATTTTACAGTTTTGATTTACCAGAGCTCTAGAACAATACTAGCCGATTTTCCATGGATATCATTGTCTACTTTCTGATAAACATGTCAGCTGTTCAGCAAGAAAATCTCCACACCCCAGTACTTATATTTCAGAAAGGTTAATCAGCTCTGTGAATTATTAGTCATGTCATATTTGAAATCAACTCAATTAGTGTAAACTTGAAGGAAGAAGCTTTTTTCAGAATTGTTTATAATAGATGAAATGGGTTGGAAAAGGAGGAGCCAATATACACATTATTATTGCACTCGCCTGGTCCGCTGCTGCAAATTTAGTTTGAGCGTAGATACACCCATCAAGACTCGTGCCCACAGTTGGATAGCAGTTCATGCCAGCTCATGAGTACACTCAAAGTTAGGAATCAGGGGAAGCCTCGAGAATTTGAAATTAGGTTTACCAAACAAAATCTCTATGACAAGTGACCATATCCCCTGGGTAAAGGCAGAAATGGATTAACAGGAAGAATCCTGATTTGTGCCAAAAGCAATCTCATTCATAAGGTTGGCCTTTAATTTTAGCGCTGACGAAAGGCTAGAGGAGAGAAGGCGCTCCGACCTGTTAGTGTCCTACACAGGAACGGTGGAGTGGCAGCCGCTGGCCATCTACAAGAGCGCCTGCTTTGTTCACATCAAGTACTTTCCTTTTGATCAGCAAAATTGCAAATTCAAGTTTGGACCCTGGACTTATGACGCGTAAGCTTCAAGCGCCTAGTCTCCACTTTTTTACAGTACAAGTATGCTCCTTACACTCTATGTCCAGCAATAGTCTCTTCTCACCTGTTTGTCTCGAGATTGCCGTTTTTAAATCTAACGATTACATAGTGTGCGCAACGGCTCCCGTGTTGATGATCACGTGCCACCAATTTCGCAAAGGGCACCAGTCTTTAGAATGCGCAAGACAGGGATTTCGTACCAGTTAGAGAACTAAGAATGCTACAGGATGAACTTCACTCCTAGATTAATTCAGCTTATTCAGTATATATTTAAAGTCCGACACGAAGTTGCCAATTCTGTCGCACTTAGTATTTGCTTGGCTAAGGAATTCTTATTTAACCCAAATCCAACGAAATGTTGGTTCAGGCATGAAGTGGGACTTTCAAAATCAAGTATCTACCATAACGAATGCCTTAATTCATCAACCATTTCGAGTAATGTCCCTCGGGCTTAGGTGTTTGACATTAAATTCACTAGTCACAAATAATTTAATGAATTACTGGAACAAATTTTCAGAGAAAAAATATCATAGCACAAATACATCAGTTCTAAACATTTGTTTTCATTAAATTCGTTTTAAAATGTATATTCCTTTTGCTGTTAATTATAAGTAGTTAATTTGTTTCACTTTGAACTGCTTTTAATCCGTTAATTCGTTGCGTGGAACTTCAAACTTTGGGATTTATGAAGCAAACTGCGTGAACTAAATGGACAGTTGGGAATGGTACCAACTGAGTTGCATATTTGAATTTAGAAGATTGTAATTTCGCTATGCATCCTATGATAAGAATGGAACAGTAATAACGTCTGTTGGAACATGAAGTACCACACCATTTAAAACGTTGATAAAACCTATTTAGCTTAAGTTCTTGGTAGTTAACTTCATCTATGGATGGCTTAAAGCTTAACAATAGCCTTATATAAGTAAGTTTGCTTTAGGTTTACATTAATGCACTTCATTCGGAGTCACTACTGCACTTCACGTGATGATAGTAGGGAGCAGTTTATCCGCTGCCCCATTCATAAATACGCAAAACACCACAAACAAAGCTGGAAGTACCAGCCAAGTTTCAGAATAGTCAACATCAGCACAGCATTTCAGAACTTCCTGCCCGAACCACCTGAGTGTTGTAACGCTTTTGTATTGCTGCTATCATTTTACTCGTGCAGTAGCAGAAGTGCGAACTAACGAATTCGACAGGATATGGTATCTTCATCGTAGGCAAGTCGAAATTATATGATGATAAAATCGGATCCTTCAGCGTAAACGCAAATACGCCAAAGTCATCCTGGTTAAGTACGTAATAAGTTATTTCATGTCGAGGTGATTTTTAAGTGGCTAATCGAAATACCAGTTGTAACTCTTTTCTGAAAACCTCACCGTACCTGCATTTTATTTGGTGCTACAAATAAGACGAACTACTGAAATAAATTGTTTAACTATGGCAAAAATTATCCGTGAGCAGCAAATACCCTGCTACACACGACGCAGACTGCAATAGAAACTTTATGTGATATTCAAATTCATTAACTCTGCCTTCTGAAGGTACTTACCAATCTCAGGGAAATCGGGAATTTCCTGAAGCCACAAAAAGGCAAGCAAACATATTTCTCAGATGAAGGTAGTGCTCAATCCACAGAAAGACGGCAAAGTGTTAATGAGGAGGAGGCCATACTTATTTAACTGTCTGTCAATGACAATTTGAACAGGAAGTTTGTTATTTATTGACAGAAAATCACCACCATACGTCGCATTCTGAGCTCATAAGCAGTTTGAGTTGAAAAAGTATGTCATTTTAAAGGGATAAATCTAATTGGTTAAACAGACTGGGTTGTGTCAGATCGCGGAGCCAATGACTTAACTTTTTAAGCTGATCGCAGTGGTATGAGATCCCCAATTTGGGAACAGATGCGATAACTGTGTTCATTTCTAAGAGCAGTAATTTTGTATGCTTTAGTTTTTCCTTTGCGTTAACAACCGAATGCAGAGTAAGGGAAACCGTTTGGGGTGAAGACAAGTCGTCATTCTTAAGATGGGTTAGTGATCATTAAATTACAATCGTAATAGAATGTCCACAAAATATCTTTATGAGAAATTACATAACAGAGAATAGATTTTTCTGCTATCAAAAACTAGCTGAATTTCTGTGGAACTTACTTGTCTTAGAGTTTGTAACATCAAAAGAGCAAAATTCGGGAAGATGAATGAAAAATTGTTGTTGAAAAGACTTTAGATTACCACGCAACTCTACGACCTGATCAGATATGAATACAACCCAATTTCACTAATACGATTTTGTGCTGTAAGATGTTACGACCAGAAAGTGCTCGCATTTAGCGATCAAATCACATTCGTTAGGATACATTTTGCCAGCAGTGTCATGAATACCAAAACATTCAACACTGAAAACACTGTTTGCGTTTCAGTAGATGTCTGCGAGTTTCCCAAATGCGAGTGATTATTATTTGAAGGTAATTCTATACAGAATTTGATTAAGCCACATTTGTGTATACAGATGTTCTAAAAATACACGATCACGAAAGAAGTAAAATTTGGCTTACACTCCATACTTTTTCGCTTAATAAAGAAAAAGTGTGTGCTTATTGCGTTTCGCCTAAGTATCGGAATTGAAAGCTCTTTCTTCATTTGATCCAACCCATACAAATAACTAAAGAACTTCAATGTCATTTATTACCTAATGCCCAAAAGGTTATTTAAAAGTTTTAGCTATTGTTTAGTCATTTTCTAATTATTTCACGAATTTAAGCCGACTTTAAAATCGTCTTACTGGCTTTAAAACTTATTCATTTAAATCTATGGAACGTGAATGCATCCTTTATTCACTTAATTCAACTGGTTCATATAATGAATAGGAATGCTACTAAATACGAAATTAGACCGGATTTTACAGTATTAGTACATTAAAATAAAGACCTTAAATAAGACAAATTTCGTTCTACTGTTCGTTTGAAAATAATAGGTAAATCGCGTGTAGAAATGCAGGCATTTATGGACGGCTGCTGTTTTTTCATAGTCAGCAGCTTTGCACTGTCGACATTTCCTTTCGATTTTAACCTCGCGCTCCAACCTTTGATTCCTTCTCAAAGCGGCGGCAACAAGTACAAGACTTCAACAGATTGGACGCAATTATGCATATGATGAGGGTTTTACTACTACACAAATGCATAGAAAAAAGTCTTTCTTTCAAATGCCTAGTGCCTCCGTCATTGAAATGCTGGCGCATCATTTTGTGCATTGTTAGCAAAAATATCAACTTTTTAATTTTTCACCTCTGATATAAGGAAATCTTGTTTTTGGACCTCAAACACACTTCATAAGTGAAGGAAAAGTCGTGCAACCTCTTTCAAAGATATTAAGTAAATGTGCCATACATATGGCCATCATTGGGAAGTTCATACATTAGAATACTTTATTCAAATAAAATTTACTTACTCTAAGGGGAACTGCTCCGAGGTTTTGAAAGTAGCCCCGTCGGATTTTCTCCTTTACTTACTAAGTCATTGAAATTGCAAAGTTGTTGCAAATCCTAAGAGTACAGGAAACCGCAATTTAAATACATTTTAACTCTGTCAGAAGTGGGCTATATCTTAGTCACTGCCAGGTTATAAAAGATGGAAATGGAACATCAAATCCAATTCGTTTTCTTTAGATCAGGTCTATGTCCCCACCATGCTTTCCCGAGACAATTTTAGCCACCAACACAGCTAAAGAGGCGAAGTAAACTTCACCGACCAAATTAAAACGCATTGTCCTGTATAAACTGTTCAGATATGCTTTATCAGTACTTTTATTTATTTTTATTAATTCCGATTTTATATTGAAAGAAATTGGTTCCTCTTATTACAGATAGTTGATATGGCGATATTTGTTATTTTTATGCGGGATTTTGTTTAGCGCACGGACAAACATAACCTTCTACAACAACTCGGATGGATGGTTTCTGAACGATTACGAGGAGAGCCCTGAGTGGGAGCTGCTGGCCACCAAGGCCGTCTTCACCGGTTTCAAATACCAGTGCTGTGCAGAAATCTACCCCGACATAACTTTTCAACTGGTAATCAAGCGTCAGCCGGCCTTTTACAACTACGTCATCATCCTCCCTTGTTTCCTGCTTTCCTCGCTTACGCTCGTCCTCTTCTGTCTCCCTGCCGAAACACCTGCGAAAATGCAGCTCGGTACGTTGACAAGTCTCAGCATCTTACAGTTTTAACTTCACTTGAACTCAGTATTGACAGGACATCCCAGTTTTTAGAACTGAAAACTCAGAAGACTTTTTTATGCCTAGAGAATGAGAACCTTCTCAATGGAACCTTTGACAACATGTATGAACAAGTCCTAAATTCTAAAGTAGTCAACGGACTGTGGAAGTGTAATGCGTGAGGGGCAGCGTCATGAAAACGTAAACAATTCTTATTATTTTCACACAGCCCCCAAAAATTAAAGCCCTCTAATTATGCCTCTGCACGTGTACCTGTGTGGAATGAGATTCACGGCTGTGGTGCGGTTTGCATAATGGGCGAATGGCTGGTGGGATTTAGTGGATGAGTGAACGAATGGATGTGGGCATCAGACACACACTCCAATGTGAGTTTTATGACCAGTAGGAAGAGTTACAGCAGACATAAAGCTGGCGCACGCACTCACACAGGCAAATGTTTACTTTAAAATCTGCAGACAGAAGCTTTTCTGCCTCCCCAAAACACTGCCTTGTCAAATCTACGGCTAATTTTTTTGTTGAATACCAAACTTTAAAATAAAAGTGGATTCAAATAGTAGCCCCTTCCAACGTACCGTTTTATGGACAAATTTTTGGGAAAAAGTAGGCCCTTTTAAGCTCTGCTATGTGCCCATGATACATCCGATTCCAAAATTTAGCAGTTTTTTTAAACAAGCGGATTATTTGCGTAATCCAAAATTGTTATGGGGTTACTACTTAAGGGGTTATCCCCAGTATGTGGGGTTTAGATATATTCCAACAAGCTCTTCAGCACTCACGATATTTACCCAATCATTTCTAAACTGAAAATTCGTTGTTACAATCCTGCAAGGTTTCTGAGGGTTTGGAATGAAGTAACTCTTTTTCACCTCAACGTCTAGCAGGTAAATAGTACGCTGTTAATTGCTAAGGCTACTAATTACTACTTTGCACTGAAATATGGCTTTGATGGATTCTTAACGTAGTATCTACAAAATGGAGCAAGTGAAGAAAGGAGCGTGTTGACTGGGATAACGGGATTGCAAAGTAATGGCTTAAATACTTTGAGTCGGGCAGATAGGTTACATAAAATGTCGACATTCGCCTGTCATTGAAAAGTGCCACTTACTTGCCACAATTTCAAAATGAGCTCTTTGGTGATTTGAGTTTGGTGCCCGGTGGAATTTAACATCCCTCATTTGAGCGCAATTTTTCTATCCTAGGCGCGTTTCATTGGAAGGCACTTCATTTTTCCATTCAAAATTCCTATCTGGCTGGTACTCCAATTTGCATAGTTTAAATCACCCACTGAAGTTTAGAACGACTAAAACAGACGGAAGTATCGGTCCCTTGGGTGCAAGAAGAAGTATCAGACAATCAACCATTTCTTAAAACAGTAAAATCACTGACAAAAACGGGAAAAACATTTGCCTTTGAATCATATGATGGTAATTATTGTTGCAGCACCATCTTGGCAAGACGTGATATCCACTATGAGTATATAGTTCCTCTTGAGACAAGATCCTTTTAGTGACTACCAGATGTGTCCGAAGCAGTGGCAATGGCGAAGAGACCATCGGTCTTAGGCGAGACCCATTTACCACATAAGTCTACGCATGTGCGTTTTAAACATGCACCTGTGCAATCCAAAACTCCCATTCATTCAGAGTAGGTCACTTTCAAAACACTTGACACCACTGAAGTCAAATTCACTTGCTTAGTATTTCCTATAACAATAGTGTGCAGCTTTATTTGTGCCTCCCACGATTTCTAACCAGGCTTTACCTTATTTTAATCATAAGTTTACTGATTAGTCCTTCTAGGTCATTCACACGTACCAATTAAATTTGATGGATGTACGTTTTATCAATGTAGAAGAAATTTACGTGAGCATTAGAATAGCCAAAAGAAGGAATTGCACTGAATTAAGAAATAAAATTAAAGGATTTTTCTGTGTACCTTTGGGCGTTTTTTACCTGCTCAGCTGTTCACTGCACGAAGTAAGGGCGGTAACAGGATACTATCAAAGTGGCAACGTGCTATCAAGAATATCATGTACATTTAGGCAAGTAAAATGAAAATACGAATGTAAGGATAAAATCATATGTGTCTTCTCTATTGCAACACTACGTTTTTTTCGGTTTCGAACATATTTTGTGTTACTTCATTGGATGAACAAATGAGAAATAGGTTTAATTGACTAGACAAACATCAGAAGTGTGCTCGCGTAAATTGATAGGGCTCATCTGAACACACACACATGTGCATAAACATACACCCGTGGGAAAATTACAACCCAACTTGATAATGATAGAACGAAGGAACACCTTTGATAATGTAGTTGTTACGCAACTAACATAAGGCTGAAATAGTAAATAGCAAGGTTTTTCTCGGTCTCAAAAACATCTCGCCAGCTCCATCGTCTGCCCCTTAGCCACCCCCACCCCCCCTCACCTCACACGTCACGGCCACCACCGCCACCACCACCATCGTGCCAAACAGACCTCGCCTGCCATTGCTGCCTCCCGCTAGTGCAGTGGGTTGCCACTCGCAAACACTTTTTTTCTGGAGCAATAGATAAACGCGTGCGTGCGTGGGCACGGGAAATTGACTGCGGTTCATCGCAGCCGCGAGGGCGAGGGTGGGAGCTGCGGTGTGGAGTGGTGTCATATTAGCTCGTGAAAAGGCTCACGTGCGTCCTTAACGCTTGCGCCGCTCAAAATTTATGAGATTATAAATTACCGCCATCAGTATATTGTTCGCCTCAGTAGGGACTGCCTCCCCTGAAAAGCAAACTCACGCCAAGACAATTGCCTATTTTTTTATTATAAATTCGAAGAAGGAAAGGAGAAGACAGAGTAGATTGCGAAAATTGTCCCATCATTTGTTCATACGAGCTTTCAACCATGCAATTGAGTTATTAAGAAATACTATGGCCTTATAATGCTGTTACACATAAACAGGCAACTGAAAGATCTTTGAACCTAAGGTTTCTCATGCAAAACAATGACTTCACGTAAGATTCCATCAAGGATAAAAGAACAAAGATATGTTTATTCCTCTCTAATTCTTCATCTTATTTTCTCATGCACCTTAAATTGGACACTAAAGAAGGACTTTTAAAAAATGGTAATTTTAATGTCATAAAGACGGTGACGCCTTATCATGGAAACCGTCAACTTTTTAAATGAAATAATGCTAGTCATCACACGTATGCCATAATCGGTCAGCTAACGCTGATTGAATATATGGACTAATCGAAATTCCTTTTGGAAGTGAGGGAACCAGCATCCACCTTAAACAATCACATTCAAGACTTGAACACAATTGTCATTTTGAGGGAATGCAAAATTGCGAAAAAGAAGTATCTGTAGGATATGAAAGGCTAATTAGTCATTTGATCATATATGCTTCACATCAGTGCGCGAAAATCCAAAGGCCTTTTTTTACTCCATTGCTTTTAATCGTTCACCTTAGTCCCCCTTTATCAACAAAATCCTACGTAATGATCAAAATCCTAGTATTTTATGTATTATGATACCTGATGTCCAGCTGTCGGCACCTGAATTACTGGCAGTAATGTCACGAATGCTATTCCATTTTCAAGTTAAGTGTGTGAAAGTAAATATTTCCATCAATTTGTGAGTCGGAGTAAACAAAAAGTGCTGGGCTTAAAAAGGTATAAAAAATTTACTTGAAGAAATTAGCCTTTCCCTCACAGGTGGATTTGGCCAATTGAAATAATAAGGTGAGTAAAATGAAGAAGACTGCTCACCATCACGTGCTTTGAAAACTTTTGGTAATTCTAGAGTGGTATTTACAAGTTCTCGTTTAAGAAAGTGACCGAAGGGTTGAGTGTTCACCTATCATAAAAAGTATTTTGGAAACGGTGAAAATACCCGATCTTCACAAATGAGACAGTTTGATTTCCTGCTAAACAAGAAATGCGCGAAAATAATGCCTTTTAAGATTGCTAACTATAGCACTATTAATAGTCTAAAGCGGAATGCTACAATTAATTGCTGCAACTATTTTATGGGCTGTTTACAAGGCCTGCAAAGCACCAAAACGTGCAGTCGACTTATTCTTCTGAGATTTCACCGTTGAACAAACAAGGACCATTCTCATGTAAGCTTTTGCACCAAATTTTTCATGAAATCACGTGATGTGAATTTTGATCCATTTTCTTTGAGTTGTATAGCGACATTCGCAAATGCCTTAAATTATTACACAAAACCAATTTCTTCATCGGTTTCATGTTCTCATTTTTCGATAGTTAATGGCAAACAGCTTCAGACTTGGTAATTGATAGAAATACAAAGCTCAACAATTAAATTCGGTTTTATGCTTTTGACGAAAAAGTCAAGAAGGCATAATGCTTACTTAATTTTCTCAAATAAAGCACCAGTAGTTTTGTTTTCCTGTCGAAGAATTGCTTTTACCTCTCGCATAAAGAACACTGCATTAGTTTCGAGTTCAAAAACACTCAACTTGTGGCCAGAGCAGAAGCGCAACTTGGGTAATCGAATTACCTGGACACGCAGTTTACACCAGCTACAAGTGTTTGTCTTTGCATGGTGGAAATTTGGTAACTTAGAGAGAATGTGTTATTTTGCACCCGAATAAAGCATTTGAAGTGCAAAATAGCTTAAGATTATGACACAATTTGATTAACTCATTAAATGAATTTGTATACAATGCATTAGCAATCTTGACAGCAGAAGTGTAGAAGCTAGCCCTTCGCTTTCCACTCATCTAAAACACCAGCTTCTTCGTATCAAAAAACACATTTAAGGGAAGAAAATTAGTATCCTTTAATCTTGTTAATTTCATACTTGACTTCTAAATGTAATTCGGGTACTACATAATTCGTGCTGTTTCAAGTATATCTCTGGTGATAAAACCACTGTACCTCTATTTTTATGAGGAAAGTTTATACTTTAGCATTAAATCATGATTTGTATTATTAAAGTCCGCATAACCTTCCTTTTTATAGGTATGACGATGTTTCAAGCCTTCAATTTCCTACTGCTCATTTTGACTCAGTCGATTCCTTCCGGCGCCAGTTCTTTCCCTCTCATAGGTGAGATCGCTTTATAGACGCATAAATTCACCCATATAAAGTAGTTTTTATAAAAACACCATTACATTTCTTTGTTGTTCGTTCAGAGTTATTGAAGATTGCTAAGGCCTCCCAAATCTATTCTGAGACAGCACCGGTCACTGTATGTAAACACTCATCCACAACCAGGTTCACTTATATGCAGTGAATTTTAGGAAATGCATACTTGATCCCTTTTATTGAGGATTCATTCATCGTAATGCGGAAAGTATGCTACACTGCACTCCAACAGCATGGTTCGGAAGTCAAACTCACTGGCTTTCCTCCTACTTGTTATATGCTACAACATTTGTCTCTGAAGCGGAGAGTGGATTTTATAAAATGACTGAATGTGTTCCAGAATTCATAAAAGTAACACGGTATAATTGGTGTCTACGAAGACACTTATAATCTTGTATACCAGTGGAAGGGATTTTGACAGTTGTTTTAGTTAAATAAACTTTGCCAAGAATGTGAAATCGATCTATGAGATGTGGAAACCTGGCTTGTCACCATTACTATAAAAGTATGATCTGTGTTTCCATCAGCATTAAATATATTTTGCTCTATTAACATTCTCCCAATGCATACTTTACGGGAAAGTCTTGCCAAAAGTGGTCTTAGTATGGAGTTTTGTCTTGAAAATGCAGTTAAAGTGAAATAAATAACAAATTCAGTACCTCAAAGTCTTCTACTTGGTATTTTACTATGCAGCGAAGTCAATCATATTAAAACCTCAGTAACTCGGTCTAACGTCACTTATATCTTTATTCAGTGATATTTGAAAATATCACCAAAAAATTAATAACACGTGCTCATACACACCTGAGTAGGGTACGGACTCTGATATTGAGCAGTAGACCTTGTTAGGCACCTGGATGAGGGAGGAAAAAGGGCGAATTTTTCCATTCTCAGGGTTTGCCAATGAACCTGGTCCGCCCTTTTTCCAATGTGCCTTTGAAACTTGTGAGTGGCTACTGAAATTGCAATTTGAATTCCTCTTAAGGTCCGTCTCAACACCCACGAAACAGCTTCATTTATAACGGATTAGTAGAACTTCATTTTGCGTCGAGTTAAGCTGAAAGAGGTGGATCGTGAAATTTGTGAAGCTAGGGCACTCAAGAACTGGAAAAATCTATGCACAACCAGCTCTCACAGTTGTGTGACTGTTCAATATTTAGCCTTAAATCCAAAAATTTGCTATCTTGAATGAAACAGTGTGGATTTTTGGGCTGATGGGACTTGGTGCTCCAAATTCGTCGCGAAGTTATTGCATGTCAGCAAAGGGCGACCAACTGGTTTGAGTTCAATCCAAGCCAAATGTTACCTCAGTAACCTCAACTTGTCTTGCTCAAAATTTACACACTGGGAAGGCACTTTTACACAAGTCTAACTCGTTGGGCTCACTGGCCGAATAAAGGAACTAGTGGATAGAGTAACAATCACACTTCTGCCTCGTCTCGACTCCTTTCATATAGTAATAACTTAATCGGTCCTACCAGTTTTTCCTTGAAAAGTAGATTGGATGCAGACTACTTGCACCAGCTCGTGCATCAGTTTAAGGTATCAAACCACCTACAACGACTTGCATTTGCTCCCACATGACTTTCTGAATACTTCTTTAAAGCATTTATTTAGAATGTTATTTTTAGCCACCACCAAATCAAGCTTTGTAAACCAGTTTCTAAGGGGAAATTACAGGCGAACTCCTAGATTTGTTAGGGGACAATATCTGTGGTGTACGCTACATATACGTCTCGCAACAGAAGTTCTTTTCCTAGCAAAATAATTGCCGCGTTAGATTGTGTTAATAAGGCGCATGTGGACACCTGGAGGTGACCGCCTTTGTCAGAAGCTGGAACCGACGTCAATGCAAGTAATAATCAAACCATTAGCCATCAACACATTTGTTTTTTTTTGCTCCAAAAGAGGCAATGTAACTGAAAGTAATAAGGTATAAAGTTAGCGTTTCTTTAGACTATGTGAAGAGAGAGAATTCTGTGTGAAAGATTGTTCAATTGTAGTTTGTGACTGCCAAGCATAAAAGCATGCCATAAACAAAGCAAGCGGTCGTTTTTACACAACTATCATTGTCGACAAATCAAAATGCGGTAGATCCAAAAAAGGAGGTGCTTTCCAAGTTGATGATTCACCAGGACTATTGCCAAACGCTAGGCTAAAGCCTTTTTGCCTGTATATCGAGATCGGGCGCTACTTTTATTTGTGTCAACGGAATTTAGGCGACAGAGTGGCTTCCCATAGCGATAGCACGGCGTCTGTATGCTGTCGCGGGATGACCGGCTATATTTAGCTATGGCGCCATCTTTAGATTAGCACTACCCTCCACATAGAGGCACGGTCGCATCGAGAGGGCTGCTCGCGTGAGCCTGAGTGCGCTAAGAGACGTGTGAAATTAATTTCATCACTCATATAATGGGCTAAACCATTCGCCTCTCTTCCTCATCTACTCTTTGTCTCATCCCTTTTGCAGGCACTTATTACTGTATCAACATGTTTTTGGTGACGTTGTCAACTTTCCTTTGCCTGATTGTTGTGAATTGTCACTTTCGCGGTGACAGTCAATCCGAAGTGCCACGATGGGCCAAAAAAGTAAGATTCTTTGCGATTGATTTGAGTTAAACACCCACTGCTGCACACAAGCAATAACCCTATGTTGATGGTTAACCTTGAGTGGAATTATTTCTAAAAGATGCAGTGTACTAATATTAATTTCGAAGTATGCTGATAGTAACTATCCTTTTGCATTGAGGTCACTTAGTTTGATAGATACGACAGTCGAGTTTTTGTACCAGTAAGCAACATATTTATTTTAAACTGTCAGTCTTATAAGGATCACCATCGATACATATCAAATAGGTTTTGGCCTTCAGTTTATTATTCATTAAATATCGTGTATTTTAGCACAAGGGTCTTGTTCAAATATATTTGCACCTATTTGTTCTAGCCTTTATGCTGCATTTTAAGGTAATTTTTCTCCTAAAAGATTTTAAAATAGGCATGCGCTATCCGCCGCATTAATTCCAACAACTAAAATACCTAAAGTATACAAAAAACCTAAGAGAGACTTGAACTTTTTGTTTTATCCCTGTCTCATCTAATACTTTTTCTGAGTTGTGCAGCGACTTTTCACCCAGGTATTCATAGAATACGGGGCCCGTCTCTTTTTCATCAACTCACCGTCGTCGCGTGCGGCCAAAGCGAATTCGGCTTCCGCAAAGACCAATTGCATAGGAGCTGGTGGTGTTGGAGGCAACAGCGGTGGTGGTAGTGGATGGTCACGACGGGCAGCCGACTCGGCGCTGGCGGAAGCCGCACACGCCGACAAGGTGATGCGCTCTGCTGCTGGCGCCACCTATCGATCCACCTTCCAGACACTGCCGGCACAGATGGGGCGATGTCATACGCGGAACTCCTTCAGAGGTATATCCCTACTTTATGTACCTACCTTCTCTGACCTTGTGACATCTATGGATGAATATTCAAGTCGCGGATAAATTTGATCTAGACAAATTTGGTGTATTAAGTCATACGTTATGATCCGCACAGTTCGTTTGACATTGGAATCTGATTATATCTAGATCTTTGAAATAGATGAGGATTCTCTTAGCATTACTTGATGTGAGCATGTTTCTATTTGCCCAGTTAATTTTTCTTAACTGCCTTTGAATATACCTCTAATCCCAGTAAATTTCCACGACTGATGTTAATAGCAAACTGACATGTTTTGATAACACGAGGTAAAATTGCACCATACTTAGAATGCAAAGCACTCTAAGGACTAGGTCACGGTAAAATCGTCTTAAAGTTACAATTATCCTCGCAAATTTATCACTCACATTTATTGGGCATGAGGTACATTCCATTAATCACCCAATTTGTGACGATTTTGCAAACAAAGTGAAGTAGGGGAATCTCAAAAGAAGGAACTAACCAACTCACTTTATCTAGTGGCTTGGGGTCTCAAGCATAATTTCTTTCGGTTGATTAGCATTGCAACCACAAGTAAACGCTTCCAACTGCATTTGCCGCTTGGCGAATGTCCTTGTTGCTAGGCGGATTAATTACCCCCAAAAGCTTGTGCCATTGAACGCCTAAATCAGCATCTTGGCTAAAATCAGACTCAGCTTCTCTGCTCACATTTTTCTGGGAAATCCTTGATTATACAGTTTCAGCAGAAGAGTAATTAGTTCTGCACCCTTATACACATGAGGGGACCAATCAAGGTGCAAGTAATCCGTCCCATATTCGCTTAAAGAATTTAATGTTCACTGATACGGAAAGCGAAGATCTAGATCGAGGGAAAAAATCGCGCTATTCACAAGCCTTTACTGCGTAATAGCAAATGCTAGAACTATTATTTCCTTCCTGGCGTATTTATTTCGCTTCTTTAGCATGCCAGCTGCGCAGTTACGATGAGCTTTCGAACAGAAACCAGATCCTATCTCCTTTCCCTGCATTGATGTGGCGCAATGTTTTGTTTATTTAATCGTAATAGTTTACTATAAATCATGTCGTCTAGGTGATATAGATCTATAAATCGTTTCCAAAAAACAATTAATATAATTTCATCGACCATTTCTTGGAATGGATTTAATGGTAAATAATAATTCCCCATTTTGGGACTGGAACTGTTTAATCGGTGAGATTTTATAGCCGTTAAACAACGTGAAGTGCAGTTGTATATTTTCAATCACAGACACAGTTGTAGTGCTGTCTGTCCACCAAATATGCACGCTCACATGAACACGCACAAGCGTCGGTTCGCCCCACCAATCCCACGCCCTCGAAACGCTAACATTGACCGCCCACTACGCTGCTCTTCTAGATTGGCCTGCATTAAGCCCACACTGCAGACGGTGTCGTCACAATGTGGTTTTACTTATTTTAAAACTCTTTAAGTGCCTATTAGGAAACAGATTTGCTTGCAATCAGTACCTCCAGCTCAATTTGGAAAAAAATTTACGATTACTTTCCATCCAATGTAGTGCAGTATAGCGGATGTAATAAAAATTTTCGATAAAACAGGTAGTTGCAGTTGCGAAATCGGATGCCACATGGGTGGTGCGTGCTGTTCCGCGGCTCGCGAGAATTATTCCCGTTACCCACCGGTTGTATCGCTTTGTCTGGAGTGTCAGCAACAGCAACAACAGCATCACCAGGCTGTTGACACTTGTTGTCAGCAGTGGTCGGCACAGCACGACCATCAGTGTCAGACGTCTCAAGCAGTGAGCTACACACGAGTTAGTTGCTCATGTGAGGAATGTAACACCTCCTACCGGGAGCAGGAACCACCATGTCGTCTCCCACTCTCTTCCTATCAACGAAATGCTCAACCTAAATCCCCCTTTGCCGAAGAGGAGACAGGTACCAATCAGATCTGCCCCGCTTGCGCTGGTCTGGCTGTGGCAGCCCCGCGAGAGTGCGGACTTAGTGATGGGACCTACAACGAAGCCCAGTGCGCTCCACCACTGCCCAAGGACCCCGATGCGGCACTTGCCGACGTCTGGGCCTCTGCTGCTCACCATCGAATTGGGCGCTCTACTGCTGTCATTCCTCCCTCCGTCCCTCGCCGTTCAGCTTACTACAACACAGAGAATCTGCTCGTCGAGTGCATCGGCGGCGATGGCGTCTGTGGAGGCAGTCAGTTCTCCTACATGACTGATTGCACTCAATGCCAACAATGCGATGCTGAGCGCTATGTTACAAGCATCGGATCCAAGCCGGATACCCGAGTGTTGCGACGAGTGGCGACTGTCACGCGTGACATCGCTGAGATTGTGCGCGGCATTCGCTACTTCCAGCGCAAAAATGAGGAGAAGGAACGGGTGCAAAAGATTATAAACGAGTGGCGGACGGTTGGTGGTGTACTTGATCGCCTTTTCTTCGTCTGTTATATAATCGCTATAAGCATTTCAATAATCCTTTATTTCCCAAGACCTGCAGGTAGTGGGTAGATTGCCTATAGAATAATAAATACAACCACAACAACAGCAACCAGTCTTCTAATTCCGATTCTGCCTTACAACCGTGTACAATGCCACAAGATTGTATGATGTGTTCCTATCCTCACCTCCTTTTCCTTCCTTACACTCGAGCCTTTAGCCACGCTCGACAAACCGACTCGAAATTTTACTTTCGTGTTGTAGCTCTGACAGCACTCCTTGTAGTGACTTTTACACAGAGTACTGCCAGTACGAGCTCATCCCTTATAGTTAGATACATGAGACTTTCTACTTTGTTTCTTTATTAAAAGATAAGTGACTGAAAGATTGTTTTAGGTTAACTGCTCTGTATCCTCTGGTAAAATGGGTAATAAATTTTTTGAACACTTATCTCCCCCTTCTGTTTTCATTTATATGAATGATGGAAGTCGACAGTTCTAAGTTAAATCAGTATTGTAGTAAATAATTGTTTGAATTTCGCTAATTGTATGAAAAAGAAATTTATTAATACTAATGGATAAATTACTGTTTGACCCAAATACACAAGAATTAGAGCATGTTACAATGACTCCTTTGCAACTGGATTTGAGACGCTCCCTAATTAAGTTGTGTGCTCACTTGCTAAATCAAAACCCGCTTAAATTTTGTTTATAAAATTAAAATTTTAATTTCGTCCTTAAATGGGGCAAAAACCACGTCCCACCTTGTGGGACGTCTGTTATTAAGGTATATTCACACCAAAATTGTTCGCATTGTCCCCTTAACATTCATGCTAGTTTCACCAATAGCATCCACTTGGAGAGTTGCAATTTAATTTAACGAAGTTATCCTCACCAGTTCGTCATTGTTATCATTAGTGCGTTGGATTGGATTCAAAATTCAGAGGATTTTTAATATTTCTTTGGATTTTGGAAAAAGGAACTTGTGAAAGGAGCCTTCTGTCAAAAATGCAATTATGGGTACATGAGGTACAGTGGGCTTTTCGTACGATGGGCCTTTGATATGGAATAATTTTAAGATAGTGCTACCCAAAACCTTGCTCATTTCGTTGTCAGCTTTCCCTCCCACGTGAATGCGTATGAACACTCTTAATATCCGCCGAATTATGAAGCTTTAATAATTTCATCGACATAGCTCGCATGGAGCGTTGAACATTTAGTGCGCATAAGCATAGCCGACTCTTCATTCGTCTTTTAACAGCCATGAGGGCGGGCAGCAACTAACTCTGTGGTTGAACCACTTAAGGTTTACTGTTGAAGGAACTAATGCATTGCAATTGCAATGATCCCCTCGTTCGAGGTAGCCCTCATGGTCACAGCATTCAGGGTTGGTGGAACAACAATGTTTACTTATGGTAATTGAAGTCCAATGGTATTATCGACTAAATCTGAACTAACCTGATCATTTTATGCATCAGTATCACGAAAGTAGTGATTCCGAATTTGTTGGTGGACCCATATCCTAGTACTGGCATATTTTTGCTACTTTTCCGTGTAAGTTAGACAATTGTTTAATGATAACAGTTTCTTCTCACTTGAGCGCAATTACTTTTACCCTCAACGACCAGCAGAATAGAATAAGGAAATTCTTCCAATGATAATTCTACCACCGTGATTCGTGCTAACGTTTTCTGCTTTTCCATAATTCATTGACAGGGCAAGCATACGACCTCAATTTATGCTTTTCTGCGTCAATCATTACCGCTTCTCAATAATGAAAGTCTAAGAAGCATTATGCGACTGCCCATTCTCTATTAATTGGAGCCGCCGAATGTTTGTGTCAATTCTGTTTAAGTTTATTACTGTTGAGTCCTACTAATTCACATGATGTTAGCTTTCTTTAACTACACATTTTGCAAAGATTCCAGGTAGTACTACTTGAATTTATTGGGATGGGTGAGGATTACTAATTAAAGATATTTATGAAAGGTCCATTTCTTCGTTTATTTAATGAACATAAAAATAAGCACTTGCCAAATAATATTAAACGCCGGCGGAAAATGCCACTTCTCGAGTTCGGATTCCTTGTATTAATAGTTCAAGTTTTTGCTTATAGGGGAAGTCAGATAAATTGAGGCCTCTTATGCCAGTTGTCACGTACGAGACTAAGCAAAATGCCACGTCCACTGTTTTGTAGAGGAAGCATACATCAAAGATGTGCACAAACTGTGATTGAGTTGCCAAATTATGGGTTAAAACGTGTTTAAGCATATGAATATTCTATTTTTATCTAGTTGATTACTTTGGAAATCTCTCACTGCAAATGCCATTTGGAATGGAACATTTTTATTTGGATTTTATAGAAACTTTACTACGTCAGAATCACCACATATGTACCACTCTTAGCATGTTCATCTAAATGGATCATTTTGTATTTTTTAGTGTGCAAGCAACTAGTGAACGAAATACTACATATAGTTAATGAGGAATTTTTAAGGCATTCACTTATTTGATGTTGCCTCGTAGTGCATCAATCTGCGAGACTCGCTAACCAAAGTGGTTTATGACATGACCGTGGGCTATCGTGTTTTCTTCCTTATCTCGCCATCATTGTCACATACAACCAATGCTGTTCTAATCAGTGAAAGCCCATGCTATACCTTTCCTCTTCCCCTTGTGTGATTCGATGTCAGTCGCTGGTTAGTATTATCCTAAGGCAACCGACCCGATAAATTAGTTTTTTGGACGTATCTACGCGCCAAAGTTGGTAACCAAAGCCATTTACCGATGTCACTTTCACTTCGCTGTCAAATCATTAACCCCAACATTCGCTTTAATCATCATTTGCCAAAGCGGTTTGACTCTAAGTGATGGATTTGTGTTGAGCTTCTATCCCTTCATATGAACATGCTCTGCAAGTATTTGTGAGAAGTAAAAAAAAGAAAAAAGGAAGCATTTTAAAGTTTTTGACGCACAACGTTCACATCGTTCAAGTTTGTGAACTCTCTACCGATAAGGAAGGCATCATTATAGGCAAAAAATGCTTCATTCAGTATGTATAACGATTGCCGCGTTTTTAAAGCTGAACTTTTTTTACCTACCTTTGCTTTAGTCCGACCTTTCTTAGTTTTTTAATCGCAGCTCTTACAGCTAACTCTTTTCGTTCAAGGAAAAGATATGAGCCTGTAAGCCAGCATTATCTGCGTAGGCGGCTCTCTGACAGGTTCCAAATGATTGAATAGGTAGTTTTGTTAATTAAAATGCCAAATTCCATACGCATTTTAAGTTCGCCTTCTTTTTAGCAAAAAGTAACCACTTAGAAAGCAACCACTTTCTTAGCTATTTAGAAACAGAGTGGTCCACTCTGAGAAATAATTGGCCCCTGGAGGCTCAGCAAGTCGATGACTCGTGTTTCGAAATAAATTCTACCATGATCTCGTATGTTTCAACACACCAAACGTAGGTATCTACAATTTTATGCGACCCATTTCATAAATGTACCATTAATTACACTACCTCCTAAAAGTAGCATGCATCTATGACACGGTGATTATGTTTCGACTTCAAAAATGGTAATAGTCGGCAAATGCAAATTTCACAACCACATTTTTTCAAAAACTTATTGTCGGACACTGCATTGTTTGAAAATTTTAAACATGTTTGCATGAATACTAATTAATTTGGACACAAATCAAAATCTGAGTGCAGATTTCTTTAGATTTTGAATCTGCACGGGACATTAGAGAAGAAAGCTCTGGAAGCAGCAATTAACTTACACTTCCTTCCCAGATGTGGGTTTTATAGATGCTCCCACGTTGAGGTGAGAGCTTTCCTTTGATCAATTGAAACTTGAATAGGTTGGGATTAGCGGGTATTTTGAGCTCGTGCAAATATGATTTGGCACCACACGTGAGTTGTTAGTGTTTCCTAACGTCTTTAGTTAATGAGCTGACGAAACTATTGCCAGGACGTCTTGTTACCGCTGTAACATAGTAATTGTCAGGCCTATCTTGTGTATGCATCACGTCAATCAAATTTAGATTTTTACGAAGATTTAATTGTCATGTTCGAATCACTTGCAATTTCCTCACACATCTTACTCAGAATTAATCAAACAAAGCATTATTTTGGCCCGGCAGATAAGAAGTGGAATTGTAAAAGATAGGATAGTAAAAAATGTGTGTTTTTTTTGTTTTTTTTTGCCCTGTTAAAGTCAAATGGTGTACCATTGGTACAATTGCTAGGCCCACTTGGCTAAATGGTGAAATAGCCGACTTTTCTATTATGAAACCCAAGCGGATATATAATTTAAAGGCAAGGTGATCATATCACGATGCGTTTTGAGTTTGTTCTCTGTTTTACGGCAGAAGAGTATACAGAAATATATGGCTGCTGAATTATAGACGCGACGCTCCGGAGGAAAAATGAACACTACCTTGCACTCTCGTGCAACAAATGAACAAAGAGTATGCTTGAAGTGAATGGGCTTTAATTGTTGTAAAGATTTGTTCAAGTTCGTCGAAGGCAGACATACCTGATTTGTCCAACAATTTCCTGATCGCGCAACCTTCGCACTAGCCAATCGTACTCGTGTGTGGGTGCGTTAGATTTGATTCGCTCTTAACCTCACAGCAATGAGTGTAGGTTCAAATGCGCGCCGACATGAGTTAGAATGCCGCCTAGATCTCGACTTCAAATTTCATATGCTTCATAAGACTATGGACAATTTTTGTGAATCAACCTCAAACACAAGGCAATACAATATCGCTTCTATTTTCTGATTTCTTATATTGCCTGAACACTTGTGCATATTCCTTTTTTTCACTGCGTCGGGGAGAGGGGACAAAATTCCCTATGATGACTAGAGTAAGTAGGTTCAGCCATTAAATCCTTCTATTAAAATGGATCAACATGAGCCTCGTCAGTCCTACCCAAAATTGGTAATTATTTTAATCTAGATTCTATTTAAAATACATATGCATTTCATTACTTACTGGTGCTGCAGCGTACCGACAATGCCGTCCTTGTTTTGCATCGCAATGTTTAAGCAGCAGTTCTTTGGAGTCAGTGCTAAAGGATGCTGTGCGTTACTGTTCAAGCATAACATCGAACGATGCGCGTTCTTTGAATGTGCCTCCAACATCCATTTGAAAGAGTTCTGTATCACAAGAACATGCCGCCTACTTTCGCCCTAATATACGCTTTCAACTTTTAGGCTATTATTCTTCTATTGCATTTTTTTGCACGTCGTGAGACTTTTAGGAACTTTCTGGTTAAAATTAAAACAAGTGAAGCCCTTTGAATAACTTAGTAGTAATGTTTCAACTTTTGGGAATTTCGGTAATTGTTGAGCTTCACAAAGACCCGTCCTTTGTTGATCGAACTATTGTTACTATTAATATCCTGATATTTCTACTTAAATCTGTAAGTACCATAGTAAAACGAACATGATATGCCGATTCGCGGATACCTTCGCCAAAATCTTTCCGAATATCATGGCTAATAGCAACAGGTAGGGAGTATGGAACCTTCGGTTGGATTTCATTCGAGTTAAACTGAGTAAAGACCTACTCGTTACTTACTTGAAATACACTCTTCAGGCAAAATTTTCAGTTAAAAGGCCCTCGTTGATGAAAGAGGGCATTAAAGGTGAATTTCAAAGGAAATTTAGTACCTTATTGGTATTATCAAATTAGTTCGTGAGCAAAAGTGAAACAAGAAAAAAAGAGGCAAGTGTATTGGTTTATACTGGCGAAATGTGTGTCATCCACGCTTGGGAAGATTCCCATGCATGCGAATCGAATGAATACACCTATTTTAATTATGGATTGTAGCCCATGCAATGAAAAGAAGGATTACTCTGATTTTTATCATTTTATTTACTTGGTTTTTAAATTGATTAACAGTAGACAAGCTCATTGTCACTCAACGAGGAATGTAGTAACGGCAAACCACGCATTTCCCATAAACCTGTTCGCACGCGAAAGACTGGAAATCACAAGACACTAGAGGCTGTGTACTTTTTCAGGACGCACCTAGCTGTGCTGTTTGCGTTAGAAACTGACATTTTCGTGCTTGAGTAGCCTGAATCCCATGTAGGCCACCGTTCAGACGTCTTTATTGACTAAGGCAGGTGGGTCAACGCAGAGGTGAGACTGCTCGTCCATGTGCCTGAACTCGAGTTTGGGTCTCAGTCACTCCGTCGGCTTGGTCAAGCCTAATTACAGTGAATGATCTACCTTAAGTTCAGAGTGACTATTGACACACACAAAGTGCAACTAACACAATCTCAGCTAATCAGGAAGGACTGAGAGAGAGGCTTTCCCCGATGTTTGTGAAAATACCCACGACATTGGAAACTTCTGGATGTTTGAGCAATAAAGTTTTTCTGGGGTTGCAGGCATCTCCAGCAGTTTGCTGTCTGAATGGTGTCTAAGGGAGCCGAACACAGACGATCACTTTTCGCTGTTTGCCAAATTGGCAGCAAAGAAATTACAGTACGGTTGCGAACTCGGATAACAAGCTTCATTTATGAAATAAATGGAAAGCAATGAGACACAATACTGGGAGCATGAATGAAGTTAATATAAGCGGATCAGATTGCGCAATTCCGCCCAACTTACCATTATATACGCGATAGTATATAAAGATCCATTTGTAGTTGCGCGCACATCCGAATGATATTTTCGCGATAATAGCAGCTATGTAATTCATCACTCAACTATCTAGTGGTGGTTTCACAACGGACTGGAATAAATTTGTCCGAGCATGGTAGACATAATTCATCTAAGCACGTATAATTTCATGGAATTTTAGTCCCACCAAGTGAATATTGACAAATATTCAACCAATTTCCCGCCTAAAAGTCGCCGCAGCCCACCAGCCCATTCGTTTATTTCGTGAGTTTTAACTGGAGCTGTTTTTTGTAAAAATTGAATAAAGATGATCTAACAAGGAGTAAATTAATCCGAGACCGGAGATTTAATTAAATCAAATGGGCGATGTCATAATCCGTGGAGAACTTTTGGGACTGTAAAACCAAAATGGCGATGTAGAATACGTCACTATAGTTTAACAAATGAAAATGAAACACAGTGAGGATTAGTTGCGTCTTTGCTAAAACTAGAAGAAAGCAGTTATAGTTTTACCATGCTTTCATATCTTACCCGTCATTTGGTCAACACAGTTGTGCGCATCTTTCACATTCTCCATGACGTCTGTCACTACGGGCATCAGTAATCGTTGCTCAATAAAAACACAAATGTTTTCCGTGCTTTGTGAGTTGGCAAGGTGGTTTCCATTCTTTAAGAACCCCACTTTTACTGCTAAAATATTGTGCGTCTAAATATTTAAACATCTCCTTTAACAAAATAGCATATTGCGCCATCGCTTAGAGTTTACAAAGTTAAACTCAGAAGTACATCTATTTAAAACCTTCAAGACTGAAGGTAATGCTTTCATTTTTCGAAAAGGCTGGATATAAGCCAATAATACTAAGCGATTACAGTCTGCCGAACATTTACAGTGGATTTGTACCTTTTACAGAATTTTATGAAACTGCAAAATTTGTTAAATCTAGTGCACAAACTGTTCAAAAGTATTAAATTAAACACACCTTATTTGACCAAACTCAAGCTGTAGGCAAGTAACAACAAAAGATAACGCTCTACATTTTAAGCTTAATGTGATGATACGCCTCCTTTGGCAGTCGATAGGATCCCTCCCTGACAGGCAAATTTGTCTTTCGTCTTATTGCCCCAAAGGGATATTCAGGTAAAGGCAATCGCATTCGAATGCAATAATTTGGCGTAAATGCATGGAATATTTGAAGTCCAGTAAACCAACTGACGAGATTCGTTAGTTGTTTTTGCGTATTCTTTTTGCAGACAGGAAAAAAGTAGTTGCAAATTAACCATAGGTCTACATATCAGCAAAAGTTGACATTACGCCTTCTGCCGTGCTCGAAGTGGTCGTTTATTTTGCCAATTTGCTAAAAGTTTTTACTTCTACTTTGCAATCCCTAACAAGTTGAAGGATAATTGAAGTTGTAGGTAGGTATGTGCTTCATGCAAACCATGCAGTTCCATTTTCATTACATGACCTAAGGCGATTTTTTAAACATTTATAAATTCTAGGTTAAGTGAACAGTATACACTGAGAAAGACATTGAAATGCCCTTCCTGACCGCGCTGTCCTCATAATTTTTTCTCGCCCTATTGAAAGGGTCACGAGGATGCTGTATAAACCATCCTGGCTGAACAGCCCGTCTGCCAAAACTACTCTTTACCTCAGGATATAGAAACACGATCAGCGAATGATCTTTACGAAACATATTCTAACGCATTGTTCGCACTTGTAAAACCAACTAATAGGGGGCGCTGTTCAGACCTTCCAATCTGTCTGATCAGTACGCGCTGTCCGAAGAACAATAAGGGTGTCCGTGGCACAGTTGATCGATGTCAGCTGAGGGTTTAGAGACTGGGACTTTTGACCAATGGCAGGAGGGTGATTCACTCCAGCGTGAAAGCCATGGCTTTGGTGTGGAAAGCTGTTGTCTGCTGAGGGCTCGCGAGCCACTTTAAACGACTGCACACTCACTTGCGTCTCGCTGTGTCTTGGTCTGCCAAATTTAATCCATGCAATGTAGCCAGCAGATATTTGAAATAACTGTGGTTCAGTCTGGCCTAGGGACTAAAAATATACTGAGGCACTTAATTTACTGTTTACGCGATTGCAATAATTAGGATCTTCAATCTTAAAGGAAATGATTAAGAGTGCATTCACCGTTATCAACGGCACTAATGTCCGCAGCGAATGTTTCTGTCGATTTTGAGTAGAAAGTGACCGTGTATGCATGTCTAATAAACCTAGCTATGGTGTCATCCTCTAATGAAAAGGAAAGTGAACATGCACTAGAAACTTGTGAGATTCTTAACGAAATGATTGGATATTTTATGATCTACTTCCCTAAAATCACTCAATAATTCACATGATCTATCTCTAAAATGCGTTTTTCACTAACTTCTGCTGCTATGGCGTTTATTGTTTGGGTCATGTAGCCACATGCCCTACTATTGGTGCACTGATAAATGTGCAGTTCTACAGTGAACCGCCCTTTTTCACTCCGTCGGGATTAGCTAATAGTGTGTGTGACCCTATCGGGTAGTAGCATGGACGCACACGCTTCACAACATTGGCCAGGCGAAGGTCATACAACTTCAGCCAACCACATATGAAGTGTGGACGTGTGCGCGAAGTTTGAACCATGTACCGCGGTTTGCTGTGCGCTGTGCTGATCGAGGGCGAGTAGGTATTACTGCCAACGTCCCAGTTCGTCATTTACAACCTGTTAGCCTCCAAAGTGTGTCGGTGCAGCCTAAACGTGCAACCACTTCAAGAAGTATGGAGATCAGAAGGAGTCTTGAGGCGAATTTTCTTACATGTCGCATTTGTAACAATCCTTTCACTACTCCTAAGGTGTTAGCATGCATGCACACTTTCTGTAAGCCGTGCCTAGAGCATGTTCTTGAACAGGAAACGCTGGAGGCAGCACGAAAGCGCCGCGAATTAGAGCAGCTGCAGAGGTCCTCAGGTTATTCTTCCACCTCCTCTGTATCTCAATACAAGGGACGCTGGACGCGGGCTTTCAAGACCACTGATCACCAGTATGACAAATCACGACTCTCAGATGATTCTATTCAATGTCCACTGTGTACCAGAAAGACCACCTTGCCATCCTCCGGAGTCCACGGTCTTCCCGATGATCAAATGGCTGGAAAATTGGCCTGTATTGTTGGAAGAATTCCCAACTATCCGGTTTGCGACGTCTGCTCTTCAGGGAATCCGGCTATCTATCCTGATATCGCTCTCACTGATGCACCTTCGCCCTATTCTAAACCTGAGAATCACAGGCCATGGACAGACGCAGAAAATGGTGATAGTACAAGTGATATTCAGCCTACAGAAGATGAAGACGACCACTATCGTAATGGAGGACTTCTACATCGAGGAAGTCTGGGCAACCGTTCGCGTAGCAGTCGCCGTCATATCCGAAATGGACAGAAAAAAATGTCAATGAACGCATCAGATGATGAACTATTTGCATCTTCATCGAGTTATAAACCGACCAGACCCAATGAAGCCGTTGCTGCATGTCTAGAGTGTGCGAAACGTCTGTGTGATTACTGCTTGAAAAATCATGCAAAAGTAGCTGTTACAGCCAACCATGTAATTATTCAATTGGATCAGCTTACTCAAATGTCATGCTCTCGACATCCACGTGAAGCCAAACGCTTTTTCTGTTTAACATGTGGAGAACTGGTATGCCTTGTCTGTACGTTTGAATCAAGCGTTTCAGGCTTAAACTGTGAGGGTGCCAATGAAGACCTCTCTCATGCGGCAGGTCACGCTGATCACGAAGTTCTGTCGATTCGTCAGGGTCTCATAAATCTCGAACAAAACGTTAACAAGTCAATTTTCGATTGCAAACAGAAGGCTGAACGCTTGGAGCTTCTACTTCTCGGCTTAAAATCCTGTGCCTCAAATGTGCTTTCTATCAAGTCCGCAATCAACGCGGCTGCTGGTAACCTGATAAACAGTATCGCAACACAGAAGGAGAACCTGCTACGTGAACTGGATATGGACGTAGGCGTCACTTTAGATCAACTGACCTCACAGTGTGAGACTATAGCAGCCTCTCTCGCTAATTGGGATGAAATTAAGGATGAAGATGACGTAATGGAAGCTATCTATACTCTCCACCCCGTCGAGGCTCTAATCGAAGCAAGTCATATACGTGAGAAGTATTGCAGTGTTTTGGGAGAGCTTAGCGCTTCCCTTCCAAATCAAGAAAACTGGTCTCAGTTAATCAAGGAGATCGAAACATTGGAGCATAATTTTTCTCAACAAGTGAACGTCAAATCGAAGGAAGATAATGGAGGCAACGAAACAGGCAATGAGACAGACAGCTCCTCAGTTACAAGCAACAGCCCTCAAAAGGCATCCAAAAGAGTTCGATTTGCTCCTCCAGCCGAAGCCGCTGGCATGATACCGCCCTCCTATAGCGCCCATTGGACTCGTCGCCTTGGTAAGTTCATACCCGGTGAGGGCGCCAATTTGGGGAGACGCGCGACACCAGGCCAACTGGCCGCCCAGGCGTTCGCCAACCGGGAGAAGTTTGCCTGCAAAGCCGTGCAAGCCAGTCCCACGGACGTGAACGGACGACCTTTGCCGGCGGAGCGCGACTCACGACGCCACCGGGCCATTCAAGTAGATCTCCAACCTACCAATCAAACTGAGACCAGCATGCAGACGGAGGCCTGCAGCGCGAATGCCATTCAACGTATTAGAGTGGACTTCGGAACGCAGTACCAGAGCTCTGACGTCAACATGCCTCTAACATTCTTCCGAAGTTCCAAGCAGATTACCGTGCAAAAGTAGAGCATTTAACACCCCCTTCCGACGTGATTTACATCCTAGCCGCTTGAGGCTATCCTCCTTTTGAATTAGGCTTGTGAGAGTCAAATTAAAACTCAGCATCCTGGAGAGCTTCCCGATCCCACTTTACCATTTTAGTTTCAAACAGATTGTAACTACTCTTAATTCCTCTATGAACTTTTGGCCAATACAATAGCATGGTTCATGCAAACGTTTTGTATTTATTTATAACCTTGTTGGGTGGGTTTTCATGTAATCAATTTGCAGCGGTAGAGTTGACGGTGGTAAAGAAGATTGTAGATGCTATGCTGTTGTGCTGATTTGAACTAAATTGCTCATTTACGTAGAGCGGCGTAATTTCCGGCCTAATTTGAAGTTAATTCCGAGCATTATTTTCCTCCAAATGTGACCACCCGTGATTGGGGAACCAAATCGCTACTTGGCTAATGTAACAAAATGTTAATGAAAAGATGAAACTTCCACTTCGTAGTTTTTTTTAAAACTCTCAATCTTCAGGCATAACTAGCTTAAACTACACCGAATCCACACCCTATAATAGTAAGTTGCGTTGATTCCAAAATGCATAAAAGTTGCGTTCTATATCTCTAGAACATATGTGAGGTGAACTTTATCCTCAAAAAAGTACTTGAAACCATTTTTAATAGTTGAATCATTTAAAAGCCCCTTTTCTTGGTTGAAACTGGTTCGTAATAATATGTTGATACTGCACCATAAAATAAGGCCCAGTAACGGTTCAGGTAAAGCAGCCCAACTGACTTTACTATCTATAATATTGCAAAAAAATTGTGAAGTCGTTTATTTTGGCTGAACATTCTCAAAGTTAGTAATGAATTTATAGCCTAGTTAGTCCTATACTTGAAGTAATTGTTTATGTTGATGTTTGTTTACAGAATATTTACAGAATTGCGTGGTAATTCTTGTGTAAAACTGAGTAGCAAACACGAATAAGAGGGTATCATTTACTGAACTAATCACTACTCGCTTATAGACACCGCCTGATGTACTCAAAATCTAACGGAAATCTGTTTTACACAATAATAGAGGCTACTGTATCTAATAAAAAGCAGTGTTTTGTCATTAGTATGCATATCTGTTGACAAATCGCAGGCATTTCCTCGTTGTATAAGCGAAACGTAACTTGAACCGTATCAGTGCTTTTCCGAAACTGTATGTGTTTGTACAAAAGTGCCACTGTGTATTTTACAAAAAATAGATCGGCACTCGCACAGTTTACAAATCATCAGTAGGATTCTAGCACCTAAAAACTGCACCAAAAATCATACTTTTGCAAAGGATAATTAAGCGACTTAATCTGAGACAAAGAGGGAAAATTTTAATAGCTCTCAAGATCATACTATCTTTCCTGTTGCAAAGCATTCCATTCGACTTAACTAGTTGCCCATCAGCGCCTCTAGTATGGCTGGGAGATGCGGAGTGCGTTGATCCGGTGGATGTGCAGCGACGCTCGATATCAGACATTTTGAATGCAACCCGGGCACCGCCTGGCTGACATTCGCGTACACGTGGTATTTTCCCCTTAAAGCTTGTAACACTTGTGGTTGTATGCAGAAGCTTTTGAATTAGGACAAAAACACTATAGGTTTTTTTTTTCGAAGTGAACTGGATCTGTTACCTTCTTGGACGCGTTCCCTTAGATAATAATTTATTTAAGGTTAGTTAACTAGTTCACAAATATTATTCACAAGGCATCTGCTTTAGTGGCAATCATATTTATTTACCACAAGAATTAAGATAATGAAAACGATGGAAATGCACTTAGCTGTTTCGCGTGGATAAAAAGGACGCAAAAGAAAAACCATCTGCGCACATGCAGTTTTGTAACCTTTACCGTTCCTTACTTCACCAGTTTTCCACGTGACTAAATTTTGTTCATCTACACCGATGCCTTCATCTGCAATTCAAGAAACTGACTGGTAAATCCCCAAAAAACAATGATCAGCAAAAGTTTGGTGCGATTCGGTTCATTATTCACACTGTCTTCTAAGTATGCAATTTGACTTAGAAGATTGAAATTAATCACCGTAACCATTGCGAATACATCTATTCTGTTTGACTAAGGCCGCGTGCACATTAAAAGTAGAATAGACGCTGATAGTCTTCTAAAAACTTGGATAGAAAAACCTTATTATGACGTTAATTAATCGGTATACCACACATGCTAAAATATGCCACTGGGGTTCGACAGTGCGTGTGCACCGAGGATAGGGTAGCCTTCTCTGCGGTCCAGGGAAAGCACACGCATACGAAGTCAAAGGGAGTGTAATGTGTAAATTAACGCGTATCACTGACTCACTGACTTGATCATTTGAAATATCTTCTTTTTTTAACAAATTGTCAAATTTGGCCAGCAAAATAAGCTGAAAGCCGTGGTGTAACGGCCTATTTTTAAATACAGTCACATTCTATTAGACAGCTTTTGACCTCATTTCTACAATCAGAAGGAAATGTGTTGGCCCTTATGGCACTTCTCTTGCAATATTTTTTAACTAGGGTAGGATAATTCCTGACATACAGTGTATACTTGATTATTCAGAGAATGCCTTTCAAAAATAGTAAATTTGGGTTCCTGTAGTGGTCAGATGTTTCAGTGTTATGACAAGGCTAGCGTATTAAATTGATTGACCCGCAGAATGCAATTTGTAAATACTCCATTGTGTTAACGAAGTCTGAGGCCTATTGGAAGAAGTGGCTGAAAGCTAACTTTAGATTGAGCAGGGAAAGTCTCTACTGATTTTATAATTCAGACACTTGTATCCACGCCACCGATAAACATTTTTTGCATTTAAACGCGAAAGTGTGGTAGTGGTAGTGGCATTAATGTGTGTACATGTGAATCGATGGACTGATCATGATGGCTGACGCTGGCAAGTTCGGGCCCACTGGCAATGCACGCGCATGTGTGACGGCCCCGAGTGGGTGGAACAAAGTGATAACCCGCCCTAGCGGTACCCTATGGCTACTATAATGTACGAATTATGCGACAGCCGGCATTATTTATGACAGATCAAAGCAGTATCTGCTGTCAGATCCCTTAACACGAAGCTTTGATTAGACCGTTTGCAAAAAATAATTAGACAACAAATGTTCTTTCTCATATCCTCACATGAAGTGGAAATCGAGTTTTGTTTATTTTAGTCGCGCCATACATCTAGTGTGTACTTTGTCCACTACTTTTCTCCCATCTGCCACCCCGGTGCAATGGTCTCTCCTTACCGCTCTATGATACCTCGCCCCATCACCGCGGATACGTAATACGCAACCTTGGACCTACGTTTTTTTAAGAGGAAGGTTAATATTACCTATGCCGCCTCTTCCAGTACTCATTGATATCACCACTCTTTTTATTGGAACCAATATATTTTTGAAACTTATTTGATTTGTTGTGGATACTGCTATATTTGTAGGATTGCGTACCTTTTTGGCCTCTCTGAAACCCAACCTGCCACCATTCTATCCTTCCAGAGAACTTTGATTGAACACACCAAGAGAAAAAGTGAGTGAGTTATCTGAAACGAAGTCATTAAAAGCATCTTCAAGATCGGCAACTCCGTCAGTATATACATAACGGTATTTGGCCTTAAAAGCAAAATAGGAAGTGTCCCACCGTTAACATGGTTGCTGTACTATTTACACGAACGCCCATTCCGACTACCATAAAAGGACAAATGAAGCACTTAACGCAATATCACCTTTTGATCACCCCTTTATGCTGTCAACTTAATTATTATGATTTTGCTAACAGAGTGATAAAAGTGACCTCCATTCAACTGGATTCGAGGTTGTAGAATAGAAACCAAGCGCTTGGTAAACTGGAATACATATGGCGCGTTTCCTTTCATTTCCAAAGATATAGGGTAATAGCTTTGTTATTTGCTTGACTCTTCGTTTAAGTTTCGTGGCAAAACATTTGCTACCCTAGTATAATGAATTCTTTCGTCTTTAAGAAAGAACCGGGGCGCTACAGTAGGATTGTTTTATGTGAATATGGTTTACAGCTTGAAGGCCACATCCCACAATGCATGCGATAACTTAACCATAGCGAAAAGAACGATTGGCATTTGCTGGGGAAGGGGAGAAGATGGCATTGTAGGTAATTCTACTTTTATAACATCCTGAACTTTGAAATTGATTGACTGGTTTTGAGATAGCTTTAGAAGAAAAAAAAACTTATGATAAAGTAAATGGAATTCATGTATGCCCATAAATCTTTTTTGTAAGAAAATTGCGCCTATTGTAAATCCATTACTTGCAAAGCTTCATGAACTTCATGTCTGTCAGCTTACTCTAAATAAAAGCACTAAGTCAATGTTTCTAGGCGACATTCGTGTGATGATAGCACGAAATCGGAGCCTTGTGTGAATGCAAAAAGCCAACCAACATGTAAAAAACTCGAAAATAATTTTATGGGCGTTCAGAAGACGAATTAGGTTCAAAAAGTTTGCAGATTTTCTATTCCATAAAGTGCTTCAAGCATGTATGCATCGTATGCTTAATGAATATATTTGTGGTTTTGTGATTTGTGATTTTTCTGCTACCTAAACTGGGCATATTTTACATAGAATGCAAGTGGACGAATTCTTGTCAACCCTGACTCCTTTGAGGAACTTCGACTTCCAGAGAGGTGCCTTCTGACACCCCATTTATTAATGCATCTTTCGTAAATGCGTGTCTACTGTGTATGCCTAAGGACACCTCTGAAAACACTTATTCAGTTAAGCGGACATTGCAGTTGTAAAAGTGATCATCTTTGATCTGTGTATTTTGGTACTTGCATCTCAAAATGGACATTGAATTTTACTGCTCCAAAGGATTATCCAAAGACGATTGAGAAAAAACAGATTTACACATTTATTTCCGCCAAACCAGCTCTTCTTCCTTTTTTAATATTTTTAAAAGTCCGGAGAAATTTTTAAGGTAAATGAAGACTCCTAATACCTCTAATATTTGGAAATGCCGCATTTCTCATGACATCTAAATGAATATTCCAAAATGTCGATGAGCATAAGCGCATATCTTTTGAACCGGCATTGTTGTTTTGTCGGTTAATCATCATTCTTTGAAAGTTTTCCTTTTACTCTCACCATTGGAATGCGTGAGTTGAGTTATATAAAATTACTTAGATTACTAAATTTGATGTGCTCAAAGGTACTATGTTTAAGAAATAACAGATGATGCCCACTGTTATTACAAAAATCACCGATTCTTGGAAGATCTTTGAGATGTCAAAATTACTTTGTGAATTTCTAGTTTGAGCCACTCTAGAAAAGGATAATAATCTGACAGACGTCGATACACTAGCAAAACATCAGAAAAAGTTAGTTGATTTTATGCTTTCAGCAGAAAGAAAAGGTGTAACAATGTCTTGTTCTGCTTGGACCAAGAATTTAAAAGCTTTTACTTATACGCTTACCTCTAGAAAACACAGGAGAGTTTATGTTATTTTTTTGTTACAATTTATTATTCTCGGCTCGCTCTTTAGCCTACTCATAGTGTGAAGCCTCGAGACGTTCAAAAAAGACAAAGAAAAACATAGTACTTGGGCAGAATACGTATTATCGGCGTACAGAAGAGCTGAGTGGCTACTGATATGGCGCGGAGACCATACCGCCCAACGGAAGTACAACTGCGAAAAATTAAACAAATAACCAAAGCATTGCAATATATCTCATAAAATATCTACCTCTACCATCGGAGAAGCGTAAGTAACGAGGTCTCACTCATGGATAAGTCGCTAACCCTATCCCATTTCATTCCTAAAAGTGCGTAATTCCCAAACTTTTAAGTCAATACATGCCTAACTCACTCGTATGGTTCAACTTATTTGTTTTCAATTTCAAAGTACTTTACAAATAACTTTTGCCCATCCCCCTCATCCTCCATAAGCTGCCTCTGCTGACTGAAGTGACTCTATTAGCTTCTATGGTTTAACCCACGAAATCACTTAAATTTTCATTATCTGACCAGAAATTTTTATAATCGTTGTTTCATTACTTTTATCGGCGAAGTTTAAGCCAATTTACCAGGCCATCGTTCATCCAGGTCTCTGGAATCTGTACCCAATTTTATTTGTGACAAGATGGTAATGCCAACAAAAGACTAACATGAATCGCTCTCTGATATTTTAAAGATAACTAAGTGGTAAAATCTTCGATGAAGGTTGTACTTGTTTGTTATCTGCATTTGGGGTTTTTATTAAAAATGGGCCTGCTAATAATAATGTAATTGTACTTAGAAAAACATCAAGATCGAGTACATTTGATTCATGTAAAATTTTTTAACACTGGATATCAAGTTGTTCAAGAGTGATACTACACAATCATATGCAAAATCTTAAGGGAAGAAAGTGGCATAGATGGTCGCCGTTGCAACTAAATACTGGACGATAGCACCTCCAGTGTCCCCGCAAAATGTCAAAGTATCACATTTTAAGACTATAATGAGGAATTTAGGCGGTTTTCTGCAAAATCCTTTAGGCATGCTCTCTTTTTAGATCTAATTGTTTCCCTTTTTACAGTTGCGTTGTCTTATTTTGCTAAAAAACATTGTCTAGATCCCTCTTGGAACTCTTCTCTATAGTGCTACTCCAGACTGTTGACTTGATAAAGTGAAAGGATCTTCAAATAACCCAATCTTGCAGAAATTCCCTTTACAAAACATTGTGAGCCATATGAGGAACACAAAGAACGAGGAATGAATGGCGGACTTTCATACAATTAGAACATTCAGCTGTGTGATCCGCGAATGCAAATGTTTGTCAAAAATGACCTCCACTGCGCTACACTTAATTCAGAACTAAAAAATAAAGTTTTAATCCAGTCAATTTAAAAGTGTTATCAGATTAAAGTTTGCAATTTTATTTTATAGCTTAAGTTCCGTTTAGCCCTATTTTAAAGCTACTTTGCTCAAAATCTTTTGCATATTGCACTTTCATCCTTCTCATTCAAGACTCCACTATATTCATTTTGCCGTTATTTATGATGGGATGTCTTTAGAAGGGAGGAGTAAAAGCTTTGTAGGAGGAAACAGTCACGCTCGTTCGACTATTCGATTTCGGTAACATAAAAATAGCAGAAAGGCTAGCGAAAGTGTTTAGCTCACCACTTTCGAATTGTTAATGATGCAGCTGGTGAGACTCTAGTGCATGCCTGTGCCCGATAAATTCATGGACCTGAGCATTTAGCTACAGATATGCGACAGACGCATGTTTTATACTGAAAATAATATTTGACATCTTTTGATTGGTAAAAAATTTTGTTTAATGGGGAATTTCTTATTGTACTTAAGAGACCTAGAAAAATGTCATGTCAATTTGCTGTCACGAAATGTGCGAAAATCAGTCAAATCCATCATTTTTTTGCTGTAGTGAGTCCTTTTTGTCATTTTTAACGGTGCTGCCTCAAGAGCAAGCAGAATGATCTCCATCCCGCAGCAACTTTATACCCACGCAATTTAATGCCTAAAAGCCTATATTGGATGCACATTTGGCAGTATCAACGCCGGGGTCACATTATACTAGTACTATTTCTGCACACATTCCTTTCTTTGATAAATTCCTCATAGTGGTCTTCCCTTAAGAAGCTGTCTTGGATTCAAGTCCCTGACAAGTTTCTTGTTACCACGATCACCTAAGGAGGGTGACTTATAAATGTCAAGGTAAACTGCCTTTATTTGATGTTGATCGTTTCACTTTACATGTTGTACAGTACTAAAGTTAAATGCTGGCTGCATGAGTTCTTGCTACAAGTTGGTAAGAAATCCATGTGTAATTGGTTACTCACTGCGTGTGAATTGCACCGTGCACTTTTGAATAATCTAGGAAAATCTTTTTTCGCATATTCTACTGTTCATTCGCATTTTTCACGTTAATTTCAAAGAAGTAAATAGCAAATTAGATAAACATCTCGAATATACCATTTTACGGGTACTCAATATTGCAAGTTTTTCTAAGAACATCAGTCTTCGGGCACGTTAAGTGTTGGGTTTTACTGATTTGTTGTTATTTTCTTTAGTTTGATTTGGCATTTGGGTTGAGGGCTAGATTTCGCATTTTGAGAGAAAATAGTTTTTTTCCTAGTTGTATACTAAGTGATTTTATAAAAACGGTGGTATCAGATTTCCGGATTGCAAAGTGCACTTCGAAAGTTAGGAAGGCAAACGTTTTCAATATCAAACGCAAGATGTCAAGAGTGGAGTATGATTATTTGGGTTATGGAATTTATGGTAAGACTTCGATATTATTTTCCCACCTATATTTAAAAATTCTAAAACTGTCACATACTCCCCATCGGAAATACCTACCGCATAATGGTCTTACTGAATTGGATTGGAGCATTCGATCAAAATGTTGCTTTTAGATTGTAAGGTTTCTGCTTTACTAACAAATCGGTTGCCAAATCCAACTGTATGCAGGTATAACACTATCATCTTATGTGTCCTTTGGAAATTTTCCGTACGAAAAAAGTTTTGTAGGAATGAAAAATAATCAGGATCAATGCATTTAAGCAAACGTGATTCGGTTACTGAAGGACTGCTTAACCGAAGGGTGAAAAGCACGGGCTATCACCAATTGCGTTAATTACAGATTTAATTTCAAAAAAATAGATTACTCTCACAAGTTCGGAAATGCGTGAACGGCAATCGTACAACTTCCAGAATCACCTGTAATACCGCAGCTAGTTTCGAACAAAGCCCTAAGTACTTTTCATGCATCAAAAACTAAAAAAATGCCTTCTTGATCGCACCAAATATGAAAATAAAGTCAGATATATTGAACAGTTCAAATTATGGTGTATGCCCACCGCATTCGTCGTTTTATTGACATAACGCAACATTGATAGTTTTGTAAAGGTCTCAAAACACCGTCGCATGGTTTTATTAATGATGGGAACTTCAACTGAAAATGCTTGCCTTTTAAAGGGATTTCAAAAACAATTTCTATAGTGGTAGTAGAAAAATTGCTTAAATGCTGCTAGTCTAAATTGCGATCGGTATAGGCAAACAAATCTACTGAGCAATTTCGTTTAAAATGTTGAAGTTGCTAGTACATTTGCTTAACAGCATTAAGAAGTAATTGTAATAGGCATATTCTTGTTAATCAACCTCGTATACTAACTAAAGCAATAGGAATTTTTCCGTTGGTCTTAGTGCACCTGCCTGAGGGCAGAGTGTGCGTTTAATAAAACGCACCGTTTCATGGTTGGAAGTGATTTTAACAAGTTCGCTTCTAGTTTATGTATGATCGGACGCCTTGCATACCTTACATGAGTTAATTTTATCAATATTTGAATTTGCAACTTTTTATTTTTCTGAAAACCTAAATGATGAACTCATAAATGTCGACAAAGTGGAAGCTGAATTTTTTCGAAAGATCGCCATTTTTGATTTGTGGTTCAAAACAGCTCCATACTTTAACCTAATTATCAGCAGTTTAAGTCATTATTTCTGTAGAGGAGTACCATTATGAAGCAACTTTTGCTTGTTTATTGATAAAAAGACTAAAATTTCTTAAATCCACAAAACTTCAACGCTATAATAAAGCTTAGCTGTGGTTTCATGTAAATTTATGGATTAGATTTACATTTGTAGTTATAACATAACCGTATCTGGTAGTTGAGATATACATTCAAATTGATGGTGATAGATGTGATAATAAGTTGGATTGTAACTGACATTGCTATGATCTGATTGCTCACCAGCGAGCAGTGAGAAATTAGGTATAGTTGTCATAATTCCAAAGTCGGCATGTAGTCACAGGCCGTATGGAGAGGCAGCTAGACAATCCACACTTCGCAGTAGGTAGGAGAGCTAGAGGCCTTTTCGCTCTCCGCTCTCTGTGGTCTTCTGATCACCAAGGAATTGCTTTCCTCACCTCACCAGACTCAAAACGGCCGGCTCTCTACCACACAGTGCTAGCCAAATTAGTGTACTGCCGACAGTGCGTTTGATTTGCCTTGCTTAACACCGTATTTCAATGGACTTTACAAAATCTAATAGAAACCATTTAATGATATGTACTTAAGACATATTGAGATCTGGCTGCAAAATAACTTGCTCTCATTTTCGTCTCATGAAGCAGCTATCTTTATTCAATAGTCAATGTGGATGGATCCAATGAAAAGTGTAGCGTCTTTATAAAGCACGAACGCTGCGTCTTTTGTGCATATTTCGATTAATCACCAAGCTTAGTATTTTTTCCAGATTTATAGTGTGTGCTGTCCAAAAGCCCTTTTTTAAAGTGATCATTGGGCAATAGATTTGGTTTTTGATTGAATCAAATCAAGTTGTTTCTGACCGCAAAAAGTAGTACTAGTGTACCTTCACCTTTGGCCACCTACGTCTGTTTCAAATGGGTTGACTTTACCTGTACTAGTGAGGATTAAGGTATATCTTGAGCAGAAAATGCAAGGCAATTCACTAATATAGATGCACCACATTTGATTTTTTTATCCATATTATATTCTACTCGTATAAAACTACATTTTACGTTAATTTTCTTTCAAAAACAAATCGTGTATTCCTGCAGTGTGAATACATCTCATTCTTGCAACCCCATTGAACTTAGAGTTGATGTACGTGTCCAAAACGGTTTATCTTTCAAGTATTACAGTGTATCATGTTAACTCTAGTGCTTACTATACCCAAAATAAGTGCCAAATTAGTAATTATTTGTCGAAATTTGGCATATTCAAATTCGAAACGATAACCCAAAGTCTCATTGACTGAATAATATTGCCAAGTGGCGCATCATAACTAGCATTTGAAGAACCATTAGGAGTGCAAAAAACCTTCGAAACCTGTTTACGCTCATTTCTTTCTAAGTGGGTGGGTTAACATTCGGGTTGAAGGTGGTCAGTTCAGAAATAACTAGTCCTCATGAGTCCATTCACGTGCAAAAATATGATGTGGCAAAAAACTGCTCTTTTAATTCTATCGTAAATTCAAACTCGACAAAAAAATCAAATAATTAAAAAATAACATTTTATTTGACGACTTTAAACATGGTATAGTAAGTCGTTTTGTCAAATTAAATGTTGAACTTAGCAAACCTGAAATCTTCCTGTAGTCTAAATTCTCTACTTGTTAAATATAAATAGACAAATTTATACGCGAAAAGGTACCTCCGCAAGCCTACTATTGAGGTGACGCATTAACATTCCTGAGTAATCACGATAGAAGTAGCATAAAATTGACGTGAACTAACTTTTCGCGTAATTATTGCCGGAATAATAACAGATTACAACAACCAAATATTCATCCTTTAGCTCAACTTACAAAAATGCGGGCAGATTCAATCACAAGGACGAATATCTTATATTGAATGATTACACTTAAAAAGCAAATTACTAGTTTCGCGCCAAATAGCTCTACGATTTACGCTTTATTATTCCTTATGTTTAGCTGCATGGACCTTCTCATGACTCGTACTATGCGAACATGCGTAAGTTCAAAAATAGCACAAACTAATGTTTAAAGTAATGTGCATTTTTGAGGAACATCTGTCCTCGTTGCAACTCTGAATTGGTCTATTTTCTTCAATCTTGGACTTCCTATCATGTTCCAGTATTACTACTGATGTGGAACAAACGAGGCAGTTTCCACAGTCCTTTCTGAGAGGTTCTCACATAGGCGCTTTTAACCTGACTCTATCGCATAGAGAGCGCCTGATTCTACCGTCAAATACCCAACTCCAATTCCTACAACAATAAGGACTAGCGAGCTCACCAATATATGCAGATTCAAACCGACACCCACGGCCCCAAAGTGGGAACCGCCACAGATATCTGGTTCCATTCATTTCTGCTTGTCATCTTTTCTTGCTTGGAATCGGCCTAGGTTAGGCACTGACCCCCAACTTGCCTTATCTCACCGGCAGTGTTACATAACAAATATGAATTGCGAAACCAAATCCCTTCCCTTCAAGGATGAGTTTCGACACAATTCCCTTGTAGTTATGAGAATTTACGCTTCGAATCGAACAAGCTCCACTTCATTGTTTAGGTAATCTCAGTCGACAGTAGGGGGAAATAGGAGAACAGCTATCTGTGTGGTAAAAAGTAAGCAACAACATACAGCGTCGAATGTAATACATCTACACAATAGCAACTTAAAAAACCTGGTCATATAGTACACATAACAGAAACTAAAACTATGAAAAGGGGGAAGACGGAAGTCCAGGTTGCAATTCCATAGGCCCCAGAGACGGCTGGCTGAAGAGGGAGGAAGGAGGCGAGGCGGAGGAGAGGGGAGAAATGGTGGTGGGAGTGTCGGTCTGGCGTCCCTCAGTCATTGCCTGTACACGTCTTGCGTATCTCTGTCGAATGGCTTCCACGCGTTCCTCAAAGCCCGTCCGCGTCACACTCTCTGTGCCCAACAGCGCCTGGAGATGCCTCGTTTGCTGGCCCGTGGCCATGCACAGCCGAAACAACTCCTCCAGCTGCTAACAAAACAAACCCCTTCAAGATCAGCCATAATCATACTAATAGAAAAGACTAATACTTTCTAGTAAGTTAAACGCATGGTTTCTACAGGTGTATCGATTCGGCCAAAGGTGCAAATAACCGCTAATATGACGCATAGTTGCACGCATTTTAGATAAGCTTGATGAGCACTCACACAAGAAAAGACATTTACCTGTTAGTAGAAATTAGTTAAGAATTGAACTAACGAGGGAATGGAAGTCTAACAAATAAAATAAAAACGTCTTGTCGTTGCCATGTGCCGCTTTATAATGCTTTAATCACTAGACTGTGGAGAATTTACGTGACATTCGCCTGTTATCACTAAGCAAAATCTGAAGTATGGATGAGTGGCATTTATGGATAAGCGACTCTAGTAATGCTAAGGGGATACGCGGCGGTACCTTGCGATCAGTCTCTAGTTCATGAGCAGCTTTTATGTATTCTTCAGCCAAAGCGCGGTAGCCCTCAGACTTGATGACAAGACAGTCCTGTTTGACCTTGTTATTGGCTCGGCAACGCTGCACGGCTCTGTTATTCCTTTCCCGTGACACGCGATACTCCCTCGACTTCCGCCTCTCCTCCGATACGGGCCGATACACTCGACGGGCACTTTGACAGTTTCCAGAGGAAATGTCACCATGTGACGGAAGGGCAGGTTGTGGAAGCGGGGTATCAAACAAACCAAGATCAGCACTATCCGACCTCATACCGCTGGGAAGTCATAAATACAAGCAGATAGAACTTGTTAGAGTCTTGCAAATATGTCAGGGAAGAATTAGGTCCATCCATGTTCAGCAGTGCTAACAAACCCAAAGGGTGTCAAGTCACAGTGCGACTGTGGATACAAGACGAACAGCAACACAGTGCCAAGGTACTACCTATGCAACTTCAAATTTTAGACCCAATTCTATTTGGGATGCTGGAAAAGCTGAGGTACCATGTAATCACCAGAGTATACTGACTAGTCCCGCCTAAAAAAGATAGCCTGGATAAATATGCACAGGATTTGGGTCAGTCAGACAAAAAGCACTTAATTCTAGGGCAACCAAAAGGCATTCAAATGTTCAGCGTCCCCGAAATAGATGATGTTATCTTCCATGGGCAGATAACCCATATCACAGTAAATGCAAAGTAAACACAAAGGATTATGAAATACGCCTCAAAAGAATGCAAAGGAAATTCACTACATCACATCAGTTTTACTGTTTAGACCAAATTACTGAAAAAGGAGTGACACGTAGACAATCTGAAGCAGGAAGACGTTATAAGAGCCAGGAAGGCCATTTAAATTATATGTGCAAAGAGCGGTAAAATAAAACAAAAAAGGCAATTAAAAGTAATCACAGTATGCAAACCTAAATTTGCGAAAAAATAGTGCCAAAATCAAATTATAAAAACTCCAAAGGTGGGTGGTAGAAGTTACTCATGAAAATTGCCAAGTAACAATGTTAGAGGTGCTATATATTCATAAATTTTATAGAGGGCCAAATTATAAACCTTGGAATTATCCGTTTACAAACATTAACTTTGAAAAGCCCGTGTGCTCATCAAACCTTTTTTATAGACATATTCATACTAGGCACCTTAATAGTTGAATATTCTCTAACTGATAAAGACGGCTATGTTCATTGAGTTATCTGTGGAGCGAGACTCCT
>NW_020170386.1:1637315-1752129 GCF_000524195.1 Echinococcus granulosus | reverse complement strand
GCGTGCCTCCTCCCTGAAAGGCACATTAAAACAACATAAGTATTACATATCTACTCATTAATAAAAACCAACTTTAGTTTCGCACGAAAAAAAAGCAAAATTTAGTAATTGTTGAGCCTCAATTGCTTTTCGCATCGTAAGATAATAATTTAACAGCGCAAAAGTTGTGCATTTATTGGCTTCAATTATGTGTATTTTACTTCTGTGAGTATTATTTTAATTGCTGGGGGTTAGTCTTACCACTTTATCATTTGAACAATATCTTATGTGGAGTAGCTACAAGCACTGTGGCCAACCAAGGGCATATTTTTGCTCAAAGTTTATTATTTGTTGCAAGTTGAGGTTGAAACAGACTATTTATCATTAAATGTATTATCTTGCTTCGTCAATGTAATAATTTGTTACTGGACCGGCGGCTGTTACAATTTTGGGATCCCAGCTAATTATGGGCAGATGTTTCTTTTCCATGTTCGTAATACGCGAACTCTATTATTTGTTTTATTAGGCTGAGAATCATTTTTGTCTGATCATATTTTCATACTCGCAAATTGTTGTTGCAGACATACTGTCATTACTTCCATTGGTATCTAGGTGCTCCTGTATCTCGTGTCGTATTGCATCGGCCCTATTGCACTTATTTTCATTTCGCGGTGTATTTCTTCTGACCTGTTTTATTTACAAGCGTTAGTGGTGCGCGAAAGCCATTTTATTGGAGTTACTTTGTTAGCGCTTGTTCTTGAGAAGGTTTAGTAGTGAACTAGCTGTATTTTAATGGCCCTTCATCATTTTCGCAGACCAAGAGGTTTACCTTAAATCATGTTATTTACTGAACAACTCGTAGTGTTTTGAGTACTTGGTCGACAGGAACTTCTTCCCTGAAACATTTAAGTTTGGTCTAATCTCTGTTGCATTTTTCCAAAGCTTAGTAAATTGGAGTCGACTATTGGTAAGCTAATAGAGTGAATAGCGTTTGGAATCTTGACGTTGAGCTATTAGACTGCCAACTTTTTTACTCCTATGTTTACTTGTTTCCTTAGTGTCGATATGGATGAGCTTAAAGTTGTTGCAGAAATTCCGGAGCCTCCAATATTTTTATGTGGTGAAGTTGTTCGCTGCGAGGTGTCAGTGGTGCTTATGGACCCCAAAACCACTTGGTATCCTTTATACTTTTGTACCTTTTTAAGTGCCTTAACACTCATTTTTCTTTAGGGAAATTCAAAGCATTGAGGGAATTTTGGTAGGCCAATATCGTCTTAATTCGGCTGCTGTTGCAGAAGATTTTAAGAATCAACCAATATTTGACAAAGTCTTCTCAGCATCGCCTGATAAAGATGCTAAAATCGGTACGTTTATGGAAGGATAGTGCTAACGTACCAACCACTTATTTGGCTGTTTAGATAGTGAATTTATCCCCGGATTGGACTCCCAAAGTCGTATTTCTTGGATTCAGCAACTAAACTCTACCAATCAGTGGCCCCTCATAATCTACGCTGAGAAACCTATCGCAAGGATTATTCTAAAAACCCGTCTTTCCGAGAACTTGCCACCCAGCTATCGTGGGAATATTGTCCGTTTCGCTTACAAGGCCCTGATCAAGGTGCAGGTTGACAATAGACCAGCGCAACTGCTTCGCTTGCCATTTCACATTTTACCTTCTGTGGGTAGCTATCATTCTTTCGACTCCACTACCGCTGACTCTCTGCCCGGTCTGTCGAGTAATGCATACAGCGAGAGTCAATCTCCTCCCGACTGCGTCTGTAATCCCTTTCACGTTGATTTTCACAGTCAGATTGGATATAAGGATAGCAATCTTGGTGAGGGAATTCTTAAAAAAGACTTAATGCATCCTGCTGTCTACGATAAGCTCTCGCAATTGCATGCCAACACTCAGGTCCCGTGTGCCATCACTTCCGTACATATGGCTAAGAAGACTAAGAAACGTGCTAAGAGAACATCATTCTCACAATCGCCTTCCGCGATGTTTGCTGAAATAGTTTTTTCAAGTTCGATTGGTATGTTTTGCTCCGCCTTTTCACCGCATTTTAGTGAGCTTTATGCTCTCGGGTCCAAATGGCCATATCTGTCGAATAGGAATGTTCAAGACGGTGGCTCGGTTGGGTGATTTGCTACGGGGCTACTTGGATTTCCGGATGGCTACGCTACCCACCTTCGAATGCATCATTTGGGCTGACACCGACGAGTTTCTTGACCCAACTTCGCGTCAGGAAACTAATTTGGAAAATAACCTTTTGTTCTCCACTTTGCCAATAGATATACCTACTGCATCCAAAGACAAAGGTGCCTCTTGGATAAAAATATGTAATTTTATTAGTCCTCAGGTTACCTGAGAATGCACTGAAAACCTCGTGGTTTGAGGCGCGATTGGCTTGTTCGAACACAAAGTTTCTCCCCTTTGCAATTCCGATTCCTTTGAATGCCCCGGTGGAATTTATGCTATCTAGCAAATATTGGGGTGGCTTATGCAGAGTGCAGTGGTGTCTGCGATTTCAATTCACCGTCGCAATGTCTAACCCAAGACAGCAACCTCAACTGTCGACGGAACCTTCACTGTTCAATAATTTCCTTCAAGGCCACACAGCATCAAATTACTCGGATTACACACCATCTATTAACTGTGACACCCAAACTTTCTCCTGGGAACTTCCTATCTGCATCATTCCAAACGGTCCATCAGCTTTCCTGTTGCCCAATCAAACATGTTCAAGCTGCACTTTTTCACGTGGTTAACTTGTAAACATGAAATATTTTGAGGCCTTTATCACTTTGCTTTAATGGTATTTTATTTAAACAGTATGAATGATAGATGTGTTTCTATATTGTTTTTGTTCTTTGGTAGACATTTCAATTAGCTTCTTGTTCGTATGCCTCTACACGTTCTAGTAAAACTTCGGGATATCCCGGAGAATAGAACTTGACAACATCTTCAGGGAAGCAGTTATTTATGGCAATTATGTGCATGTGCAGGGTAGATCCAGGCTCCGCGACAATTTCTTGAATTTTCCTTAGGCATCCGCTTACGACAAAAGCACGTCTGGCTTTTGCGCTCCGCGGAAGAAGCTTGCTGAACTGTACCACAACATACTTCAGTATGTTGGGTGGCGAGTTGTGTAATATTGGTTGTAGCGCCTCCATGTCAGTGCACTTCTCTAGAACCTGTTTAAGGCACCGTTTGCACTACAGCCTCAGTTATAAATGCAGGTCTCACCTTATCTCGCAAATCTTCGGAACTTTCTGTATTAAGATAATATGCAAGTATGATTGGAAGTAAGCCAACCTCGGAGACAGCATCTGCATGGCTTGCGCCATGGCGACCAATTTGGCCAATGGCCCACACAGCCGCTGCTTTTACTTCATCCCTTTCCTCATGAAGTATATTCTTCAGTTGTACTAGCGCCTTAACGATTATATTAGAGAATGTTAGGAGCATACATGGGCTTTGATAACTGCGATTGCTTGGAGGTCCGAATGTGCTGCGATATAGCCAAGTGCAATTATTCCAGGTATAGCTGAACACCCTTTCGCTTCTTCTAAGAAGTCCACCAGCGCTGGAATTCCACTCGAATTCACTACAACCCGACATATTTCAAATGTATGCTTGCAAAGCTCCTTTATTAAATTGGCTGCTTCGCTGCGAAGGCCCACATCTTTGTCCTTCATACCAATCAAAACTTGGGGAAATATACTGGCCTCCAAAACCAACTCCGCAAAATCTGGTGAATGCTTAGCTATCTGAGCCAAGGAGAGAAAGGCCCGTTTCTAGAGGTATTATAGGATCGCATTAAATTACTCTCAACTTTGAACAGGAGTCCGTTGTCTGCTTCACGAGATGCCAAATTCCAGAAGTGTCGACCACGTTCTGTGCTAGTGTTACCGAATGTTTAGCTATGTCTCCCAATACACCAGCTGATATGCACCTTAAATTGACACCTGGCTCTTGCAAACAGAGATTTATTAGCGGAAGACTGCCAGAGTCAACAACCATTTGCGCTAGATCCTCGCTGTGTCTGACTATGCAGCTAATGCAGGATGCAGCGTTTTCCTTAACACATTGATCGAACTCTTCCAAACAGGCATTAATTACGTTAAGCACTTCGCATCGAACAACCGTAAGTGCCAAGTCTGGCGAATGTTTAGCAATCGATTGTAAAGCTACTAAAGCTGACCTTTTGTAGAATCTCTAGAAACGTTTAAGCAATTTTATCTGTTTACATGTCCCATTCCAGAAGATTTGAGCATCACTTGAATAATATTAGAGTCAGTAATTAATTCGGCAATTTGTTTTGACGTGCTTGCAATTTTTCCAACGACTATAGCTGCTATTTGTTGAATAGTTGGCACTGGGTCATCGAGTAAGTGTCCAAGGCACGAAATAACATCAAATTTGAGTAAATAATTGATGTTATTGGGGCGATTTGCTAAATCAGATATGGACTGAACAAAAAGAAGCCGGGCTTTCTGGTACTGCTCGAAGGCTATAAGCGGTTACTAAATCAAAATGAAAACCTAAGAATATTTGTTTTTGACTCATTTTCGAAACGGTTGCAGCGTCAGCGTTAGGTCGAATATGGCAAATCTATGTATTAAAACCGAATGTATTATTATTAAATTTTCTTAAGGCAAAGCTGCATCATGTCATAAAATATTGCCATGTTCTGCGTGCAAAAGTTTCAAGCGTCAAAAAACCGGCTGCCAAAGGTTGACGCTTTGACTTTTTTAAAAGAAAAAGACAATTAAATAGCAGTGAATATCCCGAATGCCACCCAGTTGAGCACGTTTTGGAAGGAATACGTACTGTTTTGATTGCGGGTTAGTTTACGAGCCCTAACGAATTAATGCTTTTCTGCGCTAGTAAATATCAGGAGTGTATAGCCTTCCTAACTTACCTGAAAGGTATTTTTCGTGTTCAAAGAAATTATTTATTTCCGGGTTCCTTACTGATGTGTTTTAGAATTAAATTATTCACGCTACCTAATGTACTGACGCACATTGCCATGATATAGCGCATACCAAAAAAATTCTTAGTTTTTAATTCTTTTGCCTTTCGTGATACGCGCAAAAATGCATACATTTGTGGTTTTCCGTAAGTCTAATGATGTGAGCTTTTCCAGGTCATTTTTGTTAAGTGTTTACTGGGGTTATTTCTTAATGCAAAAATAAAGTTGGGTTGTAATTCAACCTGGTACCATCCCCGTCTTGCCCCTAAACAGCCTATCTTGTTGGCTCTTCAAGAGAAATACAAATGTTCAACGCTCCAAAGTTTTGGATTTTTTTCTGTTCAAATTTGTTTGGGTCAAAATGCTGATGCCTTGATTTTGATGATTGAAGGTGAATTATCCAGTTGTACTTATCACCCAGACTAACCTTATCATGCACATAATTTTAATAAATAGTCTTAAAGACACCAACAATTACCATAGGAGGTCCAGCAATGTACGAACTTGGTCTAGCCCTGCGCATAAGCGTGGGATGTGAATTAATTTGATCGAATAAACAATATGTCTTCATACATATTCTCAGTCAAGATCGTTTTTTTTTAACCGCAAGTGCAAAGTAACGCCCTAATGCATTTGGTCTTCGCTGAAACCAGAATAGTGTCAGCCGTATTTGATGTCCAGGATCAATTCAACTAAAACCTTTACTTACCTGCTTCTGATGCAATAATTCATTTTTAAGTTTTTGATTTATATCTCAAATGCATTGAAAGGGGAGCTGCCATCACAGATTTGCTGGTACCCCATCACGCGATTTCCCTCATAACTGTATCAAAATGTAATGGTCTGGATATATCTTCACTACAAAAGCTCAAGAAGTCTGCGAGCATATTAACAAAAATAACATGTACTGAAGACCATGTCGTTATTGATGGCCAAAAAGCGGGGATTAAGGAGTTCGTGTAGTTAAACGTAAGGCTTGGACGTTTATGAATAGGTTACAATGCAATTAAAGGTTTCATTTTCAGGATGACAAACATTTGTATACGGTAGTGGTCTATCCCTCAGTATTGAGGAGGTGCCATTTTTGTACTTTGAATTAGCCCATTTGTACCTCGCTGGGTGGGCTGGCCTTTTGGGCCATGCCAGTAGCCCAGACACCTTCCCTATGTTGAATATATATATTCTGCCCGAGTATTGTGTCTTCTTTTGTCTTCAGGGAGTCTCGGGACGCTACACATTCATGTAGACGAGAATTACGGTGTTTTCCGCATTCTCTGAAACTACTTCGTTCCTAACTCCGAACATTTCGAAACTAGGTGGAAATTATCAAATGCAGCAACCTCCAATTTAGTGATCCACTGTCCTACAGGGTGGATTTGTTATAATGGAAAAAATGCTGCTTTTTACGCAGCACTAGTTGTGGTAAAATGTTCACGAAATGCCGTTACGTCGAAACGCATTTGTTTTGCCTTAAAATGTTTGCTACTTGTTCGAGTATGGCAGGAAAGAGTCTCTAAGTTTATTCGCGAACTCTTATGAATATTGGAGTTTCCTTAAATTTTTCAACAATATAATCATTGCAAAGCGATTGTAATGTTGCGTATCGCAGCAGCAAACCAACTTGTTTGTATTTTGTGATACGATTAAGCTAACCTGCTTGCCAATCAGTATTTAATTCACCCCATAACTTCCTCACCATTCTTTCTGCCATAGTTTGAATGTCTCTATCAAGACTAGTTGCCAAGTATTGCAGACTCCTGTTGCCTAGTGATGATTTACCCTACACTTTGGTCTTAGAGCAGCATGCGTTTTCATCTCGTTTATCTGTTCCATTCCTTAAACCTGAAGGTAGAATCCAACGCTCTTGACCTGCCATCATGGCCATTCTTGTACGATAATTCTAAAAGCAATAAGGATTGAAATGCTTTACAAATGAATGATAATAATTTGGAAAGATTTTGGTACTTATTTTGTATCTGCTAAATACTTAGCAATGCCGAAAACACTTCCGCCATGTGAAGAAATGATTGCACTTGAAATGTAAAGGCTATATTCCTCAATTGATCGAGGACAGGAGTTAAATTTCTTCCATACATAGAAGACATTCCAATACATTCCCTAATGCAGTAGAATATGAAAAATCTCCCTGCATTCCCAATGGCTTCTAATGTGCAGCGGCTTTCAAGGAATTAAATCGCGAAATCTCGGTAACTTACCTTCATGATGTCGCAGTCTTCAGCACGATCAAGCTGTCGACAAGAGTAACTACTCAAGAAAGGAGGGATGGCGGTGATGTTATGCTCCAGACAGCGGTTTCCTGCTATGCGCGGACAATAACGCGCTTCTGTGTGTGCGCGCCTATCAACCGTCTGCTCAGCTGGCCACTCGTGCAAAGATTAGCTACCGTGAAAGTGGAGACTTGGATTTTAGCCTTAGATAATGGCGTTAGCACTTACTGCTATTCGAGGGGGAGGGAGTGGCTGTTATTGTTGAGACTAGGCCTGCCCTGACGTCAATACAAGATTCAGGTGGGATTTCAAACAAAAAAAATCATTAGAGGGCTTCACGCATTCAAAGACTTTAAATACAAGACGTCAGCATTGTGACAACGGTTGAACGGATTTACTTCAGCCACTGTATGGTGTTTTGAAAATCATTTGGGTTTACTCCCAGTGTATTAAATTTGGCATTAATATCCTAAGCAAGAAACAGAGTGAGTTGGAAAGTATTTTGAAGTAGTTGCTTTAGCTATTTGCCATTCATTTACTAGATCCACTAAGTCCAACAGATATAGCAATGCTGTTGCTAAAGACTGATCATGCTCCAGAGGATATTATTTGCTCGATTAGAAGTTGATACTGCATCAACATGAAGCCTCGACCACAAGTGGATGTCCAATTCCATGAGGGCGATGAAAGACAGAAAGGAATTCAAGGTCATTTACGGTCCTGCTTACAGGGGGGCACAGCTCTGAATGCGCAGAGCATGGCTTCATGAGCAGAGTGATTCATCCAGCCTTGACTATAGGTTTTGTGTGACAATTCAGCATAATCGTGCTAGGCATTTTGGCAACCGTTGAGTTTCCTCAGAAGTCTGGTGAGCAGAATTATCACGGCCCGTTCCATCTATTATTTATGCATGTAGACTTGAGTACCTTCTGTCAATGCATACAATTGCCATTTTCAGCAGTGTTAGTAAGCTGTAAGTCACTGCGAAATATTGGAACATGCTAAACAAACGCCACTAATTGATGCGATTTCTATGCGAACTATATTCCAAGAAAAATATATAACGTGGGTTTTTTAAAATAATTTTCGCAATATTGTTTTATTTCCTGCTTAGCATATCGTTTTTTGCTTAGCTGGAAACGATTCCCTACAAATGGCATTTTTTTACAGCCGAACTAAATATTCGAGTTGAAGTGTGATTCCATATTTATCTTAAGAAATTAAAGAGGCTTCAAGGCTAAAGGTTAATTGAGAATCATTGCCGCGAAGGCAACTGCTTGCCATGTGTTTGTTAGTTGGTCTTTCAACTCGTTGTCATTACACTGTGAAGTTCCGTGTACATTGTGATTGCTATATTATTAAAACTATGTAATAATATAAAATGTACAAGTGCACTAATTCCAAGCAAACTGTTTTAAGTTCAAGCATAAAATGAAGTTGGTGATGCACAATGCATACGCCGCTTAACATGAGAATGAGGCATAAAGGATTATTGAAAGTAGTCCCACCTTGTTTAAAATCCACATTTTCTTCATCTCTTCTGGCGCTTATGCAATCTTCCCTTGGAAGACCGTGATAGTTGTTAAGAGGTTCATTTGCTTCTCATTTACATGATCACAAAAGGGAATATGCGTAACAATCTAATCACAAGTCTTCCAAGGTTGATTGCCCGAAAAAAAATTGATGTGCCCTATGCACCACCTTCGTCGTAGTCGCTACCCTCGCCAACATGGGCAATGAGGTTTGCGCTTCCCTGTTCTGAAAGAGGCAGCCTAGGCAATGGACTCAAGCCTGGATAAGCGCGCCCAATGGGCGCTGCCTGCAGGTGTACGCACCCAATAGCGTCCGGGCCTTACATACACGCGCGCAAGTATTGATTTTACCGACCTCTACTCCCTCCCGTGCGCGCGTAGGTTCGTGCATGCAAGCATATACGTTTCGGGGACTAGAGCGCGTGGGCGTGGCGACCGGGACGCCGCGGACACCACGTGAGCGCGTTGGGGGTAGGAGCTGCTCCACCTTTCTCCGAGTCCTCACGCCCGCCTTGCGTCAGCTCCACCTACTCTCTCACGTTGCATCCTCGAGGCGGGGAGCACCCATCAGCTAGAGACCCACATGAAAGCGCATCTTGTCATCACGTCGAGGTCGCCACATCTACATTCTTCACTGTAAGGCAATCCGACGTACTCACTTGATCTGTGTTTTGGAGCATCTGGCCCTTTTGGCTGGTTGATTGAAAGGATGAAGCGGTATAGAAATCGCCCCATCTTTCTTCCACTGAGGGAAGACGCACAAACATAGGTTTCTATGACCACGACCATCTGTATCAATTATCACTACTCCACTGAATCATTCCGTGGTCAAATTACTCGGCTACTTTCCCTAAGATTCCTTACCTTTTGACACACAATTAAAATCAGATTTATTTAGCTCCGTTAATGTTTTTAAAGATGGATGAAAAAATATAATGGAAAAATAATACAAGTCTCTTCGACAACATAGCTCGTTGATGCCGATTTCTAGCAGTGTTCAATTTCGAGATGTGGCGAAATATCCCATCTTTTACTTTTTGCAACAAATCAAACATCATATCTCTTTCATAATCCATTCATTTTCTTACAAAATTAAATGGAATTAGGATGTATAAGGTTAATCCACATTCCGAAAGTTCAGGAATATTGCTATTTTTTGTAAAGGTCAATAAATATGGCAATTTTGTCATAAATTAGGTAGGAATTACTTTAATAAAACTACAGTTGATTCACTTATTAAAAGTTTCCCACTAATGTGGGCGTCCAGAGCCTTCCAGATCGACTATGCGGCGTAATCAACCGGCTAAACGAATTGCTTCTCACCTGTTGTTAGTTCAGCCTTACTATACGCAACAGCTCAAACCAGGATAGGACAAAACCCCCTCCCCCTTCCTCGATATACTATCCTGATGCCCTGCTGTTGGAGTGACTCAAAAGACGGTTTTGGAATATGCTTTTGAATGTGTTTGTGTCCACAAACAACCGCACAAACTATAAATTTCTTGATGAAAGTAACGTTATAGGAGTGCGTCCTCTTCCCTTGTGACTAGAGTTTGTGCATTTGCATAACCACATTTCACGTCAAAACACGTGAAGTGCTAGCTGACAATATTTGCGAACCCTACATTACACCTAGGCACCTCGTCTCAAGGAAATTTCGAGGCAAAGCTTCTCATCTTTTGTGATGTGCAGACCCATGGACCAAAATAACGTACAATATCGATGGCACATGGAGGACCTTGTTATTATCACATTTTCCTTTGGTCATAGAGTTACTTAAGTACCTCACTGCATGTGCAGGTGTGCATCTATACAGGAATTACGCAGCACTTCAACGAGAGTAGCTTGGTAGTCCCTGCAAAGTTTTCGGAGTTTATTTAAACGCCCACCTAATTTAGGGTTTGCACTTTCTAATACCTAAATATCTTGAAATTCCATGGGTATGTTTATAGGTATTCAAAGCCTAAAGAAACTTTGCTCGATTAAATGTGCTGACTACGTACTAATTCCCAATTTTTTTCCTTTTTTATTATGATTAACAGCTAGTGCAATGATGGAGGCATTTGAGTGACTCAACTGCCTTAAGTTGTTCGGCCAACTTTCAACAATTCGGGTGGTAAGTACAAAAGTTATGTGGGAAATATCTCAAGCCCACTTTCCCGTGCTGACTAATGGCAATTCGATGATCAGTCTAACCCAGTTCCTCTATTTTGAAATATTGCGGTTAGAGAGTTTCCTTAATTTAGCTTTCATAATTGCATCACGTGTAAATTACTAGCGGTAATTTGAGCTCATTTTTAATGTGATTCTTCCTCTTTTTCCATTTTCTACTATTGTTGCCCCTGTTACTGAACGGCATTCGCATCGCCTCAATTGCCGCTCTACAAGATTGGCTTGTTCACTTGGCTTTAAGTTTTCTCCTTGTCTTTGTGTAATGGCTGCAGAATTAAAATGTCAGCAGGCGCAACTGTCAACTTGAACTGCTCTGCATTCCGCTCTCTCAGTTGGTTTGGGCTAGTGAGAGTAAGTTGCCACCTTGAAGCACATTATCGTGCACGTAGCAGCCCAATCACTTCCCAGAGCTTAAACACCTTTCCCTACCTAAAACGAATTCTGCTGGGAAAACGCCCTTCCTTAAAGCTAAACTTCCGGTTCCGATTTATTCAGTCACTAATATTGCAAAACACGTAAAAATGCTGCATCTTGGTTTAATCTTATCATTAATTCCATTTGACAATTTATTTGATGTTGAACTATCGCAATATTTTGCAGAGTGGTAGGGAATCAATGTGCGATATGTTGGACAAATACATAATCACAGAATGATTTTGAAAGTGACTATCTCCCATTATTTGATGCATCAACGCGGAACCTAGGCGTACTTGGAAAGGCTTAACCCAATTCCAATCTATGTCCCTACAGCCTCACAAATTTTGGTACCTAGTAGCATAACAAGCGCCTTTTATGTTAACGGTCCCTGCAATTGTGGTAACAGTCAAACAAAAAAGTTCCAAATTGCGCCTCGTGGTGCATTTGCGAGACTCCTCAAGTCTTTTACTACAAACACACAGATATGGCAGACAGAGATGAGTCCCAAAGGTACACCCTGACAATCGTTAGATAATGTGCTAAAGATCTGCTCGTCTTTAACTTACTAAAGTTAGAATTAATGCTATGGAGGTGAATACTGTTTAAAATACCTTTTTTTAAATGGTTACACAGTTACACGGAAGTATTCAGTGTTATGAAGTCTCTGTAATTTGTGTGTTCAACGAAAAAAGTCTTTTATAAGATGGCCATTACTCGTGAATGTCATGCATGCTCGGATGTTTGTGAGCCCATATGTGTATTTCCTTGATCTGACCGCATACAATTTCTTCTAGACTTTGTATGGATGAAATGTCTTTTTAATGCTTAGTACTCAGCATTTACGTGAGTATACCTTATTGTATCATTCTATTGTTCATAAATGGGCGTGACGGTTGTGACACTTCTGATAAAAGATACGCCCATTGTTTGTAATGAAATTTACACAACCAAGAGTACGGAATATGGCTTTGTTCTCCCCCACTCGGACCTCGCCTGTAACAATGTACAAGGGTCACCACCACCGGCAGTTAGGTTCCCATTACCTTGCATCTTTGTGGCGTTATCTTGTTCAAGCGGGTTATCCGATTCCGTTTCAAGCAGCTTTACCTGGATCGCTGCTTCGGTGATGAAGAGAGGATGATTTAAAGCAGAATTGATGGAAGTGGAAACTACAAACAGTTTTTCAAAGCCTATTCATTCCGCCACTTTCGGAAAATCTGTGTCGACGCCGGTGGCTTCATATAGCATTTAAATAAATTTATGTATTTTCTAGGACTTCTTTTATTGTACTAAGATAAAACATCCATATAAGACGATGTGGTAGCAGTAATTATTGCATGTAAAGCTGTGATATTGGTATTGTATTCCCACACAAATCTTCCCAAAGGTTCGGAGTTTTACACCACTATTTGTAATTTGGATAAATATCAAATAAATGACTTTAAATGCTTTAGTAAATGTTAAAGTTGATATTTTTGTGTATTGATGTAGTCACGCTACGTCTCTTTGGATGTACGTCAAGTGTGGGTACTCGTCAGTCCCAATGGGTTTCAGAACCCGTCACACCACGCGCCACCACGAAATGCTTTATGACATCCTCAATGATGACGCGCGGTGCTGCAGTTATCAAGATGAAACTAAAGCTGCTTTATCGGCCGTTTAGTCCATTTACAATAGTAATTTGACATTTGTTTCATTGCATGGTTATCTACGCGTACTCTTTACGCTTTATATTATGAACTTCGTCTTAATGGTAGGTTGGGAAGTCATGCCTGTTATCTCTTACACATTTATATGTTAATGATAAATATTATTTAATACTGATATAGCTCAATACTACTTCAGAGAAGAATTTGGCTGATATAAAGCATTACTCACAACACAAAATTATGCAATTTGACTTTTGAAAATACTTTTAACGTGTAAATTAACAGGGAACATTCGTCCTAATTAACGGTAGCCAATTTATACTTTATTTGACCTTGTGGTTAATTACATGGGCCATTGAGTCCCCACCCAGCTGCACTTCCATCCGGCTCCCAGCCCTTCCGTACACTAGTAAAACATGTCACGGTACTTTGGCCCCTTACAACTTCAGGGAAGACTAGAGGCGCTATATCGGTGGCAGCAGCAAGGAAAACAGATCCAAAAGAACGACTATCCTGATTCCCCTGGCTGAATACCATATCGTAACATGACGGAAGGGGGAAATCAGGCGCGGATAGATAAATCTGAAACAAAAGGCTCAAAAATGAGTTTTGCCTTTTGTACTGACTTCAATCCCGTGTTCCGCGAGAATGCCATTAAAAAATGAACAAGTAAAAGACCTACACCATTTGAAAAAGGCATTATGGAGCTTTCACGGCTACCACAAAAATAGGGCAATTAAGTAAACAAGCGGTATCCTCTCTACGTTCTACTAGTTGAAGAGAACCCAGACAGATGGCTGGGCAGCACAAAAATGTAAATGAAGTGGCAGGAAAGACTAGATGCGAGACATCATCCTCGTAAAACTGCTTTAAGTCTTACATTTTATTAAGGGGATCTACTTTTAGGCAGTGTTCTTACGAATATGGAATGGGATAGGAGATGATCTCCTTAGTGAGTAGCATAAAGCCGGCGCATTTCACAAATAGGATTAAACTTCAGATACAATGGAGCCGCTATCGATTCACTATTGGTTTTACGAGTCCCGTCTACATTGTGATTTCCGACAATGAAGGTTGACAAGAGGGAGCGTTGGTGACAACGCTCAAGAGAAGAAAAGACGTGTAATGAATTGCTATAGTAGGTCCTCGAGACTTGTCTGAAGATGAGAGAAACCATAATGCTTGGCCAGACTATGTGTTTGACACAGTAGGGCTTGGGGACATTGACATGGCTCGAAGGCCAGTCCACCCAGTGAAGACAGACTGGCCAATCTGCAGGGGGAAGATTACTCCTTGCAGATGGATTCTGTAACATTAACTAATTTGTGGTTGTTAAAAAACGCATGAATTTACAAAAAGGCTTCCTAAATATAAGTAATCAGAAATCAGTTATAAAACTCATCCCACTTGCTCAAAATAGTAAAAAATCCATCACAGCATATTCCTCTTAAAGTATTTAGTATTAATTTGCGATTTTGGCATAACTTTAAGGTTAAATGGTCAAATTAAATTATTACATTTCACACAGCATTTATACTAAGGCCTTATGTGATCCAGTATGTTTAACAGTAAAAAGTAAAGATTTAAACTCAGCTATTTTTTTAACCTTGTTAATGGACTTTGTTCTTAGTTTTGCGTTATTCTTAAAAAATTTATTGGTTTCGCAAAATTTGTTTTAGTGATCTGTCGGAGCCGTCAACTGCATTACAGGCTAGGGTTTCATCGCTCGATTGGTCTCTGTTGCACAACGGTGAAAGTTTATGCATTTACATCGGTTGATGTATTGCACGTTCTTTCGCCATCTTGCAGCAGATTTGGCTCCGTGTGATAAGTTTATTCGAATTGTTCTAGTTTTGTGGCGCTTGTCCCCATGTCCTCATGTCTTGCTAGTTCTAACGCTCTCTAATGCTGGTGATAATAAGCTGTCAGCATAGGTTACCGTTATCTATTCCTAATATTCCCATTTAGGCTTGGACGACGCACCCTAGTACCAGCGAGAACTGCGTTACGAGGGTGGGTGAGACGCCCCGACCACGGCTCACGTCCATTACTCGTCTTCACATTTATTCTATGCATTTTGTGGATTAATATGTGAATCACTCCACCCACGTGTTCTGAGACATCTAGGCCTTGGTAAACACGCTGCGTGAACGTCGTTATTCGTTGGGATGAAGAACGTCCCTCATAACCTAGCTCGGAAAATTCGTGGTAACAGGCTGCCATGCCAAGAAGCGCCAGACGATTGCTGGTGCTTGGTTCACCCTTCTACTGGAGGGTAGCCACCTTCTGCATTATTTCTCGTGTTTTTGTGGCTCGTACGGACGGGATTTTGTGTGCACTGTGGGCCGGGCAACCACGTCCACTACACACTCCCAACATGTTCTGAAGTCCCAACTATTGGCAAGTGATTAGGACTTATCTCGGAAGTGGGTTAGTGCACACCTATTCCCGTGTCTCAACGATCTGTCCGCCTAGATGGGGCATTTGAGTTGCGATATCACAAGAGACAATCGGACTCGCAGGTGCTGATGCGCCACTGAAGCACTATCGATGCCTGACTAACCCCGGCGCCATACCATAAGCCGCCTTTCAGTTACGCGTGAGGTCCACGCAATTGCACGCCAGATCCATTGGCGTACTAACACCAACGCATCGTTTCACGAAGTGACGTATGGCAGAGCGACTTTCCTATTGGCTACGCCTGTTTGGCTCTCCAATCTCACACTCGTCTTGCAGACCTGTCTGTCACACTGGCCCGCTTCTGATTGGTCAAGCTACCAAATGCACCAGTGGACGATCGATGGACTGACAAAGTTGCCACAACACCCTCTTGGGTGGGGTAGGGTGAATTGCGATTAAGTTGGTAGGTCGACCTCCACCTCCGTCGTTTACGTGGTCCGCCCAATTACCAGCCAATTGTGCAAACTAGCATTCTGATCAGACCACGTGAAAAGCCCTAGCTGCAAAAATAACGGGTCGAATCTACCCTAGAAGCATTCTCTGAAATCTATGGTACCACCGAGAGTCGAACGGGGATACCTTTGGGACGAGGCCCCAGAAGTTGTCTAATCGGAAGGCTCCAAGTATTACCACTGCAACCAGAATGCATATATAATCAGTGCTTAAGGTTGCAACCTAGGTGATACTAGATCGGATATGACATAATCGAGTAAGAAGCGAAATATCTAACCTACACGTTGATTCCAAATGAGTTGGCGGGTTCAGGGAAGAGCATGGGGGGATAGAATTGGCACGCACACGATGATAATGATAACACTTCGGGACAATAGTGTCCATGGGGAACAAATGTATGCAGAAATTATAACTGAAAATAAGTAGTAATATGGCAAGGGGGAGTCAAATACTGTACAAAAGGCAAGGTATTCCTTCAAAGTAGATAGGGTTTTGTACAGAGAAGAGGCTATAAATGCTCAGGAGTCGTCATTTGAGGAGTCGTCAACGTCCACGACCACAGGAGTACTGGCGATAGTTGATGTGGGGATTACGGGCTCGGAGAAGTTGGGAGCAGGATAGCGCTCCACAGTGATGTTAGAGGCGGCAGCGGCGGAAGAGGAGGGCATAGAGGAGGAAGAAGGCGGTGCCACGGTGTGTGGGATGGCTAGAGTGTTTTGAGCGGCCACGTTGCCAGCTACACTGTTCACAAAGAGGCGCAAGGCCATATCGTGAAGCGTGCTTGGAGACCGCGCCAGCATCGGGTATCGAGTCAACAGCATGTTGCGCATCGCATTGAAGGATTCCCAGAAGACATCTAGAATGCACCCACACTGCATCACAACGCAAACAACCATCATCGGGATTAAAGAAAGCGCGAAGCCGGATATGGATCATCAAGGCGAAAACAGGGATGTTAAAGCGAAGCATGAAGGCTTGGATGAAGACCAAATTACCTCAATGTACAAGTGGAAAAAAAATTAAGGACCACTGAGCACTCTCGTAATAATCCTACTAGGTCAAATACATTCTCGTAGGAGTGGCCCGGGAAAAAAGCTTGCTGATAATTTACTAAGGACAAAACTAAGGTCGTAGCTGGAAGAAAACTGGCCATTGCGACGATGTCGATTTCCTCCCGCTAAACAGACTAGTGATTTTTGTTCAGCAGTCACAAAATCTTCGGTGGTGAAAAGGAAAAAACCCTCCGTGGGGGACTCATTGTAGCCGTTTTGTGCTACGGCTACGCAAAAGCGCATTAATAAGCGGATAACCCTTTGCGAAAAGAAAATCAAAAGACTCAAAAACATAAAAAACCACATTTAGGCGCGGAGCGGTGCAGTAGTTAAGCAAGCTGGAGCGCACACTAAGTGTAAACTCAGGTTACCTCGCTTACGCAATTGAGGATTCAGAGTCCCCAACCTGGGAGCAATCGGGCGCAAAGCCTCTAAAGCCATAATAAATTGGTAGCTTTGAGAATGAATGGGGCAGGCTAGCAGAGTTCCTACCTTTTCATTGTTAGCCACCGTATTAAAGGATTGCAAAAAACGGATTTTTTGATTAATCAGACACAAAATTAAATCTCAGTCAAAGAGGGAAAGCCAATCAAGAATACGAGGAATTGTACCGTAACCAAATATCATCTTATCCGTGACAGCAACAATAGGAAAGTTTTTTAAAACAATGAATATCTAAGATGCATCAAGTAAAAAGAATTCGAGCCAAAACATCAACAGAAGCACAACTTCCTGTTAGCATCAAGCACTTGAAAGGATGGAATTATGCTCGAATGGTATCCTAGCACAAGGCAAATAGAATAACAACTAACCTCGCTGTTGTTGCTGCGGTGGCCTGGAACCAGAGGAGGGCTCTGGTCGGTGAGAAGTGAGAGTGTGGGCTGACACGGTGGTGTACATGGAGTCAATGAGTCCGAGTGGACTGGGGTTAATTGACGCATAGGGCATCCGATTGCTGGCGGTGGCAGCAGCGTAGGCAGCGGCCATAGCCATCATGCGCTGACGCTGCTCCTCCTCAATTCGTTGTCGCTGAGCCATCAACGCCGCGGCGGCCTCTGGATTGTTGAGAAGAAGTCGTTGGTAGTCAGTCATCGGGCGACCCACGCGCTTCTCCTCCTCGTACTCGCGCCAAGCCTCAGCCCGCTCGGCCTCAGACAGACCTTCGTCCAGCCGGTTTTCCAACAGAGAGTCGTGGTTATGGTAGCTGACCACAAGGTTGGGATGGTCCGAAAGAAGATCGGCGAGCAGACGATCCCTAGGAAGAACTGGCGGAGATCTCTTCTCCGCTGTTGCGACATCCCATGCATCCGGATCGAATGTGTAAAGCTCCCTTAGGTCTTCTTCTTTGAAGTGCCTGTCAATCTGCTGTTCGTCGATAACACGCAATGCGAGTGACTGCTTCGTCACCTGCGAAGATTAAAATGGAACATACGGGAAAGTTCAGCCAAAAATGCTGAGAACCAAGTGTAGAAAACTACTAACAGGGATTACCGGATCATAAAATAAGGGATTTTATTGAAATGCTGTTCCATGCTTTAAAATTAACGCAATTATGAAAGTTGGCGCGATTTTTTAATGGCCATTAAAAAAGCATTACATATGATCTTATTAAAAATGATATAATGGCATTATAAAAAACAAGATTTAGGTCCGCTAACTGTTTACGGCAATCGTTAAAAATACAGTATAAAGAAATTAGGCCATAGTCGCTACTAATGTAGGTCCACGCAGGTTTATTGTGAGAAAACGTTTGCAAGATTATCAATGTGGCGCAAATCTGTCCTTGAAACAATGTGGTCCATATCAAAGGATGACGCGATTTCAATCATTAAACTCAACGTTTAAAAAGAATAATAAAGGGAATGGTTAGTAACAGTGAGCACAAATTTACGATTCTAAAAATATTTGTGAAGGCACCACACACATGCAACATACTTGACGATCATACATCTTCTCTTCCATCGTGCCCTGTGCAACCATGCGGTATATATAAACAGGCTTGGTCTGGCCAAACCGATAGCTCCTAAATATGGACTGTACATCGTGGCTGGGATTCCAGGACACATCAAAAATAACTAAACGATTCGCCGCGGTTAAATTGACACCCAAACCACCCGCTTTGGTTGAGATGATCAACAAACGGAAACGTTGGCTTGGGCTATTAAATCGAGTCTGTAAAGAATTCCGTTGGACCGCTGAAAGACTTCCATCGATCCGTTCGTAGTCATAACCACGCCGCCAGGTGTTTCGATCCATGTCTGAGAAGTAGTCCACCAGAGAAGGCATCTCAAATGCCTCTGATTGAAGAAGCTTGTCCAGCTCCTGTGATTGCTTCGAATTTGTATCCACTTCCAGACCCTAAAACAAACACCTCATCGAATGTTGTCACAATTTATCCAATCATGGAAATTCTTCGAATTAACAATGATACTGAATTGCCACAAATATATTAAAGTCCGAACATCTACTTAGAATCCGTAAGAGTGTTCTCCTCGTCTCATCAACTGTTAAAGGAGAGAACCCCAAAGATGAAAGGGCTTTTCAGAAACATCACAATATGCCGGTCAATGAGAAAAATCAGCAAACAAGTACATCCCATAATGCACGCTCCAAAGCATTACCCAGCCCGAACAAGATTCCATGGCCCCTACTACGCGCATGAAAAATGACACTCGTGATGTAAAGAAACGACAAACCCCTCAGTAGAGGTTGGAAAACCAGACGTTTAAGATATATCAATGTTATCAAGCAATCCGAAGTTCTGGAAAAGGCAGAGTAGCTGACCTGAGACATGCACCACTGCCTGTCGATGGCTGCAAGGAACCACTCGATGAGATCAAGAGAAAATAGACTCTGCGAGAAGACAAGGACTTTATCACCGATTTCGGAGCACTTTTTGAGAATGAAGAAGAGGGTACTCAACTTGGCGCCCACATCAATTCGTAGATCGTATTCATCTCGGTAGAAGGAATACCACCAAGGCTTTAGCAAATCGCTTTCACTCGCGTTATCGGGTTTGCCGTTGACCCGTTTCTCAGTACCCAATCCTTCCCCTACGACTGTGGACGCAAGCTGGTTGGTCTCATCTTCGCTGTCCAAGATGTCCACGACACTCGCGTTTCTTCGCATTTGTCGGAGTCGCGCTCGTGTTGAACGAGAAGACGCTAGGGTAATCTTGGTCGCAACAACGTCTGAACTGGAAGAAACGGATTTCGATCTGGAATTGACGGTTCCACCAGAATCGGTTTCCAACTCAGAAACACTAGTGCTACTTTCATCTTCATCCACTTTTTCTTCGTCCTCACTCGTCGAATCCTCTAGTAGAAGCTGAAAATGGCGGAACATCAGTACGAACTCAAAGATTTAAAAGTAGCAATTCAATATACAGCTTCAGTGACACTGGCAAAATGTGACTAAAACATTGAAGTGAGGGAACCTAACAAATTGTAGCATTTTGCTAGCGTCCGTGTGTATAATGGCTGCTCAACAGTAGTGACGAATGACAGATCAAATTTCTTTATTCCTTTATTAGAAGGTCAAATTCCTCTGCTAGGTAAAAGGACATGTGAGCAATTCACGTAGCAACTTTCGGTAACAAATGCGAATTTTAGTAGAGCAATGTGGATATACTCTTTCACCTACTAACTTCTGATTTCCAATAGTGATGTAATTCTAGGTGATGCTCTTGATATCGACAAATCCTAACGCCCGCATACGTTCTGTGGAACGCGAAGCGGTATCATCAGTGCCATCATTCGAAAATAACCACCGTTCTGCATCAGTGGTACGGGACGGTGCAAAGACGAGCGAATGTATGGATATGTGGAAGTAAGGTCAAGGTGGATAGCAATTTAATGGCCCCAAGTAACAATGCCAAGAAATAAACACACTCATATCGTAATTAGTCATCGAAATAGCGTACGCAACAAAACAAACTGATCCCTACGTCTGTTTCTATGATTTATGCAACACCGGAGTTTTTAAATAGTACAAATTTACAAAGACACGAACTCAGACAAGCACTGGTAATGAGTGGAAGTAACAATACTGACTGGCTCATCCATCGACCACAGAAGAGTGTAAACGCCCAAATTTTACGAGAAAAGAACCCTCTCCCACCTAACGCAGATGGTGTTTAAAAGAACTTACCCTCCTAGCCTCACGGGTCTCGTGCATTCGGAGGGTGTACGGATGGGTCCACACCCGATAAAGGGTTTGCTGATCACGGAAGAGGGTATTTCGCTGGTCGTCACTGGAGCCTGACACACCCCCCTCCAGGCGGTGCTGCAGAAAAGCCCGATATAATTCGCACTGTACGCTGGAAAGGCGAATTTTCAGCACATATTCCAATCGCGGAGGGAGATATTGCGTCAGGCAACCGTAGTCTCTCCTCTAAAACGAAAATTATATAAGCCTGTTAACACCAAAGAAAGGTTAAAGCATTCGCAGATTAAAGGAAAGTTTTTGTTGACAAATCAAGTTTATTCAGATAGAGTAGATAGAGCAAACTGATGGAAACTCATAAGTGGAATCGAGATAATTAGCGCAAATATGCCTGGCTTTGTGAATGCAGCCTAAAATGATCCATTAAACTATTTAATGATTCACGACTAAGGTCCGAGCTAATGAGATGGAACAGGTTATCCTTGATCAGACTTAGTAGGAAATGAAACCACGGTCATTGTTGTCAGAAGATAAAGTAAGATTATTCAAGTATTCCCAGAAACTCTAATTGTCAGTGGCTCACTGTCAAAGGGCTCATTTCATCAGACAGACTACCTATTCGTTATAACAATCCAAACTTTGTGCACACATCCTACATTAGCCAATTGTGAGGAGTGCCATTTTTCACCGTTCATGAATTCCCCATTTTAAAGGGGTAAATTAATCAATGAGCAAGAACCACGAATGAACTATATTAATTGGAAAGCTGAGAAATGAGAAGCAAATTGCGAACCTATGACTCCTAGGAGTTGGACGACGGTAAAAAAACGAAGTACAAATTATATTGAATCGGCTAAGCAGGTAGTCTGCAGAGACTAAAAAATTAGAAACTAGTGTAATTTAATAAACAGTAAAAGGCGACAGCCCTTACTTGTACGCATCCATCCAGAGTTTTAAAAAGGACATGGGCGCGCTTCTTCATAAGCTGAACATCGCGTTGGGTGGAGTTCGAATGTTGACCATTCTTGATTGGATTCACGAAACGGTTGGCGAATTCCCTAGCAGATCCCAGTAAATTTGGCTTTACAAAGTTCACCATTGTCCAGTCTAGAAAAAGCGCGAACGTAAATTGAGAAATATCAAAGGGAAATCCAAATATAATGGGAATAAAAAGTTGAAAAAATCAACATAAACAGTAGTAAAGAGCGGATAAACAACGATGAATGCCAAACACTGAAAATAAATAGGCAAGAATCATCCATAAAAAGGATATTATCAGCCTCGATGCTGAAGAAAGGGCCGCAGGTCCCAGTCCAACAATAAACTTGATCATGGTGGAAAAACGAATATATCTGAACACTTACACTCAGAAAGGTTGTTCTGCAATGGAGTTCCCGTGAGAATGACCCGTTTTGGTGTTTTGAGATTGTTTATCGCCTTGGTGACACCGGTTTTGCAGTTTTTCAGTAGGTGTCCCTCATCACAGACCACAACGTCCGGTCCCGGGTCGATGAGAGCAGTTGGAATGAGCTTCTTATAAGCCTGTTTGCGCGTCTTTTTGAGCAACGAGGTAGTTATGTTGCGGTACATGTCATAGCCCATCAGGAGAATCCCACCCTGAAGCATGTGGGTGACTTGATTAATGGTAAATAAACAGAACTCAAGTTCTAAGTGCGAAAAATATTTTTTACAACGCATCAACTCAGCCGACTACCAAGGTAAAAGTGAAGCAGAAGTACTGTCAATTATTAGTATTACTGAAGTACATACAAGTTCAAAATATGCTTCACATTACGGTGATATAAACTAAAATTTCGAAAGAGGCATACCAAGGTGGATTGTACATTTGATTCACACTTACCTCAGAATGCCAATGGCGAATTACGTCGATACGGAAATTGTTGGCTACTGCCGTGGCCAGTTCATAGACGTTGACCTCAGCATTCTCGGGCATCCAGTGCCGCCACTCTCGGTGCCAGTTTAGAAGTGTATTCACCGGACAGAGAATGAGGCATGTGCTTATTCCCAGACCTACTTCCTTGTTAATCAGCAAGGTGTGGATGAAGGCGATGGTAGAAAGCGATTTGCCCAGCCCCATGCAATGCGCCAAGATGGCGCCGCTAAGCCTACTTCTATTTTCCTTGTGCTCCTCCACGGACTCAATTATGTTGTCGTAGAGAAAACGCACGGCTGAAAGAAGGCAAAAACATTTACGCCCCGAAAAGATGTTTACCTCAAATCTACCAAAATTTAAAAGTGCACTGAGAGGTAAGATAACCAGGCCTAAATAAAATTTGTACAAGCGTTAGGACTGTACTTGGGTGAGGATAAGAGCCATAAACAACACATGCGCATGGATAAGTGATGCAGATATGCTCAATAAAAGCCCATATAAATGAATGTAGGGTACATGAGCTACCTTGCACCTGGTGGGGTTTCAGATGTTTAACAAAATCCGGATGTACTTCTACAAGAGGATCATCGGAATCCTTTTTGAAATCGAGCACCAGACGCGAACTCTTCGACGCAGACCCTTCGTTCGCATCTTCCAACACACTGTTGTACTGAAATTATTAAATGCAACTCGTGGCGCCGATTAGCAAATATCAATAAAGAGGTTTTAGAATAGCAGTGATGACAAAAAAACTGAAAATCGGGAAACATGATTGATGCAAACAGATTCGCATTCCACCCGCGATATCCGAATATTATTATATTGCCACGAATATTATGCCATCTATGCGACGATAAGGTATTTAGTCAAAAGAACAAACTTTGCATGGATGACTTTAAAGTTTGCAATGAAGTGATCAAGCCACATTTACGTTCAGTTGTGGAAAGCATGGGAATTCATTTGAAAGTACACCTAAAATTTAGTGCAAAAAAGACGTTTCGAAAATCTAGCCTGAATGATGGTACATGCTCACTTCATTTTCGGTAAAATGAGACACATTTGATAACTATACAGACAAAATCGATATTACCCAACTATATTATAAACAAAAAACATCCCAAACTTACCAATCTCTGCCTTTCTTCAAGACGTTTCCGCCTTTCACGCTCCAGAGCTTCTGCATTTTTAGTTTCAGAGGAGAGCTTTTTGTCCTTTAGAATCTTCCTAATCTTCTTCCTTCCCTTTCTACCATCCTTGTCATCAACATCTTCTCCCTCCTCTGCGCCCTCTTCCTCTTCACGAGCGTCTCTTTTCGCTTTTTCCTCTGCTGCTTTTTTATTCTCACCCCTTCTCTCCTTCATACCACTATCTTCATCAACATGAAGATCTGAGAGACGGCTACGGCTATTGCTGCTATTACTACTGCTGCTGCTGGAACTTGAAGACCTACGACATCGACGCAAACGGTGTTTCATGGAGCGCCCACGTTTTCTTGTAGACTTATCGATTTCCACTTCACCTCCACTTTCCATACCCATGGATCCATCTCCATTAGCTTTTTTCGCCGTTTCCTCATCAGAACCAGAAGAAGCGATATTCCGACGTCGCAATGCGGATTTCCCACTATTCGCAGTAGTGTAGTCAAGAGCGATTTCGCATGTATTCTGACCCACCTTCACCTCTTCGCCTCCACCCACTACCATCGATTTGTTATCGGTTACCTTCTCATTACCTTCATCATCAGAGCCAGAAGAAGCGATTTTTCGACGTCGGATAATTGGTTTGACTGTACTTCCTTCCATGGAGAAATTAAGAGTGATTTCGCGATTGGTTTCCTGATTCGGAATCCCCACATCTCCGTCCTCCTCTGTCTTCATTGGCTTACTTCCCTCTGGCTTTATGTTTTCCTCACCGGAACAAGAGGTTGTGGCAGCACGCCTGACTGTGGAATTGGAGGAATTCTTTGCAGATGGGAAAGAGGAAGAATTAATAACAATTTTGCATTTATCTTCATCCTTTGTCTCATTTAGAGCGCTTAGCGACCCGACTTTGTTAGTCTTTTTTCTAGTTTCTTCATCAGAATCGGAGGATTCAATCCTTTGCCGTTGAATAATGGAATTAGAGAAATTCTTTTCCGGGGAGGAAGAGGAGGAAGAAAAAATCATTATTTCATCGTCAAATGCAGATGTGGTAGTGAGGTGCTGACTGTCAGCATCGACAAGAGAGTGAGGATTCACAAATTGTTCAGTTATCACAGAATCGCTAGCACTAAAAACAATATAAAGTTAAATTAAACTAAAATTGAAAGTTAAAGATTCAAATATGTCAATATACAGAATATGGACACAGCCCTACTTTGTGACAACGATTACAAGGGAAGTAAGCCGACAGTACAATAAAGTCTGGTAATCAACCTTACTCGCGAGAGACAACGATGAAGCCGACTCAAATCTAATTTTGACTGTCTAAACCATTTGAATGCTTAAAGAGCAATCATAAGGCTACCAGGCCTAATTGAAAATGAACCCCACTATCATCTGCCAATGTTACAAATGTTGCTGAACTAAGAATGAAATCATATTTAGAACGCTGACATTTTCCAAGTATCATGGAAATGACCCAAGGGGAACTATGTACACTTGATGAAATACAAAAGAACTATTCATATGGGAAAAAAGGCAAAGGCAACACAAACTTCTCCCTAAAACGAGGGTGATATCCGACATCACACAAACGTACGACTGTCTGTGCTTAGGATCTGCAGCAGACTCGGAGCTTTCAGAATCTGAGGATATAGTGATAGATTCACTATCGTTGAACATATTGGGGCGCGAGTTTCGGGAGCGAACATGCTGAAGCGTTGCTGAAGGATCGCTATTTCTTGAGTTAACAGAACTAAAACAAAGTATTGAGTTTTTTCTGGTTTAACATACAGAGCGTGAGTCGACTCAGTTCAAGAATATGTTTATCTAACCGCAATGAGTGCACGTGCAACGAAGTTATGAATGGAATAAAATTAGGACCATTCTTAATCAGAATCGAAGAGTGTCAGAAATTCGTCTAGATTTGTCCTGAACGATACTAGGCAATTAATGCATCCACAAACCATCCTTAAATTTGTAATTGATAAGTTATTCTCCGCTGTACTTAATACTACAAATACGAACCTCAAACAAAGCATTTTTAAAGCGATCTTAACAGGCTTGCCTTAATGTTTTGTGTGAAGTGCTTTGTTAAAAATCAAGGCAAATATAGCAATTCTTTTAGTCCTCGTTAAAATTTGTAAATATTCAAAACCCCTTCTTTTACGTAACCTGAAGTCTTTTTACGGAGTTAAGACGCCACAGAAGTTACTTCAAACATCTACCTTTGGAGCGATTATATCTATGTAAATAGTAATAATGCGGTTTAAGCCTCTGACTATTGGCAGTGTATGCTCTGCCTTAAATTACCAATACCAACTCGAAATGCAACAATAAACGATTATATATAACGGACTTACGGTTTCCTTCGTTTTGCAAAAGCTGAGCTTGCAGTGCTATCAGTTGTACTTCCGTTGTCACTCATAGGGGAGCTCTGGCTGCCACCGGATCGCTTTAATCGAGAAGGCATTTGTAGAACCAAATCAAAATGGTAATTCCTTTGGAATGCGACTTAAAATTTGCACTCTGCAAAGGGAAAAAGAAGTAAGCAGCAATCCAAAGGTGGGGATTCCAAACAGGTGAACATACTTGAGAATCACAAGGCTGACAAATAGAACAGCATGCCAGTACAGAGATTGGGAGAAGCGAAGTACTCCTAACTGTAAGAAAACCATTTATTTGCAACAATGAAATAGGCGTACAGCACTAATAAGGCTCTTTCGATAAACATTTTATTCTGGATGAAAGGAATATACAATACCGTTCAGTGAAAAAATTACAGGGATATGTATAGGTGATCAAGAAAGGGATAAGGTCTCTGTACATTCAAGAACTAATGTAAAATGCAAATTCTCAGAGGCTTCAATCGAACCGTGAGGAAAATCATTGTCATTTGCTGCAAAAGTGAACGAAATTCTGCCCAAGTCGTTCCCAGGAGATAGCACCTATAGGAAATACTTATGTGACAACAGCCGGTTACATGACAAAATATACGCTACCAAAAAACAAAACAACTACTTCAAGTGTTACAATTGGAATGAAAAATAATGAATAGTTGAAGTGTTGGCAACGGAATGAGATCTCATCGCATGGTGCGTGTATTCACTGAAAAAGTATTAAACCGGAACACAGGTACAAAATCGTGCACAAAATACAAAATATCAATCCTAAAGCGATAATAATTAAGCAGCAATTAGCGAGAAAACTCCAGCTATTAATTACGAGATATCGTTATAAGCTTCCACAGAGCATTCTGCTGGATACGGAGGCACCAGGGTGTTTGGAGGTTGCTGGCTTTTGCATCTCAATACCTTCCCTGGCTAGCCCACCAGCTGTTGATTTAGCTGAATCGGGTACAACGCCGTCTGCTTCAGAGGCCCACTTCCCCATCACCTCGTGGGATATCGAAGAGGACAATGAAGTGGGAGGGGCGACCCTGATTCTATCTGTAGAGTTCTCTAGGGTTTTCCGCCGTTTTTTCGAGGGAGACGCACTGGAGGCTGAGTTGGAAGCACTCCCGCGCCTTCGCCTAGAAGCATTAGGGGGTGTGGAAGCTGTCAACTGTGTTTCTGGCGGATGATGCCCGTTAGTTGGTCGCCCAACGGGCTCTAAATCATCGGTTAGGTCAATGGTATCAGTCAATTTTGGTATCTGTGAAGAGCATGTTGAAGCCTTGTCCCCAAGATCCGTGTTAACTCGCGAAACTACGTTAGCGATCCGCCCAAGTAGGTGAAAGCGGTAGATGCTCTGAAACGAGTGCACAATCGCCTGCACTTCCTCAAGAGTCCTCGCTCGGGACAAATTCGCTTCAACTCTTTTGATGTCATTGCTGAATGTTTCGACACAGAAACGGAGAGATTGGACCACAGGACGAATAATGGGAGGGTGAATGCTTGATATCTGGTTGAGAATTCCTGCAACACTCGTGTGTTCTAAGTACCATTCACAGGTGTTATAATTGTTTGATAGGCATGAATTCGAAGTCTTGACAGCAGTGGATACCTTAAACAATACGATCAGTTTACTCATCAGTTACCTTAGAAGAGTCCTGACTTGGTTTTGCCGCCGTCTGACTTACAGCTTTTCCTAGGCGCAAATACATTTCAATTAAAAATCACCCAAAATCTACCATCAGAACAATAAGCTGAGAACACTGGCAACAATTCTAAAAGTATTGATATATAAATAGGAAAGAAAGATACTTCAACATAAAATACGCAGTCTTGAGCGACCGAAACCAAAACCAGCACCATTTAGCTTAAATAAAACCCACCAGCTGTCCTAGGCGTAATTGGGATGGGGAGTCTATTACGCTTGAGCTCAGCTCGCTTTTTCGCTTGATCTTTAAGGGATTTAATACGTTCGAAAACCTTTAAGAATATCACCGGAATACAATGAAGAATATACCTCTAAACATTCTTGTTGCAACGGTACCAGGACGGAAGGATTGCATATAAGACAATTCCAAGAATCATCATCGTTCAGGTCTTCAATATCCTGTAAGAATGATCTACCAAGATTTCGTTTTATACAACTTTTGCAGAAGGTATTGGAGCATGAATCGCAACATATAAGATCTCCTCCATCGCCACACCACCTACAATTTTCATCTTTACCATCCACGTCCCTAGCAAACTCGCCCTTTCCATAGAATTTGAGACAACGCTGAAAACCCACGTTAGAAATGAGGACTAATTTACCTTGCAAACAATAACACTCAGATGAGGATGCATTGCACAGGCAAACGGACTAATGCGAACAGCGCAACTAGTGCACCTTGCAGTATCCACACCGCCAATTTGAAAGGCACTTGCAAGTGGTTTTCTCGGCAAGACACCATCTTGAAGATCAAACTGGAAAGAACAACCCTGCGTTTCCTCAACACCAGCTGGTTGGACAACAGGGGTTCCATCCGATAGCACAATGTTGCCGGTGGCATCAGTGGAGAAAATTGGTTGATCGTTGGCCACATCCAACTCTCGATTGGATTTTCTGGTTTCAGATTCTGTCTCATTTAAAAAGTTAGAGTCAGCAGGTGCATCAGGTTTATCACAAAAGCCAGAATTGGTTATACTGGAATTCACAATAAGTTTAGTAGCAACTGATTTCCTAATAGATTATAGGAATGTAAGTCCCACCCTACTTTCTCATTGTCTGATAATGACCAGGAATGGTTTAGTCGCAAGATGTATCCACAAAAGACAACCAATCAAGGCGGGAAATCGAAACAAGGCACCACATTCAAACTGCACCGAGCAATGATTGCGGCTTAATGGACGGTTAATTAAAAGAATACCCTAAGTTAGTAAATGCTGTTATCACAAAAAAGCAAGACAAAAGAACCCAAAACCATTTTTATAAGATATTTGATCGTCGAAGAGATGCTTAAATCATCCCAGCAAATTAAGAGACAGCTTGACCCCCACCGATTCTGGAAGCAACATTACCACGTCACCAGCCCAAACACGGTCCTTAACTAATAAAAAACACAGCAACCCCTCCACCCTCTTCAATTGACTTGAGTCTATTTTAGTGTTTCGATTGGGATAAATGCCGATTTGATTAAAAAGTAGCAATAGTCGCATGACAATTGCGTGGTGTCCCGAGCTTTCGCTTAAGTCGTAATAAGTCAAGGCTCCATAGAATAACAGTATTAGTAATCTACAAAAAAGATAGCTGACTATTATTTCGGCCAAAAGGCAACGCCGCAGAGTGAAATTACATCCTGTCAAATTTAAAGTGCCCGAGTGACTAAGTTAAATACCAAAATCTTATAAGTTATGCTAAACCATTCATTTTCTCCTCACTTTAAAGTCCATTTTACAGACGTCTAAGCTTTGCTTTATCGAAAGTTGATGTAATGCATTGGTTGTTTGTTTAGCGGTCGGCTTTGGTAAAGGGTCACCTTATGTTAGCCGCTGTACCTCACCGGGTGGGCTGACCTTCGGGCTATGCCAGTAGCCCTAAAACCTTCTGTGTCGAACATATACATATACATTTCGTCTTTTGGGAAGCCCCGGGGTGCTAAAGCGTTGACTAAAAACTGGTATTAAAATAACTGGTAATTATAATTTAATAATTTTCACTAAATTTACTAGTTTACCTGCAGCCATTTAATCAGGACACAAATTAGCAAAATAGGTAGCACATTTGCACAATACAGGGCCTATTTCCTCCATCAGAAGTAAAGTAGCATCCCGAGACCTCCCTGAAGACGAAAGAAGACACAATACTCGAGCAGAATATATAGACAGCACGAGAAGGTGTTTGGGCTATTGGCATGGTCCGAAGGCCAGCCCACCCAGTGAGGTACAAGAAGGCTAATTCAAAGTACAAAAGTGGCGCTTCACTACAACTGAGGGATAAACCACCATCGTATTACAGTAAGGACTTCAAGTTTTCCCTTATTAACCCCAAAATTGGCAAGAAAGTTCACCAAAAAAATAGCCAATGGATTGGAAATTGTATAGGTACAGCGCTTTAAAACTTCCCTGAAGACGAAGAGAGATATAAGGCTCGATTAAAATATGCATTATGGGCCTACAGTAGGGCTTGGAGCCACTGACGTGGCCCAGAGACCAGCCCGCCCGGTGGATGTGCAATAACGGAGCCCCTAAGTGAACCATTACCAAAATTGAGAGTTTAATGAACAATTAATGTGTTACATTGGCCTCCTAGAGAGGAATGTTTCTTTGCCGTCCTAACAGCGGCTCTCGCACGAATCTGAAAAATCATTATGTTAATCCATCAGCAGGATCGGAATATCGTTTCCAAATCAAAAATTCACTTTTTATGCTATAATTGCATTTATATTAAACACCTATTCGTTTGTGCATACATTTTCAGTCCGATGGAGAAGTTGTTTGCTATTGGAGCTGCCTCTACTTGATTCACCTAAATTAAGGGCCTGCTAGAATTTCAACAAATTTGTGAATCTACTGCCATGGTGATAAAACTCGTGAATGCCATAGGAGTTGCTTAAACACTATATTCTTAGTGCCCTGATAAAAGGGAAATAAATAAATATATAGAAACGCTGAAGTTCGTTAGATTAGAGTAGGAGCGTTACGCCATCAAGTAAATACGCTTTAATCAACTTGTTCATCAAATTTCTAATAAAAAGAAATTGCATTTAGATACTAGTTTTATTTACTCATTTTTTATATAGTAATGTAGCTCTCTGAGTCTTCCACGAAGTACAGAGCCAAAGTACTGCGGAAAACATCTGTTACCAACACGCTGTAGGGTTGGTAGGCTACCAACGTGGCCCGAATGCCACAAACTCGAGCGAAAGTTACGCTTGCTGGAACTCAGGGGTCTGTGTAGGAAAACAAGGCAAGTTACTACAAAATACAAAACCATAGGATTAAATTATATGATGATTAGACGTCAAATCGTTAGCAGTCTATACAGAGTATTTCTCTGCGATTGTGCGCTTGCTAAAAACGCTTTAAATAGTGCCAAAAATGTAGCAAAATCATTTGATATTCTGATATCTTTGTGTTCGCAAAATGGAAGTAAGAGCTTGTCCTCATAGTTCTTTCATAGAACTGTTGATTACATTAATTTGAGTTAATAAACTCATCCATATGTAGACTCCTCTACTGTGCCACAAATTATCCAATGCATTTATGGTCTTAAATTTCACCTTAATCCCGGTGAAAGTTTCCTTCTTCATTAGCACAAGGCTACGAGCAATAAGTTCTCACTCACTCCCCTATAGTTGCGACTTCTCTGAGATTGGTCTTCGATCGCATTCAGTTTTGATTTCTTAACTGAAAAGGTGGAAAAGTTGTACTAACCTATTGGCATTTTCCACTCCGTGGAAAGTGGCGAAGACGATTGACTGGAAGAGTTGGGATCGCAAAGACTCAGAATTGTAAGGCTAGGTTCGAATTTCTGTAATTTCAAACGCTAACTCGTTTCCGTCCATACCCCTTCTTTTGAGCACCATTGCTCATATCCGCCGTGTCTCTACCATTATTCAAATCCTATGCGACCCCTAATTAACCATTAAAGTGAAATGAGGTGTGCTTCGTTATTATGTGAAGTGAGCAAAAAACAAAGAGGGTAAGAAGAATGAGAGGCAAGTCAAAGAACTATGGATTTGCCGCGTTTTATCGAGGTGTTTGTGAGAGAGTGAGGGCGATGGTGAGAGGAGAGTGGGATAGAGAGAGGGAGCCCATGGGAGGCGCAGCTGGTTAGAAGGTAAGGAAATTATCCTGGTTGTGAGGGTGCATGTGCGAGAGAGTTAAAAAAAGAGGGACGTAGGAATGAAGATGGAGAAGACCGATGAATGGCACTGTTGACCAAATATTTTGCTCGGGTAAAGGTGCCTCGGTTGAATGGTGTGTGCACATGGGGGGAAGGAAAATATGAGGCACAGCTTCCCCATTAACAGGGGGAATGAAACGACAGGAGAGCTTGGCTTTGTCATCCAAAGATATGAGAGAGGAAAAAAGGATGGGAAGGCGGAGGAAGCCGCGACAAGAAGTGCACCCGCAAGTTGATGGGAGAATTGGCCCAGTTGAATGGCGTATGAGCGTGAGAATTACAGTTGGGTAGAGTCGCTAAGCATTGCTGTTACCAGGGTAAGGTGGAAATGTGCAAATGAAAGTTGGGAAATTTCTCCTTGAGCAAGTCGAAACATTTTGTCAGTCTATTTTAGCTGCACGGATATGTGTGGATTCGTCTCCAAAAAGCCCGACAGGTTTGGTGGAGCTGACCCGGGTTAAGCACGATTTAGCGGTCACATTGACATTTGATGCCAATCGCTCGACGATCCTGAGTATTACGGAAAACCGCAGTCTACCGCTTCGTTTACTCATAGTCAACAGTGCACTCCCGCGTTCACGTGGATAGTCTTGATGCAGCGACGCTGCTGTGCCTCCCATCACCTCAGAAAGAATTTGGACACCAGTGAAGTGAAGAGGATGTTAAATAAATGAGAATCAGTCTTCCACCGAGGTCTTATTCACTATTTCCATCCTTGACATTTGGCTTTGCCCTCTATTCTACCCTATTCATCTCACACAACCCCGTTTTTTCATCTTCCATTCGCCACCTAGAGGGCGAGCTCCACTCTTATGGTACTTCGTCCGTTTCTTTAAATTGCTCAAATCCACCATTTTTGTGATCACACCCATTTCTCGATGTGGCAACGCGTAAACTTTCGCATGACAGTACGCATGCACGTAATCGGCAGGTTATTGAATTAAAAAATAACAATTATGCTATTCATGTAACCAATCGGTAAATAACGTAACATACTTTGGTGGAACTGCCTTTTTAAAAAAATAAGCCTAATTCTTCATTAAATACAAGGAATTCAAACATCTTGTAAGTGGAAGGCACTAGATTCCTGCAGTAAATCACGAAACGTCCACATCTCGAAATTGTAGCTAGACGGACTTTGTATTATTTGGGATCAAAAATCCCAATCAATCGTTGTACCATTGTCTAATGTCCCGATCTGATATTTGTTACTCGTTAGGACACATTTACAGAGTGGCTAGACACTTCATTCAGGCTCCCTTTTTCATGATACGTCTCCAGTTTGAAAGAAAGTTAAAGCAAACCCTATTTACTTACCGAATTACCTACTCCCATTCACTCTGCGGACGGTCTTATTAGCTCAGAATTACTTGTACAAAAAAATTAAGCCTCTATTTACGATCTATTTCGCGCCACCGACACCACGCACTATCAGAGCAACAAAAAAATAATTTAAAAGGCCATCACTTTTATCTCTGATTTGTTAGTAAATGGACTACGTAAATCCTTACTCATTGTGAATTCAGTGCATGATTTTATTGAGGTTTCTTTCACAAAGCGCATCTATTTAACAGTGTAGTGCTTTCTACTTAGATTAACCGGTGCAGATAATCTACTTCTTGTTTTGGAAATGACATTTTGAAACTGTGTAATGTGCGACCGATAGTGAATACACTGGTTGCGAATTTTGACCGGCATGCCACTATGGTTGCCAGTCTTGTGCACCACCACCAACATCTTGGGGTGCTCTTATACATATGCCCTCCTAACATTGATCGAAACCTGCACACAGGTTCAGTAGGTGGCAAATTTCCCTCTATTTTTGAGTTGATAAACAAAGTTTTTTGCAGAGCTGTTGGAAACGTGCTGCGCATGAAGTCCAAATGGATGGTTTCATATCACATCCCCCAATTTACTGGATGAGTCATCTCTGGGCGAGTCTACACAACTTACCTACAGATGCTTAAGCCACTCCCCATGACTTGATATGATTCGCCCTCCGTATCGACTCTGAGTTTCCAAACTTGCACTTTTATTCTATTGAATGACAATCTTGGAACTAATGACCCAAATAGCATACAAGCTTACAAAGGCAAAATATCTAAACCAATGCTTCCGTCTCCGTCCTTAGTGGTGTAGTACCCTTTAGCGGATCAACAAGGGCCTGTGAAATCACTAAGGAACTAGGCAAGGCGGACCGGCAGACACGAAGACCTCCAGAGTTACCGCATATTTTGTTAATGACAATAAAGCACACTGCTGACAGGTGGCTACCTGGACTTAGCATAGCCTGATTTTACGTGCAGGATAATTGAGCACAATCTATCGCCACTTTTCACCTGAATTCCGATATGAGCAACAAAGTAAAAAAGAGGGTTAGACAGATCCCGTTGTTCGCCTTGTGTTATTGACACAGTGACATACATGTCAAAAAAGCTAATGAACAAGTATTACTATAATTTATACAAATTTGAAGCACTTTCGTTAAAGTTGATTAATCCAAAAGTTAGGTGGGATTAAATATGAGTTATTTAAGTATCAAACTGACTACGATGGTCCAGCCGCCATGATCGACCTAGATATGTTGATGTAGTTGTTGTAAAGAAGCGTAGGCGTCGTACACGCTGACAAAGACGATGGAATGATCAAATTTCTCAAACAAGCCAGAGCGTATCAAGGACTTGTGAACTGTTCCTGCCAAAGAGTGCAACACATATGATGTTAATGCATTGAAACACGGTTTAGGAGCGTAACCTCCTAACAATAATAACTCTAATGAGCCGAGAAACTGATGGCACTTACAACAACCTGCTTAGCATAAAGAATTCTGAGCGTTAGTTGCATCACCAAAATAATTTCAAGATACAAAGCAAAGTTGAAAAATCAGTGGGAATTATTCAATAAAGCAAGATAAGGAATGAAACGACTAGAGAACCACAGTTATCGTCTTTTAACCTAATACGGCCTTCAACATCATTGGCTAAAGGGAAGAACATACATCGTGGTTTCTACGATTAAAATTGTAGGCCAGGGTAACTAAATCTACAATTGACTGCAAGGCACCTAATTCCATTTAGTCAATCTAAATTAGATATAACAAATGAGAAGTCTTGTTGAGGAAATAAATGGCAAAGACCGAACTCAGTGTTGAAGGGTGACACTCAAAATGAAAAGTTAATAGGCTTGAAAGTTGAGACAGGTTCTCACTTGAGGGCGACGCGAGGTAAACCTTGACCCCAACCTCATTGTAATCAGAAATTAGCTAAAAATGAAATGCGATCAGACTGCATTACCAACCAGAGCTGTATGGGTGGGCTACTGCGGTGACCAAATGCGTCAGTTTTAGCTAATGTGAGTTCCCACATATTCTTTTCAAATTGTTTCTTACACATGGTCTCGATCTGTTACCTTAGTGAGATGAATTTTACGGCTTCATGCATGTTCCCTTGACTAAACACATTGGAAGAACCAAATTTTTGACCCAGATCTGTATTGTCAATGATCACTCAATGAAGTGTCGCATAGAAGTTAAGATAGTCAGCCAAATAATTAGGCACTATTCTACTACTTTTGCCTGGTCATTCTAATTCATTTGAAGTAATCGGACAGTGCCGCAAAGTGAAAAGGTCGATTTAAAAGAATTTATGGCAAAATAAGTATACAAGTGTTTGTGTTTCCTATCAATCTACTAAGGAAGAAAGCGACATTACGGAATCGAGAAAAGATATTGGGACCAACTAGATAGCATCGAGCTTTTCGCAAAATGGGAAGATTTGACTGACTACCATCTTTTGAGAGAAAAAAACGAAAGGGAAGAATAGCATTAATTGATACGCTGCTGTCAAGACCAGAGCTAAAGGAATCGATGGCTTACCGCTTGCAGAGTGTTGGCACCGACAACATCGACAAAAGTCCAGGCGGAGCAGTCAAGAATGACATGAGTGAGAGGAACACTAGCGAGGAGATCGGAGAGTTGGTTGAGCGCCTCCTGCTTCCTGTTCATAGCCTCCGGATGTGACATGAAACGCCTGCAGTTGCCGCAGGTACACAAACACCCACATCGGCTATCTCTGCTGCACTGTCCCTCGTTCAGCTGCACTTCTGAGTAATGCAAGAAAGGAACATGCTAGTGTAATATGTTGGCTAACTCTCGGTTCTGGTGAGGAGTCACTTTTGGCTTGGCCATTGTACCACGCCGGGTGGACAGGCTTTCGGGTCATGTCAGTAGCCCAAATACGTTCTCTCTGTCGAATACGTATGCTCTCTCCAAATATTACGGCTTCTTTCGTCTTCGGGGAAGTCCCGGGATGCTACACTAACTTCGACTAATTTTTACATTAATTCAGAATCAAACCATCCTTTAAATTGCAATTTGTTGTAATTTATTAAAATGCTACATTCTTTACCTAAAGAATAAGATATTGCCTAAATTAATAGCGTAAAGGCTTGTTCTTAGTTAAAACTATGTTCTCAATAACATTGCCACAAGCTCAGGTCTTAAGATAAAAAAGGCTATCAATGGTACAGACTACTTGTTATGTGGTACAAATATATTTACTTGGCGGCGAGCTATTGCATTCTCGCATTAAAACAGAATAGACGAGAAAACGATGTAATCACGACATTCTCAATGATCGGAATTCGGAGTTCCTAATATGATCCAAAGCATAATCTTAATGGATAATGCTGCACGTCTTCATGAGAGCCCTCCCATTCGGAGCAACATGACGCGTTTTGAGCGCCAGTTGTTAATTCTCAAGTGATTAAAAAATATTTCTAACGAAGTCTTGCGGCTTCCAACCACCAATCTGCGGTCATAATCATCAGAGTTTACTGTGTATAACAAAAAGACAATTTTAACAAGAATTACGAATTAGAATATCAAAACTAGCAATACGGTTTAAAGGCCAATAAAGTCAGGAATAAATACTGCTTTCTTTCACTTTGCACCCTGCAAATTCGACACCACATGTTTGGAACCTTCATGCCAAATACGTGTGCTCCGACCCAGCGGTTAGCGTGAACACACAGCTCATGCAATAAGGTCATGGAATGAGCTTGGTAAATAACAAAGCAAAGGCACCACGTCCACGCAAGCAATGATGGGTATATGCTTTCGCTATAATTAAATTTATAACGTTTGACTAACATTGTGTTTGAGTAAACGATGCTGAAAGTTACGAGCACTGGCCCTGAAAGCCAGATAGCAAGGCTGTAACTCCACATGCGAAAGGCAATGTAACATAATTAAGCTTAGCCAGATGCTCCCACTGCAAAAGGCAGCTCTAGTAGTTTAATAAGAAGCTACCTTCCAAAGGCAGAGAGGAGAGCTGAATGTCCTCCTGGTCAAATGCAACGGAATCATACTCGGAGGCTTTCGAGCTCAATACCGCGTCAGCCTCCTTCACTGCAGTGTCGAGCCTCTTTTTACAAAATGCAACGGGGCGGGGATCGAAGCCAGTGGCGTCGATGACTGAGGAGAAGAAAAACTCCGCTCCCGCATAGAAGAGACCACCTTCGTATCGAATTACCTTTACCCTAGGGTCTTCAGCACACTGTTTAAACAGAACTAGTCGGTAAAAGTGCAGAAAAGATCATATAGCGTTGCGCAGCTAAATGAACCCACAGCGGCATATACGTTAGTAGGCTTAAAAAACTCGGTGCTATCGAATCTGCCAATAGCGAAGGCCTTTGAAAATTGTGAGCGAACGAAGACAACGAGGGCGGAAAAGGTGACACCGATGATCAGGCCATAAAGTACATCCAAGAACACCGTGGCCGTAAATGTCACCACCCAGGAGGCCTATAAAACAAAAATCGGTTGAAGTGATAATTAATTAATTAAAATCCTCCCGCAGATTATCAAAATAGGAGCTGTTGAAGTTAAAGAAGCCGTCGTGCATAACCTTTTTAGTCTGGGCAATAGGCATAGGTGAGTATCTCACCGAATGGGATGACGGCCTATTCTGCAAAAGATTTGTCTACTAAAAACATCCGCTTGATAGCTTAAACGAGTTTTTTATTTTACCAAGGCAGTAAAACGTTAAAATAACACATTGCAAGCTCAGGATGTCTTTCGCGGCTACTTTGGACGACCCTGCGTCTCCTAAATTGTGGCCACTAGGTACCTTTACAGTTATACAAGGGTAATAAACAAAGAAACTGCTTATCAGTTCAAGTGAGCAATGCACCAGATCGTGGTTTGGAACATTATTGCAAGATTCGTGAGAATTCCGCTCAGCACTGATAATAATTCCAGCTGTAAAACAACAATATAGTGTCATTCCCCGCTCAATCGGCGGTCATTTTCTCGCGAGTTGAAACATAACAAGAATATAAATCGTTAAGAGACGTGAATAAACATTGTGTTAATCTGGGGAAAGTGATATAATAGTCCAAAAAGGGGTTTGACTTACGAAGTCCCAGATGGAATAGCGCCACAGAATTGGGAGCTCCAGCAACTGAGCAACCATACCTCGCAGAGCCACGAGGATAATAGCAGAGAGACAGCACTATTTTGAAATGAAAAAGTGATTGCTCATTACCGATATTTACTGGGGGGATTGCAAAGGTATGACATGAATTGGGAAAAAGAAGAGAGGATTGAGGGCGCTGAGCATCCGACTCACGTTTGGGACATCATAGAAGAGAGGTCCAGCAAAGAGAACCACCAAGAGAACGAAAATTGAAGCGATAAGTCCCACAATTTGACTCTTTCCGCCCATTGTGGTAACCAGCGCAGTCCTCGAGATCGACGCACCCACCGGGTAAGTAGTGAAGAAGGAACCCGATATGTTGGTGATTCCGTAGGCCATCAACTCCTGCGTAAGGTGTTAATTGACGGTTGATTACACACATATTGTGCGGTCCATCAGTCAATCTGAGCATGCCGTTCACGCTTTCAGTCTTTAGCCGCAACATTCGTTGAACCACATCAAAGGTGAGTCAAACATCTATCCTGTACTCAAAAATTCAAACCAGTTTAAGAACTAACGCTGTTCTTTGCCAACAAAGCTTGGATTTTTAATGAGCCACTCCTAGCTAAATAGCTGAACCCGAGTTCGGAAAATAATCAGATTGGAATTTGAGTGTCACACCAACACCAACAGCCAGTCTTCAGGCTCCCACTTTGGATGTGTACTTTTATATACCAACTACTGGTGGAGGTGATAAGAGTGCTACCTTAATAAAAGCTGCTTTGGTACATTGTGAAATGATGTCGCGTCAATGACATGGTGACAATAATTCTATTACTTGTCTTTCAACCTCTCAATCAACTTATTTAGTGGACTAATCTCAAGGCGAGTTTTAAACACTACTGAAACTAATGCAACTAGTTGCAAAATATATGCGCGACTAAAGTTAGCTTGTGCATCAAAATTCATGTTGTTAGTCCAGCAAACAATTGAACTGATCGAGGGGGTTCGATTAACTATTGAATCCTTGTTAGCTATTGTCAATTCCCCACTTTTAAGAAGCATGCTCATCTTATTCGAAAGGTCGATTTAAATCCATAACGTTTTTCATTCAAGTAAGCTAAACAAAGAGCAACAATGGAATCGAAACGAGCCTACCTGATTGGGATCCACCTCATAGCCCTCCTTATGAGCATAGAAGGAGGCTAGAGAGTATGAGAGGGAAAAGCCGATGAGAGCTATTACAAACGCATCGCCGATAACTCCACCAGCTAGTGAAAGACGCGGTACAGTGGGTTCTGGAAACCTGCAAATAAACAGAATCTGACCATAACCACTACCATTGTAGTCCTTCATTAAATGAGAAGCCCTAGCAAATCATTTAATTTTGCTATGAACGCACACAGTCGTCGTCTAATAAAAACAACCAGCAAATTTTGTCGAACACTCTAATATATTGTGAAGCCATAACCACAGTAAGCGTGGGTTAGATGAATCGGTTATCGGTAATGGTAGAGAATAAGGCTAGAGGACAGGTTCGAATAGTAAAACGCCATTTCTGCCTACACAGGGTCACACGATACAGCCGGACTTAGTTTTAGCAGCTACATAAATTACAAATGTATGTACATCTTCTAAAGTAGCAGAAATGGGAGGTGTAACGTTTATTAATATGAAGGTGAAACTGTTGCTTCCGTATATGGTGACTTTAAAAGCCCAAAAATGACCAAATAATAGTCCATTACGGTACGCAACGATGCAGTCTAAGGAAATAGTGCAAGAGCTTTTAGCACAATAATTTGGGCCATTGTAGTAGCATTATTCTATTACCAAATGACCAAATTTACCAGAACGATATTTGTAAATATGATGAAAATATCTCATTTACCCGGTCGGTACGGTGCCCACAACACGAACATCGTACATTTTGCTCAACTGAAGATAGTGCGAGGTAATCCCACCAAGAATAATCTATAAAGTAAATCGCACTTAAAAACACTAAAAGGAAACGGTAAATAGGAATACGGCTAATAGATATGAGTGAATTCATCCTGCTGCTATCAGTAGAGTAAACCATCCGCGGTCAGGCTACAAACCCCCGGATGGGAGCACGCTTGCCATCGCTAGGCTCTGCCGTCACAACCATCCGCGGCATAATTTTAAAAAAGTTGGTAAGGCATTAGAAGAGCTTGATCGGATATTCGTGAGTAAGCGAGACATTCATGAAGAAACTGTACTTATCAAGCAACTTTTGAAGGCAGGGAAATTGGTATTCCCTTATGACTTCATGGTTGGGTACCATTTAGAGAGCATGAAATATTAAACGACAGTTGCAACAACTCATGTAATCATCAAACGAATGGAAATACAGTGCGGAAGCTTATTGTTTAGAGCAAAAAAGTGCCTTATGTTTGTCACTAGCTATCAAAATGACTTCTTGTCTATACAACTTTCAATGTCAATACGAAGTCTCATTAAGCTAAATTTGTGATACTTGAGGGATCAAATGGACGTCGGCTTCGCTAAATGTAAAATACTTGCATTTGGTTGATAACAAGATTAACACCTATAAACCGCATTGAATTCGCTTTCGCCTAATTAGTGCGAAATACCACTAATGTTTCATGCGAATGCGAAACCCCACTTTGGAGTGCGTGCGCAAAGCCACTGCCACTGGCAGGTGCACTGACACCACCGATTCATGACACATTCTAGTAAACAGCTCTCCAGTAAAAAAGTACAAAACCTGCAACCATAGCACGAATGAAAAGAAGCATTTAAACGTACGACCAGGAGCTCGACGGGCACCGGAACCCTGATGCGCTTTCTCAGTGGCGGGTTTATAAAAAGTTGGAATATGTATAGTACAGCCATGCAGGAAATGGAAAGGCCAAAGGTAACCCAATTTGCATTAGGCAAACTAGCGCAAATACTGTAGAAATTCTAAAATGCAATACGAATCGAATAAAATTCAGTTGGTCAGATCCGGTGTAAAGAGAAACTCCAAATACGAATATTAGTGTCTTAGTGGAAAATATTTAGGCACCGTTATGAACACGAAACCCAGTAGTTAACTTGTAATCAAAATGAACGCAAGAGTATGTCCATCGGTTGAAGCGGTACTTCATTAACCACTACATTTTATTCAAGGTCACTTGAAAGCTCCAATTTCCTAAAATCTCAAATTCAAATTCAGTATCGGACAAAATTAGACAGATTTAAAAAAGGAACTACCTTATTGTTTGTTCAGTGACATACCAAAGGGGCATTGAAAATCCCGGTGTGCTTCTTCAGGCGAAGACCAAATATCACGAAGAGTTGGGATATTCCCACATATACCGAGGAGCCAACGGTGAAACCAGCGAGCATTGGGCGCGACAACAGGCGCGTCAGAAAGCCAAGGCGCAAAATTCCCATTATGAGCTGAAATCAACATTTCATCCAGTTCACCCATTGAATAAATGCTGAAAAGCTTTCACGATCCGCTGGAATATCCATAAAATGTACTGTGGGGTTCTGAAAGTCTGTTAGGCTTTCAATATGTTGTGCATGAACACGAACGAAATTGGAGATAGGACATGAAGAGAGCATCGCAACACATGACCACCGAGTACCACTGTGGTATTCAACTGAGACTTACCTGAATCAAACCAACGAGCTTCTGACAACATTTAAATTGTCAGCTCCAAAAAGATGACGTCACATTTTGTAATAATAGTTAATAATAAACGCTCAAAAGTGGGAATCTAGCGTTAGTAAACGTAAGGGAAGTGGAATATCTCAGGATCAAAATAAGAATTGTGTGCATACAAGCCTGAAACAAAGGCGACTTCAACCCTGGAATTCCTAAAAATGTCTTAAATTGTACCCTTCGACCGGATAAAAATATGTTGTGTACGAGTTCCATCAGCATTGAAAGAAAAATAAAGCGAAATCTGACGCCTTGTAAAACTCGCATGATAAAATGAAATGTATCTTTGTACGCCAATTTATGCACAGTTATTCATTATTCACAGTAAAGAAAAAGTTGTCACCACTCAATGCAATCAGAACCTTCTTGTAACTTTTAGGTGAGTTGTAAGTTACAATTGTTTAAGGCATTAGTTACATTCAAGACGTTTACGCCATGCAGAAAAGTTATAACAAAAGCGACTAGTCTAAGCTATACAAAAATGAAAATCAGAAACTGATTTCTTTGAAGTACTCCAATAGGGGAGAAAAGCGGACAATGCACTAAAAGTATTCGAGATTCTTGTAAAAAGGATAGCACAACAACATTCTAACCTGCATGATTCCTACGATCATGGCCAATGCGGAAGCCATAAAAACGCGATTGACAACATTATCTCCATCACCCTTGGATAACAAGCTCCCTTCTGATGATCCACTCGTTTCGTTCGCTACAGAAAAATATAGCATACTAAATTATTTCATGCAACATAAATGCCAATGGGGATGGTTTTAAAGCACCTACGAATACAAAAAAAATGATTTTAACATTCAATTAGAAGAGAGGAGCAGCACAAAAATACAGCAACCGTAAGTTGGGCCACAAATTTAACATAACAAGAAACACCACAACATTGTGCAGGCAACCTTCGTTAGGAAAGGCAACTTAAATCTGAAGTGGGCTGGAAAATATTTTTATCAGTTTATCCATTTGCACGAACAATGAAATCGTATCTTACGCGGAAGTAAAGACTGAGGTACTTTGCGGTCAAGGCAGCTACCTACAAGAAGACTGAGGATCGCAAGAGTACCTAAACACATAAATATGATATTAAACGGAGAATTCATTGGAACTGAAGCTGCACATTACATACCCAAAGAGAGATGCCTTGAAGTGCCCAAGAAAAAGTAGAAAAATGATGCACACATTGAACAGTAGAGTCCGTACACAGGAGGCAGTGTAGCTAACATCGCATAAGCCATCCCTACAAAGTAACGATTGGATTGAGCAGTTTTCACAAAATTAGCAGAGATCAAATAATGGCAGAATAGTTTAGAACTCTTTACAATGGGAGAGTAGGTGTATTGTAGAAAAACGTCAAAGCGAGTACGTCAATGGCACTGCGGGCTTGATAATAACCAAAATCTTCTCAATTTTGGCGGACTTAACGTAGTCAAAATGTTTATGTGCTGAAATTACCTGATTATTTAAAACAGCACATATTTTCCTTCCCGACTTACCTCAATTCGAACCCTGATATAGAGAATGGTTAGCGTTTTACATTAGAAAATGCAGAGCTCGATCAAATAATAATTTTAAATTGCAAACTGGAACCAAAAATACAACTTAGAGTACTATGGCCAGAAATATGTAGATTTCCACTTTCAGCAACCTACCCCAACATGATGCGACATTTTACGTGGCGAAATCAAGGACTGGAAATTTCCATGCAGTTAGTTTTGTAGACTAGCAAATTTCACAGAATGTTAAATCAACAAGGTTGCAAAAGTACAGTACCTTGAGGAACATGCATTACTCCGATAGTGAATCCGGTAATAAGGTCGTTTGCTAACCAATTCTTCACATCGTAGAAGCGCAAAATTTCAACACAAGCAAAGAATTTGTAGAAACATCGCAACAATAGTTTGCAGAAACCCTCGTCCGTAGTTGTTCCACAGTATGAAAAGCGAGCTCTCCGATGAACTCTTCTTAAAATTACAGCAGATTTCTGACTAAATGTAGTCGGTTTTCCTCTGTCATGCTTTAGATACAAGTTATCGAACTCGAGTTGGGAGTAGAGCGTCCGTGAGCAACTTTGAATGCAATTGCTCTCCGATGAATCGGATTTTTGAGCCATCGATATTTACACCTTACACCAAGTAAGAATAATAGAACGAGGTCTGAAAAGTTTGTGATCAGGCAAAAGTCCAAAATGTGCCAGTAATTTTTAAGGAATAAGACATATTTTCTCTAACTGATGCAAAATTATATCATTTAAACGGCAAAAATGATTCCTTAAGTACAGAAAAAGCGCAAATTAGGTATACTATTGAAAGGAAATCACAATTATAAATACATGAACTTTTATTGGCCATAAAAATAGGGCACTAACGAACAGAGGTTCACATTTACAAGCTCAGGGGAGTAAAGTGCGGTCCGAGACAGGACCTGGCAGAATCCAAATGAAGCAGATCCCAAGGACAACCTGGGATAGGAGCTAGTAATTAGTTAAAATAAACAAAATAGAACTGGTATGAGCCTTTCGAGAAATTAAAATTGGTCACTAAATACATCTCTTCACAAACCTTGCAAAACAGCTTTACGGGAGATGCTCTTTGGCGTAAGTGTTTCACCTGCGTCTTCCATCCTGCTTTTAAGACCACGTTGTGGTATTTCTTAGAGGACATTAAAACGCTACCCGCCATCTATTGTTCATTACAACGATATTACGATTCAAGAGTGGACTCAGGTTGCTGCGATATACCAGGGCTGCTTTCTACAAGGGCAACAAATGACCCAAATATCCCGACATCCTCAAATAATTTTTTCGAAATTTTTCGTGTAGCATTTATTTATGCTAATCGAAAACCCCCACTTTAACGACTGCGATGCTATGTAACGAGTTCACCGTTTCTCTCTTCCACCTCTACTTTCATACCCGCAGACCGAGCTGATTGGTCGGAAGAGGATATCTTCGTTTGATAAATGCCGAAAATATGTGTAGAGAATCGCGGTTATATAGGGTCTGGGGCCGTTTACTTCTCAAATGTCAGTGGCATCGGTTCAGTAACCAGGATGGCGTGTGCCGACCCCCCCCCCCACCCGATAGGTATGTGAAAAAACCACATATCATAGTTAGTTATCGGTACTTCTCTAGAGGCTTTTCCGTTTTGACATGTTAAAACCACCTTGTATCAATGATCTTTAATTAAAAAATGGATAAACAAACTCAATTCCCTGCCTGCCTTCCTCTAATAAAATAACCTGGTTCAAGTAAACGCCCTAATTTCTTTGCAAAGCAAATACAAACTACGAAATTGGTAAAGAATTCTTAAAACAGCTTAATTATAAACCACATGGTAACCACGTAATAGGCAAATGAACAGATTTAGCTAGGTAACTGTTGCCGAATCAGTTATCAAGGCTCATCAGCAAGGCGGTCCCACGTTTAATCCAGTGCTCGGGGGGAAAATCACCGGTTTTCAATTCAACGCCAATCATAAAGGATGGTTTTTCCGGTGGGCCTGCTCGGTTCTGATAGTAGTAGCATGGGCAAATGTAGGTAGCTGAAATGCAGGAGATTTACAGCAGTAGAGGCATAAACCAAATATCTTGGCTATTCAAAAGAATTTTAGTGGAAAACGACTCACATTTGGCAGCCTTTTTCTTATTTTCTATGGCTTTGAAGTGAATAACAGGCATGACACAGACCAGCATCATGGGAGCTGCCTCCACGAGGCACTGGTTCTTCATGTCCCAACCAGCGCCTTCCAGGAAAAGACCACAAACATACACACCCTCTTTTGGACTCGATGGGATATTTTGCTCGGGAATAGTAAGCACATTGAAGTCCCAGCTGAGTGTGTCGATTCCAACACCGTGTGTCCGAGCCGCCGTCTGCATGACCGCGGTCAAGAAGCCAGTGGGGAAGGTGAACGCACCTATCCAAAATGTTTTCGGCGCCTTGGCTGTCTGTGACCACTGCAAAAACACTTTAATTCTCTCAGCAAGATCCCGCACCCAAGAGCTCAGAGGTCGCAGAGAATTATAAGCCTGAAAATAACATATAATCAGAGTGAAGGTGTGTAAAACAAGCATTTCAGTTTATTACAGTAGAGGTGTAATTTTCATGGAAGTGAGCGACCATTATCCATTTTGCTAAATCAACCCTGAAAATAAAGACTAGATCAACCGACTTCCAAGCGACATTAAACGTCTTCACCTAATTAGTATTAAAGCGACTTTTCATAAATAATTTAGCATGCTATGCAAAGGAGAAGCTTACGTATTGCCACTGAAGGGGCACACGATTCTCAAAGATGGCTGCAACGATTTCTTCTAGTTCTGAGGACATGACTACAAGGCCCTGGATACCCCGTTCGAGGTCAATGATTTGGTTGCGTATTAAATCAAGAAGGTCGTTGTATCTCTGAATTTCTTGGAGCAGCACAACTTTTAGCGGAGATCGATCGTTGCTGAAAATTTTTACTGTACCGTCGTAGTCTAAATTATCCGGAATCTGCTCCTTCATTTTCTGAATAAGTTTCAACACCCTCGACTCCTTTGATTCTTCACCAGCCGACGAGATCTAGAAAAAAATGCAATCATGTGGTGACCTAATTATGGAGCCTGTTTAATGCAAAGTTCCTTTCCTGGCAATTAATGTTTATGGACTCGGAAAATCTCTTGGAACTACGATCGACTAATGACGAAAAGATACCATGTGTGATATCATTAAATGAGACAAAGAAAACTATTGATGACTTGTGATGACCATCACACTGTCACATTTACTGTTCAGAAGCACGCAAGCGGGTCAATGGGACGGATAGGGTATAATCACGCGTTTAAACCAATGGTTTTCTACACTCCTCCACAAGTCCTGCTTATCATAGTTGTACACCTGCACGCACACACATCTGCATCGGTATCCCTAGACAACACACGGAGTACATACGCTCCGAATTGACGGTTCCTCTGCAGGGAGTTGTCTCTTGCCTAGTCCAGGTAGTAGGGTCATCACGCTTCCTAATCTATCCATTAGAGACTTGAGTCCTATCGTGCCTTTCCATGCCCTATTAGCAGGTTGAAACATTTCTCCTCTTATATCCAAACATTCTTAGCATCTTTCTGATCCTACTTTTCGTGGTTCAGTGTACTGAGCTTGACACTTGGTTGGATATTATTTTCCTTACTCTAGGGTAGATCTCCACTTAGTTGATGCTTAGCAAAATTTCAAAGATGGATTAAACAACTTGATAAATGGGGAATTTGTTCCCGATTTTCAATACTAATCACTTATTTTGGGTACAGCAACCAAGCTTTTACTCAATCACTAAACTTACCTTTGGCTGTAACGAGAGCAGGGCGTCAAATAAAATTTTTGCCTCCTGAATTTGAGAGGCAATGTCAGCATTCAAATGTTGACCAAATGCTTCTGGATGATCAATATTTGGCAACATTGAGACAAATTCTCGATAAGCACTAAGGCTGCCGTCTCGAGGAATGTAGTAGTGGGCCAGAGGGGATAGCTTAAAAAAGGCCTCGTTGATAACGTTCTCGGTAAAATAGCCATTGATGTAAGTCAGGAGCAGACGGCGATCCCAGTCGTCTGTTACGTGACCTCCGTAATTTATTCCGGCAACCAAGTACCGCAGAGCTTCCCATGGTGTATCCTGATACTGATCCAAATAAGTACTCAAAATATTCTCCGATACTTCAAAGTCGGCGTCATTAAATTCGTAAGTTACATTCCAACCCAGCATACGGAACTTTCGACGCTCAATCAGTACGGAGTGGAAGAAGCAAAGGCAAAAAAGCAGTTTTTTGTACTTCTCTGGTTTGGTGCAGGCAGAAAACTGGTCCTCCTGACAAGTAAATGAGATGCAATCGCTTATAAAGCTCTAGCTTAACCAATTAAAAGAAAATATTTTGTGGATGAGCAAACGCGTCTGCGCATTACTTTACGATCCTCTCAGATACCGCCGATCAGGGATGTCAAACTATGTGATTTTGAAGTACCTATCTTCAATAGAAGTAGTTATTCACTAGTATAAGCATAAACAATTTCGTAGGGACTATGATGAAACGATAACAGAATGGAAGACCTGATTAATATGAACTTGCCTTGACGATTTGGTAAAGCCGTTTCATGTTGGCACGCAGACCTTTTGGCGGTTCAGTGGTCATTTTGATGCCAGCCTGCAGAATGGAGATGGGGAAGTGAGGTGTGGGACTGGAGGAGAGCCAGAGACGAAATTCATTGTGCGTCTGCTCCCCACCCATCTGTTCCACCAATTTGTCTAGCTGCGGCATCCACGAGAGTGAGAGGTGGCAGTTGGCCAAGAAGACCCAATTACCGTTGCGCATGGCCTCCTCTATCAGCCGCGTGGCAATTGGGGCCTGGCCCTGGCCCAGTGAGAGCGCGTTGAAGCGTTTCCCCATGCCGCAGGCCTCTGCCATTTGCAACAATCCTCCGGTCGGATCCACTCCCGGCGACAGCACGAATATTAGAGGAGTTCTGGCCGAACTATCTTCCACCACCTACACTCAAACGTCAAATTACTCAAAAACATGTCCAACCATAGTAATTTAGGTCTAAAAGCCGACATTATCCAGTGCGATACAACAAGTAGACTAATAAAAAGGGAGTATACAAAGTAATGACGTACATTTCTCATGTCAAGTACGGGTGGTTCAACAAATTGCTTGCCGATGTTATTGGTGATGAAGGCTGTGGCACAGAACGTCACGCGGTCAGGCCTCAACGAGCGCACGATGAGCATTCGTTGAAACTCGTTGGTCAAGCTCTCCCACTCAGCTGGTAGTTTCGTGTTTTCAGGCTCATCTGAGGTGTACCAAATGTGCCAGTCTCTAGGGTACTGCTCAAACGAAGTGACAATGCCGCGGTAGTTTGCCAGTTTGTTTAGTTCGGTTACATTGTCCCATGAAAGACTAGAGAGCCAACTGGGAACGGGATTGTCCATCTGGTGGGCCCTATCGAGGACAATGCCACCGCGTAGGAAGAACATATACTCCTCTAAGTTGAGCTTACTCATCTCCTCCAGGATCTTGATACAGATCTGGAAGGAAAAGAGCAGCTTGTGTCTTTCAAATAGACCACGGCAAGTGTAACGATACACAGCGTAGGTATGGTGTTTGTTGAGATTCTCGATTCTTTCACTCAGGCGAGGAGAACGCTGGCTTTTCTCTATGCTGAGAACAAAGAGGTCGATATAAGCATCCAGAGCAAACTGATACATGGGATCTATAGATCCGAGGTCATTGAGTACGAAGAATAGGATGGCAGCTCTTCTTGCGCAAGGTCGGTAACCATCGCGAGCTGTATCAATCTGAACTTCTGTCCTTTCGGATATCGAGAGGAACTCGGTGACCTCCTGCAAGATAAAAATTACAAGTGATATGAAGGTGAGCCGACATAAAAAAGCCGCATTTTTCTACTTCCTATCCTGATTCACGCTCTATAAATTTAACTTCCTCTACGATATTTTAAGCAAGTCTACAAAAAAAACCAAATTACTTTGTAATAAGGTGATTTGTATTCTTTCCACTCATCTCGTTTCAATTGACGTCCATCTCAAAAAATGTTTTTAACTAAATGGTGGGAATATATTTTAAATCATCTCTGTTCTTTTAGGGCTTGGGCAAAATATGCCTAGCAATTTGCATGTATACCAGAGCTACTGAGCGCTGCTCCCTTTTTTAAGAGTTTTAAAAGAATTCTAATAAGGTGTCTACTGAATGCATAATAGAAACCACGCGGATAACTGCCTTTCCTTGGAATAATTAGGCATATTAACGCTCGGCCATGTATACCAAATTCAAGGTGGTGTAGTAGTTCATAGGAAATTTTTTTACCAGAAGACGAGTTACTCTAACCATAGGATTGCATTTCATCAAAAGACTACAAAGAGAACCTACCACTGACGTCACTTTTGAGGTCTGAAGTGTCAAGAAGAGACCTTCGTCCTCAAGCAGAGAGCCTTGAATCTCGTTCAAGAGACGCAGAAGTTCATCCTCCAGCTCCTTCAACTTTTTCTTCCCGTTGGCGATGCCAATCACTAAACTGTCCTTCTGCTCCTCTAGCTCTGGCTTCTCCTTGCGCACCACGATGCCTAGCAACTGCGCCTCCAGACCCTCTTGCATTACAGCAAAATTCACCACCGTGGTCTTTGTGCATATCTCGGGTGCGTAGCGCGGATTTGACAGTTTTGTAGTCAAATAGAATCTAATAAATTGGGATTAATAACAATCCCTTTGCCAAATACGGTACGCAAACAACTACCACAAACGTGTTTTTTTACGGCACAAATATGCGTGGCAGTAATGACGAAGATTCCTTTAAAATTAACATGCCTCTGTTGTTTACCTAGATAATAAACTGTTAGTAGAAAACTGTATGGAAATAAACTTGGTAAGGATTGCAAGGATTTTGTGCAAAGATTTTTTTACACCAATAAACGTTAACCCTCTTTGCCTCCTCCTACTTCCTGCGGGGCAGTCGAGACGCACGGGGCTATGGATATATGTATGGCTAGATTACAACCACGGTTCAGGAGACCGGACCTCCGCAGCGGATTAGTCATCTGTGGCTGTGTACGCCGCACAAGGCACATGCGTATACAAACAGTCTCTCCGTAAGGAGCCGTCTTCTCTACGATCCGACTGGTAGGGGTACAGCACTTCTAGAGCTATTTGCCACGGCTTATGTCCCATTTATGTAATCCACTGACATGTCGTAAGTGGAAATTATGCTGATTGCTATAGTATTGCCACTTGGCCTGGGTAAGGTAAACGAACAAGCAGGACCTTGAAAGTCCTATATTCAGCTGATGTGTTTTATTTACCATCCTGTTTCATCAACTGGAAATTACGCTCCATAGTTGTCAGTTCTAAAAAGATCTTAAGGAACTCTTGAGGATTACAGAAAAGTCTGACGGGAAGATAATAAATATAAATAAACAAATTTAAACTTTGTACTTTATATAATAAATAAAAGGGCGATTTCTTAAGTATAATCTCAAAGATGTTAAGAAAGTCCTCAAGGGGGTTAAACACGATGAAAACAACAATGATTCTGTAAATTATGAAACTGAATCACTCCTTTTTCCAGATTTGACCTGGGAGACATGGTACATCGCTGTCAGTGCTCACCTAAAATTACTATTGTACTCTACCTCCCTGTCACCCAGTCGTATGATGTCAGCTCCTCCAACTTTCATAAGCGACTTATTTAGAATGGGGTCCAGACCGGGATCAAGGGTCTCCAAAATGTTCTGAAGAAGAACTGGCCAACCAGTTGCGATGGCGCGTTCAAGTATCTGCATGTAGTTTCGCATCTGCAGGTCGATCACCTGAAGTTGCGACCCCTCCATCGACTTGACCCAATTCACTGCTTGGCATTGTGGATCGATCATGAGCGGCCATCTGGAGGCTCTGGAGACAATGACTCCGTTATCCACAGAGAAAGAGTCTCGAGGAAGGCCTTGGATATTCCAATCCCGAACCTTCCAATAAAAGCGGTAAATGTATAAAAACAGCTGTTGCATTGACTCACGGATTTTTATCTTACTGAATCTTGCAGTTTTGTAATCCAACATCCGTATTTGTTGGAAATAAAATGGATAATCAAAATGAATCTTATGACAAGAAAGGTAAAAAAACTTGAACTACACTCGATTTTTAAGACCCAAATACTTGTCGTGCGGATGACAACATAATGACCAAGGAGATAAGCAGCAGCTAAATTTGTTATCACATTCGTGAATTACAGAACATGGTCAAATAATTTACATTCACCCTACTAGGCCCTTGATGTGCAAGATTCTATCCTTATAAAAGACATAAATGGAGGATTACCTAACAAAATAACTTTCCAAAATGATTCTAAGTGACCCATATCTATTTCAGTAAAATTAATCCTTCAAATTATTTACGACTTGCAGTAAAGAATAAAAAGATGACAAAGCTTACTTTGGAAGGATCTGAGAGGAACTCGGTGAAGGAATAAGGAGTTGATTTAGGAATTTTTTCCGTCTCCACAGCTCCGGCCCAGGTAGAGACCAATTCCTCGCGATATTTTGACAGGAAGGGACCCATGTAGGAGATGAATCCGGCTGAGAGGAGACAGTCGCCTGGAAGAAGTCCGATCCTGCGCTCGAGATCGGCCACTGTCTGAGTCCAGCGTACCTTCTCATCGGCCAAGCCATCTACCAACATTCGTGCTCTTTCGAGCATCCTCTCCAGCGCTTCTGCCTTGCGTCTCAATTCGTCTTTCTGTTCCATCTACGGAGTTCGGTGAACCCTGGCGTTGAGTTACGATGGTCGAGAGTGTTGAAGAATCGAGTGAAGAAAACCTCACCTTATCATTATATTCCTGCTGCAAACGGGCCATTTCAGCCATAAGAGCATCGAGTTTTGCTTGAGCTGCTGCTAATTGAGCCCTTTTTTCGGCCAAAATAGCCTCGGCTTGCAGTAGACGCTGGCGTTTGGGCTCTACGTAACGATAAATACGACCGTACACCTCCATGGCCCTTACCCACATACACAATGACTTCGCAGCGAAGGAAACCTAAGGTTCACAAGAAGAAAAGTCTCTAGAAACATTTAGCTTGGCTAACTTTTATCGGCGTAGACCAATTAAAGTGAAAAACTGCAAATAATAAGCGGATATTTATTTAATCTCAATAATTTCTTTTATTATCAGCTGAAATGGCACTGACACGTTGATAGTCTAATCAGCTTCCCGAAAAGATAAGATTACGGAGTTTTCAGGCCCTTTCAGCTTTATCAGTTAATGTTTGGAGTCAAGCGGACTCCCGCCACCTACATTCCCTTCATAATGGCGTTATTTTTACTTTAAAGAGACACTGTCATGATATTAAGATTACTAATGACACGCATATAAATTTACAAGTAAAACGCCTAGATTTTAATTTGCTCACCTTTCCTACGACTTCGGGTATAAAGTCATCTTGCGAACAGTAGGCGCTGATTTTCTTAAGTGTCTTATCGCTTATATGGTCCTTATCAAAGTTGACTAGCTGGCTGATGAAGTCCTGCTCCCCCAGGTGCTTCTTAGCCTCCGTCCATGTGGGAGGCGCCTGCCGCAGGATCATTACAGCTTCCATCACCTACAGCAATAACAACATCAACACCGGTGAATGCTCGCCTCATGGTTATACGGCATCAGTTTTACCCATTTGCAAAACTCTAGGTTGTTATGGTGTTATGGTGCCGTCGATCTCCAGGGGGAGACACAAGTACCGATTCTCCATAAAACTTTTCCTCTATAATCCCCATTTCAACAGCGAACCATACTGTTAACAACTCAGTACCATCCACTTGAGGCTTTAAAATCTAAAGCAGACTGGCGAAACAGAAAACGTGCCAGCTGTCAAGTGATGTTTGTATATATTATGACCTTCTATTTTACATGGCAAGACGTATATTTACTATTAATAAAACAAGTTATTTGGTATTATAAAACCGCAATTTCAAAATGTAGTTTAGGAAACATTTTGACGTCAAGAGGCCGTCTTCTTCAAGCATGTTGAGAAGGCGACAAGTCTAAAGCTCTTCTAGGAGGGTTAATAAATCCTACCTTTCGGACGAGGTGGGGAGGCTGACCATAGGATTTAATTTCTGTGATGTCTTTTTTATTAAGGGCTTCTAACGCTGTGATGGCGGCCTCCAGGGCTGGCATAGCTTGGACCAGATCGGCTTGGGCTACCTCGGCCATTTGAAGGCACTTCGCCTCATCCACTTTTATCTTTTCTTTAGTGAGCGTTACCGACTATATTGGGAGAAGATACAGCAAATTTCAAACATGATTAAAGATATATTTAAGGGGTAATAGAAAGTACAAGGTAGAAGTTAAAAATGCATTACTGAAAAACATTTTCAGCTCTTACATCGAGTAGTTTGGTTGAATGTTGGCTAAACATTTGTTTTGTTTGGGTTTACTATTTGATCAGAATTCAGTTTTATACCTTCGTTTGTTCATCGGCTTCTCGTCTCTGTTCGACCAAGATAATCAAATAATCATCACACTCCTTCTGGAAGACGGCCACCTTTTCCTTTGCTTCACTCAGTTCAATGGACATTTCTGCACAAGTAAGACACAAATGGCTTTTAACTTGAAAATGAAAATAACTTTCTAATAATAGCCAGCACCATTAGATAATTCAAACATCCAAATCCTCTCTTTTCCAAGAGGTCACAACAGCACCAGAATAATTCCCTTAAAGTGTCGATAGTGTGGAGCTGATGTTCTGATAAGTAATTATCACTCCCTTTTGAATAGCAATAGGAGCTCAAAGATTTCAGCTGTATATTCAATTTCACTTTGAGCTAGATAACTGTTTTGGGTTTATTTAAATTTTTTTATTATCGTCATCAGTTTAATAAAGCGGGGACTACTACCCATTTTCAAATCTATTCGCGCTGACAGGCAGAAAGTGGAACAGTCTTTGAAGGACAAGGAATTATACCGTCACAAGAAGTACCAACCTTCAACTTTTGTCCGTGTATCGTCAATTTTTCCTAAACCGCTCCTCAGTTTGTTCGCCCAGTCACTGAGCTCCCTCCGCTTCGACCCCAGCATCCTGACAGAAAATATCAGACTTGCTGATGCATAGAAACATGAACAACTCAGTCAGCCTCCAAAACCACTCACTTTTTGTAGCCTGAAACGAGTTCGAGGTAGTTTGTGGGAGTCACATAATTTCGCCTTCTCAACTCATCCATCATTTTCTCCGACATTTGAGTAACCGAGTTGTGCATTAAAGCAAACACTCGCGCTACACCTGATTTCATCTTTGCCTATAATACCACATACCAAGTGGTAATATGCATATGTAAACGGTAACGTCGCTCGTGTTTCCTCTGGGCAACACTTTAAGTAAATACCAAGTCAGCAAGCTTATATGCTTCAGTAGTTGGATGCGTCGACTGCACGACTTAGAACGAATTGCCTTTTTATCGCTCAACTTAAACTTCCTATAACAAAATATAGTTTCATACACACTGTAGACTTGAGACATTCTCATTTTGGTGTGGGTAAAGGCATTGATCACTTTAGTAACCTCCCCTAAATTTGCCCCAAAAATGGTTTCGTTTTCTCATTAGCTTAGAAAAAATGCTTGTTACGTAAGTGAAAAACAAACAATCCATTCACAAACAAACTTACGCTGATTCGAAGGGCCTTTGAAAAAAAAAATAATAAATGAGATTGCATTTATTATTGCATCCGGCAAATTCTCTTATGCTCCTGCAAATTATGGAAAAGATGAATAAGGTTATTTAAGCGTTCCTGATTGCTGAAATCAACCAGAGACTGAAGGGAAATAACGTGTGCTCAGTTTTTTATATGATGTGGAGGAGATAGGACAGTGATTTTTGAATAGTTCACCGACGACTTACATCTTCATTGCCATGAAGGAGGTCAAGGTCACTCAGATACTTAGTAGCCACTTCAAGAAGAGCTTCATTTGGCCACTCGCTAAACCAATCGATCGTGGTGCAGTTCACGAAGCCTGGATACATTCGCATACGATCTCTGAAAGGATCGCCGATGGGACTCATGCAGAGGACAATGTGCAGGTTGGCTCGAACTCGCTCGATGAAGTACCTGTAAATCGACTACAAGTAAAGGTAAGTATGATACCATTGACCTTTTGAAGTGACTATTATGGGGATAGGACTAGTATGAAGAAATTACGGTAAGATTCTCACATTTTTGCAGCCTACAAAGATGCGGAAGCACTGATAGAGTTGAAATCATTTAGCAGGATTCCGGTTGATGCTTTTGCTGGTGTACGGCTGTATCAAAATAGTCTTAAAGCGTAATTTGTAAAATACTATCCATTCATCAGCATCAAAAAGCTGTAATTGATAAATTTGCACGAAACACTGACTTCTTCATTCAAGAATGCGGATTTTAAGTAATATAGGCTCAATGTCTTAAAAATGCTCCACAAAACCATCGCCTAGTTCCTTTTCAAGAGTTAAATACCCCCAATGCTCTAGCGCAAAACTATGAGGAGAAAAGGTAGTCTGCAATATTTTTGGGAAATATTTTGCAAATATATCCTTCCGCGACTAGCTGATAGCTTTGGTGATGCTAACCTGGGGTGATTCATCCATGCCCTGCTTCTTGGCCTGATCAATGATGGCGTTGAATACTTCTTCAAACTCATCAGCTTTGAAGAGATTAGGAACTTCACCTGAGCTCAACATATTGTTTATATCTTCCAGAAAGGCCTCTTCAGTGACATGGGTGTCCGAGAAGAGAAACAGCGTCGATTGACACTGGACTCCAGTTTGACGGTAGAGCCTCTTTAGGTCTATGAGATTTGGGATAAACCGCCGGTTATAAACTTCCAAGTCACCAGGATTGGAAGCTTGATACAAACTTTCGTGCACTCAGAAAGTACCCATCTCTATGCCTTGCATGAGTGATGATTTTAGCATTTTAAACTTATCGGAGGATTTGAAGTATTTAGTTAAAGTATCTAGTAGTGCGTGTTTACACATCATTTTTTCATGCAAGACTCCATTGTTTATTTGCAAACCATTCTGTGAAGCCTTAGAATAGTCTCCTGGCCTTTGACAGTGTGTAAATTTGTGGTTTTATCAATTTTATTGGATACTTTTAAACTATATCATTTACAATAAACCATTGGTCTCGTCATATTTCATGAGTAATAATAAGTGGTAAAAGAAAACAAATTCAAATCAGAAAAAATGTACACTATTTGATAAGTCAGTTTGTGAAAAGTGATTAGCGTTCTTCTTCCTAACTACGTAATTAATAAACACTTTCAATTTTCATAAGTCTACATTTAAACAAATGTAGCTAACGGCCTTACCCTCACGAAAATCGGCCTTTTTATAGTTCTTATTCACTTCTACGCTAAAGACTTTGTAGCGACAGATGTAACCGGCCAGTTTTGTCACGCTGTTCCGTCCACTGCCACCAACGCCAATAAGCAACATATTGCCTCGTGGTTGACTGATAACACGAAGAATCTTGCAGGCTGCAATCAGTGCATGCAAAATCTCATTTTTACTTTGAATTATGTAAGCTGTCACGCTTCCGTCCTACGTTATCGCATGTTGTGACGCACGGAAGTAATATTTTCAAATGGCTCCCAGTTCTCGTCACATACACTCTTACCAAAATAGTAATGAAGTTCAATATGGTATAATTAAGGTATAAGAGTTTATTTTAATGACAGATTTTCTCAACCGAATAATTTTACTAAAAAAACCGCTTTAGTAAAATGCGCAGAAAGGCATGATAGGCACAATTTAGCTCACTATGCTCTATGGCATCCTTGAATAGCACAAGATCCATCGGAACAATGCCAGGAGAGTCATTGTACTCATTGAGGAACTCAAATAGACCCTCGCGTAGACGGCCAAGGTCCTGAATATCCTCATAAATCATATCTTTGTTTAGTACGTCCACGAATACGGGTGAACTTCTTGACGGACAGAGGTTGTGGAAAGTTTGATCAAAGTACTGAGCCAGCTTTTCACCCATAATCTCAATAAACTGGGCCATATCTTTGGCATTGATGAGACGGTCGGCAAACACACGAAAGCTTTCGTGGATCCACAAACGTAGCATTGCAGTCTTTGAATCAATGGTGATCTTGTTTGCTCTAAGAATACCTTGACAAATCTGCAATCAATGCAAAAACCATGAATCCAAAAGGTGCACTTGAAACCTAGGTAAAAAGATACTACGCACTTTAGATATATCACGAAGATTAAATAAATAGTGGATTCGTGTTGGAGTCGGTAAAAACTTTGCCACTATTGAATTGTAGAACGAGACGGTTGCATCCGTCAGAGTATCACCCATGGACTTAACCTCGTCCTCAAAGTTGGCAATTTTCTGGTTTATCATGGTACCGAAGATCTGTTTCAAATTGGCATCCTATGTAAGGACACAAAAATCTCGTTTAGTGCACAATTTGAGTGGATCGAAGGACTGTTAATGGTGTTTACAGTGGGAAAAGTGACGTTGATTTGGTTGAATCGGGATTGGAGACGCCGAGAGATGGACATTCGACCACCCCCAGGAGGTCCCATACCACCAAGGAGGAACATCCTTTGCACTCGCTTGGGCAACTGCTTCGCCCGATCGTACCAAAAGCCGTAGTCAATCCACTGGCGAATCAACTCCAGCGGCGGCTGGGAACCGAACTCATCCTTCACAGGCATGTTTAAGTCGTCCATAAAGGTGACCATTTTGGTGCCTCTAGTCGGTACATACGTGCCCTTGGTTCGTTTTTCCACGCGCGATTCAATTATGTCTTGAACATTATTTGAAGAGGTCTAAAGGGATAATGCAGTTTTGATTTTGAATGCCAATTTCGTGTGCACCAGGTTGTTTTTAATCGTGTGCTCATCCATGCAAAATATGACCTAAGTGTTATACCAATAAAATCTTAAATGGTTTGTTGTCCGTGTATCTGTTATGTGTATCTGCGATTATTCGATGGCCGAAAGTTACTAATACATCTCGAACCTATGAAGTGTTCGCGAGATTTCGCACTTTAGTTAATAGTTTGCCTTTGGGATCTAACCAACTTTGATTGCTTGTTTGTAAAAATAAAGCATTTAAAACACATTATTAAAACTTGAAATATATGTGAGTCTGCACATTAGGACTAATAAAATTAGACCTGCCTGTGCTGACATATTAATGATGAGGTAAGTCCACGATTCCTTGTCAAGATTGAAAAGAACGTCCTGAGCAATCGAGGTTTTTCCCGTCCCAACTGGTCCAGTTATGAGAACCGGGCTCCGTCCAGAGACAAGTGCATTCACCAAGTAGTTGTAGCGGATGGTATCGACAGTGGGTACGAGAATCTTGTAGAAGGGTTGCCTACAGTGCCAGAAGCCGATATTGGTTAGACCAGATAAAACTTGCTGAGGGGTGGTAAAAGGTGGCAACTTACTCGGGATCGTACTTCCAACCACCACGCAGTTTCTCTTCCCAGTGTATCCAGGCTCGCGATTTGACATCAAGGAAGAATTCAAAGATGGAATCCTTGCTGGGGAAACTGCCATCAATCTCACGGATGTAGGAGTCTACCTTCTTGCGTCCATCCTCATCAACCACACAACACACTGACCAGATCGTGCAAAATTGGAAAAGCATCTCGATCAAGCGAGTGTACAGATCCAAATCGGACACGTCGAACTGAAAGTTTGTAGACAAGTGAATAGGTGAAATCGTCCTCATACAAAAGCCAATTTTTATTAGTAATAAAATGGCATCCGAAGGTTTGGTTAGTTAAATCCATAAATAAACACACGAATGAAGCTTAGAGGATTATAGTCTACTTTGGCAAGGCATAAATAAAACGTTAAGGGAAAATTATTTCGCAAAAGAGAACCTTTACTTAAGTCACGTGACCATCGTGTTATGAGGCATTTATTACATAGGCCTAACTTTTCAAATAATTACCTTACCACTATGGAATGGACATGCTTTTGGTTGATTGAATAAGACTGCAAATTGGTACTGAATTTCCACAAAGAGGATTCTGCAAATTACCCTGAAGACATAAACCATCTACTTGAAGCCTTCGGAATTTAAAGTAATCAGGTTACAACTTCATTTCGGCTTAAATTTTCCTAAATTTACATAATAAGCTACTCCCATTGCTCGCCTGCCATCGGCTCTTACACTTTTTCCTATTCAAAATGATGTGGATAGGTCAATGGAACTTTGTCTTCCAAGTTGTTAAAACTTATTTAGCCATGCATTCTCTTAGGTAGGTAGAATTTCTTTTCAATCGGAGGTTAGGCTTTTCATAAAGGTTAGCCCACTTCACAGTAGTTAGGTTTCTTGGAGATACCATATTTTAAAACGATGTTTTTACCTTGCAATAGCTGTACAACCATTGTCTCATTTTTTCGAGAAAAGAAAAACAACTCTATTCCTTCATATGCTTAATGGCTGATTGTAATGCAGACAATAACCTAAACATGATACTTTGATTATCACCTGACCCACCTCGCTACCATCGCTATAAATAACATCGAACAGGCGACAAAGACTGATGATAAGGTTGGTCTCGCTGACAGGAATGAGCTTGTTGCAGTTATTCATTGTGAAGTCGAGTATTTGGGGGATATCCCTTTCGAAGAGACCAGTTAGTGTGGTTACTAGGATCTTGGACTCCTTGTTGGCCAGCCAGGAGTTGACGTAGGGCCACCAACCAAGGTCCATCACGTCGTTGTAGACCATACCAGCGCGTGATACTGTGGCCGGTGAGGCCACTGCCAAGTCCTCCACTTCGAACAGCAGAGATACCTGCGGTTGGATACAACGCATCACCCATTTTGTGTATGAACTACCGCACCTTTAACTCAAAATGTGCGTATCCGCGGGTACAACGTGTTGAATTTTTACCGACAGTATAATCCAAATTAAAAGGCCACAAGAGCATGAACCAGTTCTGAGTATCCTGGGTAACACCGACTCATGTAAATTTGAAAATTTAATCCCATTTTAATCCATTACGCAAGAACTGCCTCAAAAATTAAACAGTACAGTCCTAGTTTGTTATTTTTTTTACTAGCCTTAACTTTAGCATTTGAGAAGTGGATATTTCAATGTGATGCAACAATTTCATTTGTTAATAATTTTAGCTGAATTATACACTCGTACATTGCACGAATCGTGTAGTTATCTGGTCAGTGATCTGAGTACGTAGTAGAGATTTCCCTGTAAGTTGACTTGGGTACTATGTGCAAACCACATGCAAGACTGACCTGATCAGGCATAGAGATTCGCTCTCCATTAATGAGGGTCAAAATTTTATTATCATCCATGACAGAGTTCATGCTTTCAATCCATAAAGCATCCACTGGACCATCAAAGAGAATCCACTTGTAATCAGGTTTTTCATCTATAAATAGTTTGTTATTAGTTTTTGATTTGTAGATATATTCAATTGATATCAAATGCGTCACGTCCGTAATCCCTTACCAGCGCAAGCCTGACGCATAAGACTTGAAAGTATACCGTCACTCCACTCATTTGTTGAAATATTAAATTCACCATAGAGTTCTCCAAGGGATATGGCCTTCGGGTTAAGAGGATAATCCCAGACCCGGTAGAATCCTTCATATCCGGCCTCCATCATCTTGCGCTGAGTCAACTGTAGAACCTTCCACGTGGCCGATTTGCCTGATAAGGTTTTTCCAACAATCATGACCGAGTGGCGAGAACTCTGTGTCTCGTAGAGTTCAATGACCTTGGATACTGCAAATTTTGTTGCTTGTAACCTCAATTCCCTAAAAGCCTCGTTAATTGCGTTCCTCATCTAGACGTAAGAAGGAAGAATTCGGCATTTGTGACGCTTATTATACCTTTGTGATTAGTTAGCATCAAGGATTTTCACTCTCTGCAAGTTTTAAGGGATTAAGACTGCATATCTGATGTAATTAGCTTGAGCACTTTTGTCCACCCTGTGAATTCACAATTATTAATTTCAAATACAAAGGATTATTATTTGTGTAACCAACTTATTTTCACGATTTGCATGGCAAACCTCAAAATAAATTGTATAGTGCATCGGTGTTATAATTTAACAAGATCGCTACTGCATTAGGGCACCAGCATAGGCCTTACGTGACTAGTATTTTGGTACTTCTGTATCTTTGTCACATGAATAAAATGCGTTTAAAACTAAGCACCCATTGTTGAACAATTCCAAATAGTTATTAAAGGCGAGATTTAATTCTCTTATAAAAACGCAATCCATATACATCTGCAAATTGGCAGTACCTTCGGGAAAATAGCGCAACTGACACCCAATTCTCAGAAACTGATTTCAAAAGTAGTGTCAGCTAAAGTCACATAACTTTGGTATTGCTAATATTTGCTAGTAATAAGTGTCCTAAGCTGAAAACGTACATTTGTGTAGTCGATAGCAGGGACCTCGATTCCTGGGAAGAGGTCAGACACAATGCCTCTGAAGAGTGGTAAATCAACAGAGGTGAGTTTGGCCAGGTTCATGTCGTTCATGGAGAGGAGAAGGATCTCCTCGTCTTGCATTCCTGGATTTGCGCGTTTCTTGCGTCCGGCGTAGCGCAACACGGAGATGAGGGCTCGTAATCCGAAGTCATAGTGATCCTGTTTGCTTAGTTGTTGGTTACAGAGGCTGTAGAGTGTAAACACCTTCTTGGCCAACACCTATTTTAGGAAGATGAGCAAGAGAAGACGCAAATGTCATAATCTCCGAATTCACTGTCTTAAATGACGATTCAACTAAACTCGGTTGTGACCTTTGCGATATATTGCTCCCAAATGGTACAATCTCCTAGTTCCTATTTTAAATGGTTAAAAGTCCAAATAAATAGCAAGATTTTATCAATCAGTTTGAGAGTCAGTGAGTTCAAACGGATGGGCCAGTTTGGGATGACGCCAACCTCATCTCTGCGCCCTATTGCGAATGAGAGCGTAGCGACGTTACGTGACAGGATTACTCAAATTTAATTTATCTATCTCAAAAGGACTAGGCATAACAACACAGTGTACATTAACCCATTCAACCAAATGTGATTTCTATTATGATGGTGGTGATGATTTAAAGGCTTTTTCATGTCAACCACTTTGTCATAATATCCGCTATTGCTCATCACCAGTAACGCACCATATTGATTCAAACACTACACGACGAGCATCTTCGGGTTTCAGATAATTTCAACGTGAGTGCAAACAAAAGGACATACTTTACAAGCGTCGAAGCCCTCAGCAAAGAGGGTGATCTCGGCGATCATGGTGAAATCAGGCACTACCATGGCAATGGGGCGAAACATGGACTTCAAATTATCCGGCAATTCCGTGCGACCTGCATAACCGGGGTTCATAGTGATGAAGATACCGCAGGACCAGACCAGTTTAATCATCCTCCCTTCAAACATGAAACGAATATTGGAAGGTACGCCCTTTCCCTTTGGCAGGGAGGCCAGCGCCGAGAGAATGGCCAGAATTTGTTGTGCCACCACGGATAACACTTCAATGTTGATTCTTAAGAGTAAGAAAGAGGAAGACCTAGCTCAAACACAGATTACTTATTCATTTTGGATTTTACAAATGAGAAATATATTCTAAAAAATCCTGTTTTAGAAACTCCGCCCCAACCATGCACATAACTTGCGCGTGACCATGGAACTGCCATAAAAAAGGAAACATGAGCGACATATAACTATGCAATAGCATTTTCCCAATCACACATTGATGTTATTAAAAGTAATGACGTCAACATTACATAGATACACTGGTGAATCAGTAATTATTTAGGTCGCCTGATTTATAAGGGGCGTTGATAAAAGATCGAGTAGTTATTTGATTTGTCAAACAAACGATCTCACTGTCTTCATCTGGAATTTTAAAGACCATACTATGGCCTCGGTGGCTAATTCCGTAAAAATACTAAATACAATATTGTGATCTATGATGGAGTATATTCAGTGGCGGAAAACACGGATGCACCGATTAAACTCGTCAAAACAGCCCCAAGCACCGGACTGTGCGAGACCCGAGAACATGCGTCCCATAGACTTGTAGTCGAGGCCGTCGGAGCAGTTTATCACGATTACGTAGTCACCCAGGTTCTTGCCTAGGTCCTTAGTCGTCTCTGTCTTGCCCGTGCCGGCAGGTCCCTTAGGTGAACCGCCTCTGTTTAGACTTAGTGCAGTGGTCAGGGTTATGTAGCACCGGTCCGTGAGAGGTGTGATAACGAGACGACCTGAATTACCCAGGTATTCGTAACCGTAGTGGAAACTAGCATTAGTCTGCTTGACGTAGCAGTCGTCTTCTTCCTGCAATGAGAGCAACATTTAAGCAGTTTAACTAGACGGGCAGTTAAACCTGCCAGATGTGTCCCAAAGTGATGATCAATCCGCATTTTCAACAAATATACCCACCTTTTCCCAGTAGAAGCGAAGTTGTGCAAGCCACTCAAATGCACCAGTGTCTTTGCATCCAGATTTGTAGAGCTTATCAATGATGTCACGCTGGTGGACCTCGATAACCACGAGGCCATTGATCTTCAGTCTTTGCATTTTGCTCAGGTTAGATCGAATAGCCTCCGAGAATCGTTTCAAAATCGCCTTTTGCTTCTTTCTAATCATTCGCAGTGGCTTTTTATCATGGCGACGATTCACCTACAGAAGCAAGAGCTCAGACTCAAACAAAGTTAATTCCAAATAATAAGGCATATCATCAAGTTCAAGGAGTAATGGTTAGTAGAAATTCCGCCTGTGTCAAAGTGTCTATTCAAAAGTAGATCCATAACCAAAGTGTAGATCCATACCTAGCACATTTGTCTACTCAGAATAAGTAACAAATAGTCCATTGTCGCTACAGAGCATAGTCTAAACTTGCAGGATGAATCAGTTTAAGGAAAGTGTTCTTCATATTTCCGACCAATTCCTTTAGGCAGTATTTAAATATTTCACTGTTTCTGCACATTCAACAAGGCACAATTTGATTGCAGAATATTTTTTGACCAAATAGCGTAGGAGGATCATCTCCAATGCAATTTGCCGCAATACTTAATAACAGTCGTATTCTCAGTCATACCATGATCAGAGCTTTGGTGACATCAGCTGTCCACTGAATTTGACTTGTCGTAATGCAAATCTGTCCCGGCCACTCCTTGACAGCCTTCTCTCTCTTAACGCTGGCTTTCTTCATCACTAACCGACAGTCACGCAGAAGGTCTCTCAAGGCCTTACGCATTTGGGATTCAATTTCCAGCAACCACATTTCCACGGGACCCTCCATGCGAACATTCTTCTTCCAAGGAACTTCTTCTCCATCTGCGGAAATCATAGCAACACCATCGAACTGAGTGTAAGTAATCTAAAAAAAACAACACTAAAATGAAGCTTTATTTGAACGAGTGATCAGGTATGCGCAAAGGCAAAAAAACGCACCATTTGTGTATTTGCCTTCTTCGCGGTGGTTTGTGCAACTGCATTATGACCGCCGGTAAATGAACCCAAAGAGTCGCCTGCGGCGTTCATGTTCCAGTCGATCACTGTGACTGCACTGCCACTCCGTGAGATGTTGTTGTCGCTACCAGAGCTTCCAAAGTAGATTTCACGCAGCTCACTTCGTCTAGCTATGTGCATTGAGTTCGAATTAGTGCGTAGATAGGTGCTGCTCTGGTTGACCTCAAATTGAACCTCACTGGTGGAAAACTTTCGAGGCCGTTCCAGCCGGTTAGCAGCACTCTCGGCCACGGCTTCAGGAGCTTCCTCATGCTCTTTCCCTTCCGGCGAAGGCCTTTGCTCTTCCTGGAAAGTCGGTGTCTCTTCAGCGGGTGCCATGTTTACATCCTGGGAGGCTTCTTCGATACCCTCGTAATTTTTATGTAAATCTGTTGGTTGTTTGCGCGATATTTGCGGCTTTAGAGATGAATGTCCCTTTGTAGCTGGGATCTGCGCCTTTTTAATAGTCTTCTATTAAAGTAAAAGCAAAAAGACTTTTATTCTTGGGTTTATACACGCATGACTTAGATACAGTTGCTCTATTGAACATACTTTGATTGTTTTTCTTCCAGTGACCCAAAATTAAAACCAAAATAAGTCGAATGCTAAATGAGCACATTTTGTCCCTGCTATTACGTTTTGCAGCATTGACTTTCGCATATGCTATATTAATAGATGTCCAGGAACTCGTGGCTTTGAATAAGGATAAGCGAAGTTAATACGCATGTCAGTGAGTCTGTGTAAGTTAATTTGGTGCTTGAGTAACCTAGAACGTAAAAAGTCAAGTAACGGCACTACCAATCCTGCATTGGGCGCCATATCAAGGGGTAGTTTGGGTATACATTTTAATGCCAGTCTTCTTCACTGGCATTTTTTTTTAAAAATCAAACTAATTAATAGTTGCCACTGGTTATTAAAAGAAGTGTTAATCTTTCCTAATTATAAGAGTAGGAAAAATGAAATAGTGCGGAAAAGCGAAAGTAAGAATGTTTAAATAAACATTACTTTTTCCAACTTTACGACATTGATGTTATCAAAGCACTTCTTTAGGTGGGGAATAATGGCCTCCGGGTTTTTGCCTTGGCCCAGTATTTCGAGCAGATCATCATTTGAAATGAAGTAGAAACGCGGAAATGTCTGACGCTTCGTCTCGAGATACATATCTAGGGATTTTTCAATAACCTCGAACTTTTCATTCATTTTTGCTAGCACCTCACATATTCCTAAAGTCACAATGAGGTAAAAAAATTAGCAAGAAATGGACAAATTTAATGTGCTTTTTAGTTATCCGTGGAAAACGAGACCTACCCTCCAAATCAGAGCATCGTCGAGCATTCTTTACTTCGTTCATAGCTGTCATTATCCGTTTCCATTCCACGTCGAGATCATCGAACAGCGTTGACTCCTTAGGCAGTTGCTTACGAATATCGTCACCCATGAAAATGGTCTCCATGTAGAGCCATTGTCTCTGCACTGTGAGCAACAACTCGATAGTCTCTGTTATCTTAGAAAGGGCACGTTCCCATAAATCCACTTCATGCTCAAATGGTTTCACAAATCGAGAAGCCTTCATTGCTGATAACTGAACCTGGAATATTCCGCAGCAGAGAAAATTAGACGCTTAAACACAACTAAATTTCAAAGCCTTTAACTTCGCCATTATTTAAAATTTGACTTAGGTGTGGCATTTAATGACAGGATCTACCAAAAAACGTGATTATTTGTAGAGGCAATGGACACTTTAGTTTACGCAAAAAAGCATTTTATATCACTTAGATGCCACGGCATCTTTCCTACTTTGTTTTAAGGTTGAGCAAGAACCATCACCACTGTTAAGGACTTGCCTGGTGGTCTTCAAGCGTGTTGAAAAGATCATCAGTAGATCGCAGTCTAAGGTGTCCCTTATCTTTATAGGGTACGATGTCCAGTTCAATGGTAGCCCAGACACTTTCAATTTTGATCAAAGCCTTTTCAATGCCCAGTTCCTTTGTTGCTGCTTGTGAGAGCTCGCTAATGAAGGCAGCATAGCGGTCAAAGCCGAGACTGATTATTTTTTCAAGTGTAAAAGTCTCGTCATTTTGGTCAAAGTCCCGGGCCATCTCCTTGCGAATGGCATCCCAGTGCCGAGGCCGCATCGCACTATTGCGCAGATCGGCTATCAGGGGAATCGTCCTTCTGAATTGGTCAACGCGATCTCTGCTCGCATCCAGCACATCCCAACGACGACTCTGACAAGCATTGCATTCGATTGCATTACCAATTACAAATTTAGAAACGATTATTTTAACCTCCTATATTAGATTTCAAGTTCAGTCTTGGTTGAGTGAACAGTTGGTCTATTTCTTACATGGTAGCTGATAGCTGAGTCTCTTTGCATTAGCGAAGGAATTATTAATTGAAAGGGAATAGAGAACAGCGTATTTCCAGACCAATTGTTGGTCATTACCAAAGATTTACAACAAGACGGATTTATTTATTTTTTTCATCATTCCTCTGCAGAAAACCCTACAAATTTTCACAGAAATTATCCAAAAGCACCTTTTTTGCAGCATGGGGCAGTACCACAATGAGCACTCACTGAACATCGACTACAATGAAATGTTTAAAACAAAAATGCATTTTTCAAATCCCATTGAGGCTGAATATCGTCGTGAATAAAAGTGTTAGATCCCTCCTGCCGCGTCGCTTAGCGTGGGTAACAGAGTTTTGTAAAGCAAAACGAACTAGCTACCCCCGTTATTATTCAAAAAAGTTAATAGAGGTAAGTGACTTTCAATTGGATGCAGTGTTGTCTAATTACAATAGAAGAGTAATTACCACTGTCTTTAATTGTTCATGCTTCTGACAGCTGTGGGTGGAGATCCTTCGTTTGTCTTAGTTCGTCTGTGTCTATTCCCAGAATCATTATCCTATACCAAAAAAGACTATTCTGGAAGTGTTCTTCAATATTAGGGTTAACTTTCTACAAAGACAAGATTTGTCTATAATGCTTCTATTGAATTCTGAAAGTGCATAGCTCAACTCGTTAAGTGGATGCGGGAAGATGATAAAAAAAATCCCTTGCATGCTCGATATTAGAAAAGTCAAACCTCAAACAAGTTTACTAGGGATTTGAACGAAAGAGTTGACTGCTAATCAACAACATATAATTTACTGCACAACCAATGCATCACCATTTCAGTTAGTATTGCTTTGCTTTATCGTCGACATTAGGCGGGCCAATTGTTATGCAAATATATGATAAGCATTGGCCTATCACACGTCATCAAGGGATCCATTAGCTCAAAGAAGATCCCAGCCGTTATTGTTACTCCTGCAAGCCCTGTTGTCCACTGCTGATCCTAGTCGTCAATGTGCACCACACCATCCCTGATCGGCCATCATTATACTGTCAGTAGCCGCCCAATCCTCACTAAATCTTCTGTATTTAAACCGACATCTTAGGATAGATAAATTCTTCCAACCACCCGATTAGGATGCCTCCACCTCAGCTACTTCGACCATTTGCTTGCAATGTATGTTCTCCTTGTTAAACCGTATAAGTGTTGAACATGCTGAAACCACATTGACGATAAAGATAACAGGGGCACTATAAGTGGAAAGAGATCCCTCTTATTCTACTAATTCAATACAAGGGTGTTTTTTTGCCCCTACATGGTGAGATGAACATAGCCATGACGGTTGGAATACTCGAATGCACGCATCCCTGGTAGCAACCGGTGACGCACAGGAAATTCAACAAATCGACATCCACGCACTGAAATGCAGAATTCTTGAGCTTCAGGTGGCCAGCAAAAGCCTGCCAAAAGTTGCAAAGCCTATTAAACCGCTACCTACGCAAGAGTACATCAGTATATTTATGTTCTGCAGCCGAAATGGCCATGTTGCTGCCGATTTTTTCCCGTACAGTAATGGACAAGAGCACTATTTTTGAGATAGTACACTGTTCCTTATGCATTACATGTAATCATTTGTGCAATGAAAGGGTACGTTAATATATTGAACTGAAATGCAAGTAAGCTGCTGAGGGGAGGATGCATTATTCTTGGGGAGATAGGGGACACTTTTGTTGCATTTGAAGAGATTATGGATAAGTAGAAAAATACGGCAACTACACCTACTGGAATAGAGCAATCAAATTCTTGTGATGTAGTGATTACTGTGGCTGGGAAGTTTTTATTAACCATGTTAGCTGGCTTCTTTTCAATTTTCAGATGAATGTTTTTTGCAAAAGGAGTTCCTAGTGCAGAGCACGATAAATACTCTGACGGCGATGCCATCGTCAATGCGCCTCACTTTAGTAAGCGCGAAAGGGCACTTTGTAACCTGTTGCCAGGATGGTTTATCTAATTTGCGACTGCAAAATGTTGGGTAATAAATAATACAAAAGGAGAATGACTTACTCTATTGTCTCGAGCGAGGCGAGTGAATTTTCGGAACATCGCCGTCGCAAGTGTTTCCATGTCGTCTGTCTGCAGGTCAGAGAATTTTCCATGCTTCCACCCCATCCAGTTCTCCTCCCACTCTTTATTCAGAGTCCATATTTGTTCCAATATATCCAACTCCTTCCGAAAAATATTTAAGAAAAATGAAAATTGAGCAGTTGAATTCCCTTGGTTGAAATACATTCGGCGATTGCTGATGTATTTATTAACCAACCAGATATTTGTTCAAGGCGTGCGATTAATGACCATAATACAAAATGAAATTTGGGAGCTGTTGTGCGGACCTTCTGTACAAGTGCGGACTCTTTGCAGGGTTGATGATCTATCTTGAAGATGAGGAGGCCACTGCGGATCTCGTTCTCCTTCTCCATCATTACGGCAAGCCGGTCGCGGAAAGCCTGGCACGCTGCCAACGCCTCCTCAGGCGGCGGACCGAGGTTGTGGTGGCCGTTGGCCTGCAACTCGCTCAGCAAAGCCGATATACGCATTTTTAGCCTCTCCGATTCCGCCAGCAGGTTAAGCTTAAATCTCTCTTTTGTCCTGCGGATCATCTGCAACGCCAACATTTCTGTTACCAATGCTCCACCCAATAAGCTACTCATTTTCCTTCCCTTCTTAACGTAGAATTCTAGAAGGAGTAGATCTAGTAGGTCAAATGATTAAAAAATCCAATTTATATCGCCTAGAGACATGTAGACTAATATATTTTTATTTGACTGGCTTAACATCTTCGACAAGGTACCCATGACGGCATGGATTGAAAAACACTGTTACAATGCGATCTCGATTAACAGCCACACTTGCAAACGACTCGCCTCTTCACAGTTGACCAAAGTTTCTTTGAAGATGATCCAGTCCGAAACAAGGTTTATCCTCCTTGTGGCCACCTCGTTCTTATAAGTCACCTCACATTTATCCAAAATAGCAAATTGCTCCTCCAATGGTGCGAACTTATCCTCCATTTCTGTCCTCTCATTGAAAACTTTCTCTAATAGATCCATGGACTCCACAAGTTTGGTAAGATTCTCGGGAACGTGAGACAGTCTACACAGGTGATTTAGAAACTCAATGAATGCCAAAACAGAGTAAAAAGGGCCAAGAATAATTCCAATAAGTCTCTTCGATGCGCCCTCATTCTGCTAGAAATGATAAATTTGATGAGACTAACCTCTTGGTCATCTCGCTCATGTACTTATAAATTCCACTGAGATTTTCGACGGTCATGTCCACAAGGAGGTTTATTAAACGCATTTGCCACTCTCGGCAATGGGCTGCGATGGCATTCTTGAGGAGACTGAAATCGAGCTGCAGAAACCGTACCGTCACTATTGCCTCTGCATCCAACACCTTATTGGTTACTTCAGTAAACCTACAACAAGAAAACTTAGTATAGTGATAATTATGTACTGCTTTGCAAACTGATTCGGGTACTGAAATACCCCATTTCCCACAGTTGATGAAGCAATGATCTAGACAGTTAAGGTATGCCTGTTCTTTAAATGGTCGAAACATAACGGTAGTAATCGAAATAACTTGAAGCATTAGAAACTTATGGCAACGTTTTTACTTTTCATAAACCAAAATCTGACGATTTATTCAAAATTCCACGAAGAAGCTGTTGTACTGTTGTAAAATACTGATGCAAATATGCTTTTAGCCTTAGTGGACTTTAGAAAAGTTACGATAGAAACGTATGCTAGGCGCAACCTACCGACCGATATCTGCTTTAATAGAAGTGGCACTCCGTTTGATCTCTCGATAGTGATTGATAACCTCGTCTTTAGGCTGCTCCCAAATCTCTCGAAACTGATCCCAGTGGCCCAGGGGGTCTTGCACCGGCTTGACGATATCGATAATGCCGCGTTTGATACTCTCTTCAATCCTTATCACCTCCTCGTCTGCTTCAACCATTGCAGCGATCGACTAGAAATACACTTGAAATGACTACCACATATATGCACCAACTTTTTTATTTGTAAGTTGGAGTTTTTTTTTAAAGAAAAAATGGTCGGGTTATTATTTGGAATGACGCTATCATTAAATTGGCTAGAAGGGAAGCAAATTCAAGGTTTGCTTGGCGAACTTTATTCGTGATCAGATTGCATGCATTGTGAATTGTTATACTTCTGCATTAAAAAAAGCATCAAAGAAAAGGCGGATTAGTATTTCATGTCGTGGGTCCAAATTTCCAGCTAAAAGATTAATTAAACGTAAAACAGACTTGTGGCCCCTAATTAGGTACAGGTTCATTTCAGGTTTACTTTAGCTCGTATTCAAATATGACTTTTAATCCCTTATAACTTTAGCTGTTTTCAATTTCCTACTTCATAAGTAACCAAGAATGAGCTCACATAATCAACGGCTCTAAACTTTAACATTTAGAGGTGGTAAGTTGGCTTATGCACCCATTTTAAGGTATGAAAATTCACTATTCAACTTAGTTGTAGGAAGATGTCCAGAGGTGTATTTTTAGCAAACGATTTTGCCATGTTGTTTTATGAGAATAAACTGACTACTTCGAGTGTTTCTTACGCCTCACAACATGCTGTTTGACGTGAATCCTCGTAAAGCATTAATTTGAACTGGAGAAACTTCAACCTCAAGTAAGGCCGGTAAAATTACCAGAAAATACTTAACACTAAAATCAATAAAAAGTAACTTATAGTATCGATGTTACTGCTTCCACGTTTAACGTGAGCTTGAAACGGAAATCGTCTGTTTATGAAGTTAAAGGTATGCCAATACATACTGGTGTCCCAGTGATCTTGTTCTTGGTTAAGACCTCGGGCAGGCGGGGAATGTTTGCAAGGGCTGCAATAAGTTGATCGCCTAGAGAAATCACGACATCTGTCAGTTGAGGAATAGTTGGTGTGAATACTAGCGAGGAGCCGTCCAAATTAAGAAGAATTTTAAAAAATGGATTGGGTTCGTTTCTCCCATCCCCATTGATGGCTCGTCGGAGGTCCCCTAGGGAGAATTTGACGTTCAGACGAAATGCCTCTTGACAATAGCGATCCATCCGCTCCGTGTATCTGCACAAACACAGTGGGTGTGGCTCAACTCATTTTGCAACACTAACAAGCGATAAAAAACTCCTAAAGAACTTGTAGGTCTGATCAAAAAGTTGTAGAAGCGCGTTGTCAGAAAGCTTTTTAAAACCTTGGTAAACACTCTGATTTCACCAATAAAATTATGCAAAACTCAGTTAAAAAGATCTATTAATGACGATGGTTTGAACACAAGTCTTATTGCTCTAGCATTGTAAGGTGAGAACAAAGGAGAACTAGAGACTTACGAGTACCAACGCGCTTGGACGTCTGGATTTTCCGAAACAAAAGTATCCCTGACCAGTGACATCTTATGAATAATGTCCTGATGCAGCGCAACCAGCTTCGTCACTGTTCTCTCTCTGTGGTTGGACTGCATATTTGACAAAAAAATAAGCAAATCACGAGTGCATTCCAAAAGTTTTGTCTCTTATTCTCAGAAAATCCAAAACCTATCAGATCAGAAACTCATGCGCAGACGCGGTTAAGGCTATTGACAATGCACAAAGTATTGTAGGCTTTGTAATTGACCTAGCTGCTTTCAGTGGAGGAAGAAAAACGGCTCCAGCTTCATGATTTCACGAAAGACTCTGATACGTTATTATATTAGTAGCATAATTTTTAGCACATTTTTTGCAGATTTTTAACACAACAGAGCTGCTTTTCATCCAATGAATAGATCATACTTTGGTTAGCGGTAGTGTATTGACGTACTTTGAGGTGGGCGCAAAATCGAAAATTGTGTTAAGTAACCACCGCAAATTTCGTAAGACTCCCTCTGACGTATCAAAATTTCTACTCCATGCTATCATTTCTGTATCACTAACAACAAATATACACGATATTTAAGGGCATTACGCAATCAGCCGTTACCTGTTCCTGGTTGAAATCATCGTTTTCGTAAATCCTTCCAGGCTCGAGCTTAATTAGGAGAGTCTTGGCAATGAGCTCACAATTAACTCTAATATCTGCATTAGCCATCTTGTATCCATCCACCTTGCCCTGCAGGTTGCAGATCTGTAGGCGGCTGTCGTTGACGAAGAACTCGACCATGGACTTGACAGGCCACTGGATCTTGACGAATCCGGGCGCGATCTTCTTGTCGAGCATCTTAATGCGCTCATGGAAGAGGGCCTTCTCCTCAGAGTTGAGGATGCTGAGGATGCGGTTGTATTCGCGCACCATCACTAGCACGATCTCGCGCAGGTGACGCAACTCTGACTTACGTCGGTGCGCCTCCACCGCGTAGTGCGGCACCTCAATCCCCAATAGCACCCAGTGGTCTAACTCATTGATTATGCGCAATATACTTCCCGGAAATGTTGCCTCCAGTTGGTCCGACTTGATTGTGCTGCGCATTAGAATCGGCACTTCTAGGCACTTCAGGGGGTCCTGTGCGAAAACGAATAGCTCAATTAGCACAGAAGGCTTCCCCTCCTACGTACCTTAGTGACCCAAAAATTAGCTCTAATTTTTAGGAATTCTAGGTACAGTTTCCCTAAATCTGTGCATCAAATAAGATTTATCAGTGCATGGGAACTTTTAATAACTTTTCCTGTAGTTTAAACATGTATATTTATCCAGGTCCCTTCGTCCGAGTTTTATCTCGATTCATCATCATCGATTCATCTTTTTTGTAACTCTTAAGTAACATAAATGTAGTAAGCATAGGCCAAATTTAACTTTAAAAGCAATATAAAAAGTCAATCAAATCTTGATAGTGATCCTCGGGTAGACACAGTTTAAATTTTTTGCTCATAATCTGACAGTTCAAAGTTTATAAAGTGCATGTATATTGAACTGATATGACAGTAAAGAAGAAATAAAAACTAGTATTTATTCTTATGATGAAAGGGATTCCTAAAGGAGGAATGAGACATACTAAACTTACATATTCAATGCTATTCATGAATTCGTTAAAAACCTTTCGCGTCATTTCCTCAATGCTCAGGCATATTTGATCGTAAACGCTTCTCTGTTCTTTTAGCACTTTAGCAATTGCGGGAACGAAAAATGCCAAATCGAGTTGCTGTAATGAAGAAATATGGCGCAAAACCAATCTAGTTTAACCTGGAATGGCAGATGCATGCTTGTGTGGCCTACGCTTATATTCCTATCGAGACGGCGACGCAGAAATCGCCAGAAGATCCCATTCAAGGCAGATTTCGGCTCTTGTGGTCTTGGCAGACCCATGAAGGGTCGCATAGCCATCTCCTGTTTCACCTTTGAAACGCAATCAAGAAACATATCCACGACCACGTGGGTATTTACCTCAAGTGCCCTCCGGATGGCCTAAAGTGCAGAAAATTGGGCATAGGCACCGCATAAGCACAAAATCTCTATAGAATGCAAAGAATTGAAAATAGCTTCAATTGTAATTGAATGGAATGGGTATTTCTTTCAGTACAACAGAGACCCGCTAAACTAGACAAATTAATAAAATGCACAAAATTCTAAAAAATAATGCATGCTCGCTTAGTAAGGTATTGTAGAAGTAAATTGAACAGTAAAATTCGTTCTTACCTTAAAACAGATTAGACTCCTATAACAACATTAATAGCCTTATTAAGGAAACCGTTACATACTTAAAAGGGACCAAAGTATCTCCTTTTTTCTTTTCCAGTGAGCATCCTTATAGTATGCCATAAAGTAAACTATTCACTTATTTTTGCCAAACAGATAGTAAAAAATCACCAACCTCGCGTTTTTGGAGATGAGCAAAGACATCAAGGATCTCTACACCTTGCTGAATTGTTGTGACTGTTTCAAACGCCATATTGATAACGTTCTGCATCATAATTTCGAGACCTTTAATACCACTGCAAAAGCGGTTATACTGGTCATGCCATGTGGTGGCCTTGACGTCCAAAATGACAGATCGCTTCTCACTGAGGCTTGTCATTAGTTTAGCAAACATGCCCTCGATTTGCAGGAGAAGAAGCTCTATCTCAGGTCCTTTCGCGCCCTGGAAGATAGGCATTTCAGCCTTATTACCCTCCTCAAATCGGCCGAAATCCGCCTGGCATTCACAAATCTAGAGTTATGCAAAATATGCAGGCATCTTAAGGGTTAAGCTTGTAAGATATAAAATCACATTGTGAATAAAATTTGACGCTAATGAAGGAGACGGTAAAGGCACCCATAAACAGCAGTAGTAGACATAATTAAGTAAATTTAATAAATCCGCTTAATGTGATTGTATACCGGTGCCGGTGTAGAGACAACGGTCCTCCAGCTAGAGCAAAACTTAGTGCCCTACCTCGAGTAAGTCTCTGCAGCGCTGAATGAAGGCATCTATATGGGCAAAGATGCTTCCGTCCTCCGTGTCCCATGGTATTCCTGAAAGCTCGGAATGCATCACCTTGAGATCCTCATAAGTGGATTTATATTTCTCACAGCACCTGATGCAGTCTTGGAGCCGAATAGATGCTGATCGCACCCTTCCGGCGAAAATTTCGTCTAATGAGATGACGCTACAGCATCGAACAACAATTTCATTCGAGACCTTCCGAAAAAGACCAGTTATTACCTCCCTTGATTTATAAAACCTCGAGTTGGTCCATATCATACGTATTTGATTTATGATCTTAGGTAGAATTGGTGGGATTTGGGCTGGAGTTAAATCAGAAAGAAAAATACAGGCATCCTTCATTGTGGCCAAAAACTTTAGGTTATCTTGTGCCTCCGCAGACGTATTTTTTATTTCTTCCGAAAGCAGAATAAATGCAGTGATGTAGGAAGATTTTGCAATTGTTAGAATTTGTACAATCTCCATAATGCTCTTATTATCTAGTTGTTTACTGATGCCCATTAAATCTTCGCAACGATTTCTCCAGTACTCAATTTCATCCAAGGGCCCAGTTTCTTCATCATCATCAATAGCACTTTGTGAGCTAAGCACTTCCTTAATTTGTCGTGTCCAGTGGATTACTACCATTTCAAGACGCCCGACTAGATCCTTATCTTTCGCTTCTTCACCTAATGAGTGCTTGAAGCCTTCCATTGGAATATAGAGCACTGTTTTTGAGTTCAACTTCCACCGTGTATCCGTAAGAGCAGACATAAAACGATGCAAATGTAGGGCAAAGTCATTTTTGATGCTGTCGGGCCATGTCTCGTCGGCAAAAAATGTAGGTGCGTAAACGTTTGACATAACTCGAAGCAGACTTTCGATCCCCTGCCCCAAAACTGAACCATTTTGGACGGTTAAAGGAAAATTTTCTGATGTAATTTCAACATTCATACCCTCATGAGTGCGCATGAAGTAGTTGATATCTCGAAAAATAGAAGTCGGAAATCCCGAACCCACGTATAGATGTCCATCTGGAAGTAAGCTAAAAAAGATGACATCAGCTCCATCTGCGGGTACAAATTCAGTCAATACAAAAGACGTGTGCTCATCCTTCCAGGAACTTGCATCGTATCCCGTTAGGAATAAGCGATTTCTAATCATTTGGTCTACACTAGGAGGAGGATCCACAAATTCGACTTCTGGAACTTGGTCGAAATTGCCAAACTTCAAAGCGTCCTTGTAAGTTTCACCGTTCGGCTCGATGCTGATGAACTCGTCATAAGGACCCAAAAGAATGTCTGTTCTCTGAGAAGAGTCACCAGTTGTCAGACCAGCTAAAACACAGCAAACCCTAAAAATACGTTTTAAATGATGCTTAAGGATCCCTAACTTCGAAAAATTTCCGCTCATCGAAACTAGTAGAGAGCAAATAGCCTCCTACGTTTAATTTCGCAACAATTCACGAACGTTAGATTACACACTTCCTCACTAGTAAAGGCTGATATCACAGTTTGCAGCCAAATAACTCACACTAATAAACGTTAATTAAAGGACATCTGAGGTTAAAAATAGTCAGCAAGTAGCAGTTATGTGAAGTGGCAATGATCGTTCGATTACCCAGCACTCTAGTAATAAATTTAAAAACTCCCGAAATTCTTGTTCGACTCACATTTTGCCTTAACTATGAAAGATACGCAGTCGCCAGATCGGATGTAACAAAAAGTAAGTTCACCTTTGTCCTCTGCTAAAAAGCTTCCCATACATTAAAACTGCAATAAATGCTTAATCAGAAGTAAAAACCTTCTGGACATTTCAACTAAACCAAACCCAAGTATATCTTGCATTATAATCCTAGAAAATTGTTGCAATGCTGCCTTTTGGTAAAAATTTCCGGCCGAAAAATCCTCTCAACTTCAACATCAGATTGTTCAACTTTCTAATGCAAAAGACATCCCCTTCATTTTCCCGGTTTTACAATTCAGCTTTAAACACACGCGTTTGCAGTCAATTATTAAGAATCAAAAGACTACACAAAGCATTTTTATGAGTTTGAATTGATACTATCACTTAAGTACTGATCACAACATCTTTAGCCATCAGAAAACATCAATGACTGGGTAAATACATTTACGTCATGTTAAATGACTTATAATAAACCAAAATATGACCACTAGTGTGAATTTGTGAAACAACTGATTTGTTCACAAATCAGCGTTATATGAATTAAGTTCTCGAATTGTAGTTATACAGTACGCGAAACGGTCGTGTGTTCAATTAATTAACCTCTGGTGATCACACGTTTTTAAATAACTACCAGTATTGGATACCAAATAAGCGACAAAATTTCATTAAAGCTACAAGTGCAAGAAAAACAAGGGATACGTTGTAGATTATTCAACTGTCGCAAACAGCTACCGTCAATCCACCTTATCACAACGTTTATCTGAACAGTGAGCATTCGAAACGTTTAAATGTTGCCGGTTTAAATAACTAATAAAGGAAAAAACCGGCCTCGTAAATTAAATTGCCGCATCATTCTACTTTTACGATGTTAATCAAATCAATAAAGACCTAACATTTATTGAGATTAGCTTCTTTAAAGTCATGGAAAAATTTGATTGGGTCGGCTGAATGCATCGCAGAAAATGCTGGTTACGCTACTGAACCGGTTGCAACTATCACAAAACTGCAAGTGGCAGCATAATTACAAATATACATTTAAGACAAAGGTTGAGTAAAGAACGACTAGAGTCTTTCATTGCAAACGACATAGGAATCCGAGTGCTCATTATTAGATGAGACTGCAGTAAAGAAGTTCATGCATCATAACAAGTTTTATGTACTGGACTCCCTGCTCTACAAAAAGCTTGCTTAGACTACGATCTACGCCATCTGATGCCAAAAATCACTACTTTAAGTGCAAACCACGCATTACCAGTTTCAGCCATTGACGCGGACTTTGTAAAATTGCCTTCGGTGTTACTGTGGCAACGAAACGACAGCTTAAGTATTTATTAACGCTTCGATTATTTGAAAGATGTTATTACGTTTTTTAACCCTTAGGCTTGATGCACCATTTTACGCAGTATTGCAATACTTCTATGAAAATTTTAACTTGATAACCATTTACATGACAACATCTTCATTGTCGAATACAGGTCTTCAAAGCGCAATAAAGTATATTCAAGCTGTAATAAATTACGACTGCAATATGTGCATATTTTGGAACTCCTGTATTCCTCCTTTTTATCTTGTGGAAACCTACCGAATAAAAACCATGCTTGACTTCCACTTAACACATATTTACACCACAACCCAGGCTTTTGTAACTTGAATTTAACATCCTTTTAACTTGGTGTTGTATGGCATAAATGCAGTGGTTTGATATTCGACCCTACCGCCCACAGAACGTTGCGGGCACATCAAAACCAACAGATTGCGCCCTCCGCTCGGTATGGCCACAGAGCCACCCCAACAGCCTTCTCACTCTTCGCTACGGCGCTTACGTGCTGTGCTACTCTGGTTTACTACAAGTTCGGGGGAGACTAGGAGCTAGACCACCCCCCCAATAGGACTGCCGTGGCGCCCACCTCAAAATACTCGCAAAAGTCCGACCCGCCCCATTATTCACATAACGTAGTTAGCATAGGTCGATCAAATCCCAAATAATCTGGAGGTGAACGTATGTGCACGTTATTGTGGGCAAAAAATCCCCGTCAACGTATTGGCATTCTACTAAGTCAACGCATTTAATCTGTTTTTACTGAGGCGACGTCCAAGTTTCTTCTCATTTCAACGAACCTCCCAAAAACACGAAATCGGATCTGGGGTCCCATAATAAAAAACAATGTCACAGACACGCAAGCAATGGACACCACTCGTTCTTTTACGTCTGAGCATGCGCATGCGCATCCGCAGGTGTGGTCAATGTGAACTGGAACCAGAAAGAAGAGATCGGCAGCGAGGGGAACTTCCCTGACATGATCTCGGTTTTGTGCAGTGCCATTAGCTGAGTTTTCAAACCATCTCCATTGAACGACAAATTGTTGACCATTCCTTTAGTAGCAGCCCGATGACCTCTGAAACATCACGTCTGACTACAGCAAAACAAACAACCGAAGATGTGTAACTATCTCTTAAACAAACGCCTAACCTATGATTACCTTCAAGTCCTAAAGCGCGATTACAAAATTCAAAATAAGATAGGAACGGTAAAATGACCTCATCCCCAAAATCAAATGAAGTCATGCATTATAAAATAATTCAATGGTGCCTGAGGATGAATCAGGGCTGTGGGGCAGCCGTGATACGGTTATCACACATTCGTAGAGACCCTCTCTTTGTTACAGATAACTCAAAATCATCTCACCTGTGAATGATTTCCGAAAACATGAAATATGAATGATATCACAGGCAGCGCAGAGAAAATGCTCAGAAAAGAAAGTGTCCAGAAAGTGAAGCATGCTATAACTCCGGGCCTCTGCCATACATCCGAATCAGCTGACGATGGACACTAAAATAATTTTTAAAAAAGCCACCGTAAAAATGGTGCTTATCGAAAGTTTAAACGTAAATCACATTAAACTACGGCCTGATTGGGCTGTCGAAAAGGTACTCAAATAATGCACACCCCTTACATCCTACATACGTCGCTACAAATCCTTTAAATCATTGTAGTTTACCAATTTGAAGCATACAGGCCATGAGATCCAGTGATTTAGTCTACCGCATTACGGCTTACCACACTGTGTTTATATGGTTTCAATCATACCATCAAACCTTCTAGCCCTATGCCTAGGCCTAAGTCTTATTGCGTCCTCAGGAGTAACACAAAGCCCACATCGTGGAGGCAAATTACAATGTTTAAAGTTCCGCAAATGGCAGTGCCATATTCTGGTATTATAAGTATGCCGGTGGAGTGTTAGCCCAGGTTATTAGCTCGACCAATCGTGCAACCCAGTACACCAGGCTAATCCGGTCTTAGTGCTATTAGGACTGGAGGTAAGGGGAAGTGGACGAGAATGCACCAGCAAATGATGTTGGGATTGCGCAGAATCTCCCCGTCGACACACCAGACGGAAGTATTCTCCCCTACGGCCTCCTCGTAAACCACGGGATCGCCATAGCGATTGAGGGCTTGGAATTGAAAAGCCCGCACCCGGTGCGCCTTGATGAAGGGCATGCGGAGGTGCTGTGAATGGCGCTCCTTGCGTTGGTTGGTTAGGTGGAAGAGATAGCGCAAGTACTGCAACCGTGAGCATTGGTGCACGAGGATGAGGTCGAGGAAACCGTCGCCGAGGTGTGCGGTGGGTGCAGGGCCCAAAGGTGACTTGGCACAGCGGCAGGAGATGAGGAAGGCGTTAACTGCCACAAAGTCTCCCGTTATCACTCGCCATCCACCCTTCAGCTTTCTCTCCTCGCTACCCCACTCCTCACCTCCTTCTGCTCCTGTCACCTCCAATAACAGGTCATCCACCATCTCTGCCGCTTCTTCCACGTTCAAATCGTCCTGAGCTGCAGAGTTTATTAGCGATAGTGATGATAAAATCACATACATGCTACCAATTTCTCTGCACATTCTGATTTAAAACTAGGTGAATCTAAAAGCTTTTACACCATAGCATTGTCCAATCCAGTATAATAGTGATTTATCTTACTGAACTGAAAAAAAGTCCTAATCGCGTCAGAACACCAAAGTATAAAGAACTTGCATAGTAACTGGACACAGGCATAACCGAAAAATGGGAATGTAGGCAAGCAAGCGCTTTTAGAATATAATCTGATAAAATCGTGAAAAAGTGGTGCGGCATACTATGCTAGGAATCTGCAACAAATGAAGTTTATAAATGGAGGGTAAGTACTCACTCTTTTAAGCAAAAGGGTAGGACTTGCCAAAATTTCGTTTGGAGCATGTGCCTACATTGTAGGCAGAGAACAAAGCATACACAAATGCATTTATTCAGTAAAACATAAGAGATTACTCCCTTCTCTGATGCTCAATGTGAATGAGCCGCCCAATGTATGAATAAACAACCTTAAGAGCTAGTGGTCGATTTAAGCTACTGTTGCAAAGATGTAAATCAAATCGGTTAAACTCATTTGATTCTTCTCGTACTGATATCGTCGCACCACGAGAAATTTAAACCAACCCTTCCTTTCCCGATATATAAGATTTAAGCGTCTCCATAAATCTTTCTGACCTTTGCAGGAAACGTTCTATAGTACAGTAATTTCTTCGATAGAGCTTTAGCCATCAAAACATGAAACAGCTATGCGGAATTGTAACCGATAGAAATTGAGGACGCGGGTCCTTTTAAAAGAAATAATTAGAGTAATGAGACCACTGAGATAGCTGGGACGCTACTGCTACTGTTTTACCAAAACAATAACTACCATTGAGATTTTCTGGTCAAAGGAATTCTCAAAACAAGATGCCACAAAATTTAAGAAAAAAAAACAGATCATTTACTGATTGAAAATAAAAGCCTGTGAAAGATCAACTAACTTAGAGAGCGATAGCGCCGCTTTACATTGGTAAATTAATCATCACAACCCGTTTCCAATAAGTTTTACAAAAAGGTGGTGAAGACGTACGATGCGCCGAGCAAGAGTGTGGAGACTGGGAGCAGAGGCTGGGAGGGTCCATGAGGCTTGAGGTGGTAGGATGTGGTTGAGTGGCGGGCCCGGCGGCCTGCCTCGCCTCACCAGACTTATTTGATTGGTCCGCTTCAACCGCCTGGGTGGCCTCCTCGTAATCTCTATCCAACTTAAGGCACACCGGACACCTATGTCGGAGCAGGAATAAGGGAAGAGGAAAGTAGCAAACACGCGTGTCACTAACGCTGACAGGATGATAGACTTCTATAAAGATAACATCTACTAAGACCAGTTTTTCATTTAGTTGATTAACAGAAGGATGGGGGGTTTGCTGTCAAAGAAAACCAATTATTGATAATAAGAGATGAATGTGGACGTAAACGAACTACCAGGCACACATATCAATCTCAAAGTAATTGAAATCAACAAAAGCTAAACAGACAACAACCGTATGCTGTAACCGGAAGTGACTATTACAAAGTAGCATGAATCAGAACTGCAATTTTTTGACTCACGAGGAACCACAGATGTTTTCGTCGAATGGAGTGGAAGAAGTTGATGGGAGGTAAGTAATGCGACATTTGTAGGAGGCCAATTTCAGCCATTTGATGGCGCCTTAAAGGAAAGCAGCCACGTAGCCATTGATAACGCATGTATACGTGAACGTGAACATTTAAAAATGACAGAATTTGAATGACGAAACAGGTTTTGCAGATAATTTCGTAGGCGAAACCATTCTTAACTTACGGTAACTCCGAGGCTAGATGGAATTTTTTAAGCACCAAAATGAAGAGAACGCTGACATCCCAAACTTTAAATTCTGTTTCGGATCTAAGCAAATGCGCTACAAATTCGCCAAAGCAATCAAAATCAAGAACGAGGATCTGCCATCTGAAATTTCCTCACAAAATTAGACGCAGAAACGATCTTTATCAAATACAAATATTAGAATTCCAAATATCATGAAACCATGAATCATAACAGTAGAACAAAAAAATTCCCTTAACAAGGTCCACTCCTAGCAGGAGTGATGAATAGTAAAAGCGATAAAGTCAGCCGAAGCACAAATTATCACGGAGGGTTTAGGTGGCACAAGCATTACGCCAAAAGATTTTGTTTTAGTCCTACCAGCAATATCATATCGAGGGGGGCCAAGCCACCGAAGTCGTTCACTGGGTTCAAGAATATCGCCGTGAAAGCCATAACCCAGAAGGGAGACTGTGTAACGCAGAAATGCTTTGGTAGATGATTCATGGATCCCCAGCACATCGACCCCGATGTCAAAGCCTGAAACGTTTCGGAAGATTCTTATTTACAACTGCAGGTACTTCATTAGTGTAGTACTTCTCTACACGAATTATACCATCTAGGAAGCTTAATCTTTTCACTGATAAAATCATCCGTCATCACGATTATGAACCGAAATTTATGCAAAAAAGAACCTGTTGCAAATGCTCTATCCGCTTAACGAAGCATTAAAAATACCGCCAAGATAAAGACAAAAGTTGGCCTTTTTAAAAAAAACTTATAAAATTTATATAGAGATTTAAAACAGCTAGATGGCCGGGATAGTAATACGCCAATTAATTAGTGGTTAAAACCATAAAATGAAAGAAAACACGGGGATAGTATGCTTAATAAGACTAAGAGAAGAAATGAAATCTATGAATTAATTGCCATGCTATAAATAATAAAGTAACTAGATAATTCCGAGTGATTTTTTATGGAGACGAAGAGATTTGAGAAAGCCCCTGGGAATATTTTATTTGTTGAAATAATCACCATTACGATTGTCCGTACTTTCCCGAGACGGAAGATCCAAAAAAGACTTTAGAGTTTCGTCTATGTGGGACAAAAACGCTAGTCTCAGCCATTGTCCCTTTCTGTCCAATTTTATTTCCCAACTGTCAATTTCGCAAGAGGTTGTCTACTAACCACTTGAAGAAATGCCATCAGGATGAGACAGTGGCCCTCTTCCGTTCCATTCTAAAGTCCACATTTTCTCGCGGATCGGTTTTGTGGCGACGTGAATGAAACCTTCCTGCCACCGGTTCACCAGCCCTGTCCATTTTGAAAGTTTTTCGTACATACCTTCAGGTTTTATTATATCGCATCAGATGGATATATCTCAGCCGCAATTGTATGGCCTTCAGTGAGAAATTAGCAGTGGACAATTCCATCCGCAGTGCACCACCCAAAAAGAATAGGCTTCCAGGGATTAGATGCTACTTCAAAGTATGGGATAGGTAGTAGATCTCCTAGAGGTAACCTAAGATATTACTATTTACCTAACGTTGGAATAGAATACAAAAGTCATTGCTATCGACAGAGATGAGAAGAGTCGACATCGACTGCAGCCAAAATGTAGTGGCAACGGGCATCGGCATGACGCAGCAACGCATCCTTTGTGCAAATCTGCAGTATTTGAAGGGGCCAAGAAAGTTGGAATGTATCAACTAATAATGAGATGTTTTCAGCTTTAAGTATTAGATGAATCTTAGAGTGATGCTTGCAAAAATCACATTAATTTAAGAACCAGCCGACTTAGAAGCCGTGATATGATTGTAAATCACACTGTTTAAATACACTCAAAAATTCACTTAAAGCTTACTCTACAGAAAGAACGGTAAACACTAGGTCGTAACATAAAATGTTAAGTTTCGCTTTTACCCAGTTTGATACACACAAATTGTAGATGCACCATTAAATATCAGTTAAAAGTTGGGCATCCTTGAAATTAACACTACACAGCTACCAACAGGCTTCGAAAGAAGCAGAATTCGTTTAAAACAAGAAATAATTAAAAACTGCGATATATTACAAGAGTACGAAGAGATCGACGCTGAGGCGTTACAAAAAAAATTATCATGATGAAGGGCAATACGAAAGAAAATTTGGCGAAGGATAATCAGGGAATGGTTGGTGAATATCAGAAATTTTAAAATAGATTAAGCTCAATGAGTTAGCAATAAGGACACCCAAACACCTGACAGAAAGAGCAAAACCTAAACGGTCACGTGCTTCCTCACTCAAAAATTAAGCGATTTTGGAAAAGTCCTGTGAGCCAGGGCAAAGGATTATGTATGTGAATTTCGTGTTCAAGTAATAGACCTGTGAACATGTACAATAGCCGTCAAACTAGACGGTAGAACCTACACAAATCAATAAAAATTGCTGAAACATGAAGTAATTGTTTCAAAGTTGAGTTACAACTTTTGAGGATAAAGGCATTCAAGACAAGGACCAACTGGCGAAAATAGTGGGTTATGGTGATTTTAGGGATTCCAGAGCTCGAAAATAAGGTTTTAAAACCCAGTGCATGCTCTAGACGCAAGACATTTTTTCCTGCGTCAGCTAGCACGCCGAATGACCAAAATTAAGCAATTTTTCAATAGAGATGTAGGATTTCATTCCAACTACTTAACCTACTGCTCTCAAGATAACAAGGGCTTATGTGTACCATTGACTAAACGAGTGAAAATAATAAGCGTGAACGGCTACACCTTGCGGAATGCCTTAAAATAGAGTGAAATGAGCGAGACGCAAAACTGTACACAAACACCAGTATTTCGGCAGCAGTCCATGTTGAGGTGATGTCACGGCATGCCGTAAGGTGCACGTTCAAAGTGGCACGACAAAAGTTTTACACACACACATGGGACGTGAGCAGAACGATGATAAGTGGTGTAGATGACATGGAAGAAAGGAATAGTATGCCAATTAAAATATTAATGAGTAGTAATAGAAATATTAGCCAAATGTGGACATGGAAAAAGCACATTTAAAAGTGGCATTAGATGGTCTTCAGAAAACAAAGCGAAAGTTTAGTTATTCAAGTGGCCACAACTACGCACGAACTCACAGAACACGCTGTTGGCAATCAATAACGTCATGTGATCATGTGAAGCCACTAACTTTTCGTCAATGAATTTTGTCCGATCGTCTAGAATTCATAGATCTGCTAGAAGCAAATTTACCTTTCTTATAAACTTTTGAATAGCAGGCTTAGACAGCTACTTTTGTGCCACCATGGCTGAGGCAACTAACTGTAAGAATAACAAAAAATAGGCTAAACAACAAGTTTACCTAGATCCACGAGAAAAGAAACGACGTAGAGGAGCTGCTTTCCAAACGAGGCTGGCAGAACAAACGGTGCGGCTTTCAGAAACGACTTGATTGGAGTACAATGAGATATAATCGTTTTAATTCAGGGTGCCAGTTTCCAGCAATGCTAAAGCTAACTGCATAACGGCTGAAACCCAGAGCGGTAATCACCGATTGCATACACATTAAAAGACCTCTCATCATTCAATCTGTGAATAATAAAAAGTGTGCTATGGTGCAATCTGAATGGACCGAATGGCAATACAACAGACTTAATAAGGTAGATGCTTATAAATACACCAACAAGGAGTAAGCATGAATGAAATGTAGCAGTGCTAGAAATTCAATGTACAAGTAAATTACAGAGCAGTAGTAGCAATGATAAGCTCAGAACACGATCCCACCCAAACGATTATCGAATACACTCATCTTCGCTAAGCAATTTCTATTGCTGCTCCACACACTTTCCAGATTGGATTGATTGCAGCACTACGCAACGGTGACTGAGGTGTTTTAAAATTAAAAGTGCAATAACAAAGAACTCGAAACTGGAAGATTTCATGAAACTTTATATCAAGGTGTTATTTTAATAGAGATGAGGCGGGTACCAAACAGCCAACACATGCGTTTAGAAATCAACACTATCAGTCATGTGGCTGGCGTCATTGAATGCTAATATATACGGTTGTCAAGGCAAACAAGTACCTACCCAGAGCAATATGAATAGCAGCTGTTTCAACATCCTCTGTTCCATGAATAGACCGAATGACTGCATTAGTCGAACCTATAATGAAATACAAAAACAAAGCTTAAATACAGTGAATGGAAAGCATGTGTATTTAAAAAGCATAATCCCAAATCATCTCAGCGGATTCCGGCGCTCTTGAACTGGTTTATGTAGAAATTATACATATTAAAGATTTTGTACATCAAAGTATATTCATATTCAATCCTTAAAAACTATGGACAGACTAACAAACTTCCCACAGAATTGAAAAATCACATCAAACGGTATATTTGTTACAGTAAACGTTAGGAACTAAGTTATTTACACAGCACTCATCATTACCTGCTCAGGATTTAAAAATAAACCATTAGTATGTACTCAGCATCTTTTAAAACCAAACCGGTTTCGCTATTGAAGGACTCCAAAGTGATTAATAGAACGTACTGATTCTCAACGCTACTTTTGCCAACTATTCACTCACCGTAATGTAAACAGGTACGCTTCAGAAAAGGCTACCTCCATCGTATTTCGCCCTTAAGTTACTACGTTGATGCAAAACCAAATTCTTTTAACCCCATCTCAGTTCAAAAAATGCCTATGGTAACGAAATGAACAAAACTACATAGTATCAGAGTGACACCGTCATGCACAAGATAGTTTCAAACCACTTTTAATGTCTAAATGTACAAAGCGGTAGCGTCAGCAACTAGTAAAATGATTCAGATTTGAGCGAGGACACATAAGTGTTAGATGAGTCACTGAGATTGTAAGTTAGGTCTAGCAGAGTATTATCACGCGTAGGCAAGGCTGCTGTATCCACGCCTACCGGGGCTGCAACTCGACAAATGGACTCCAGAGTGCTGGTGCCACAACCCTCCTCCTGAAGCTCGGTTATGAGTGTGATCGAAATAGGTGACTCCATTCGCCCCTTGTTGCTAAACTCCGTCGCGTTGTGCGTGTTCTCTTGTGTGCCAGCATCTTCCAGATCCACTGAGACTACCGTGGATGCATTGCAATTTTGAGATAAGCCGTAGCTGTTGTTCCCGTGATGCTGTACACTTCTGGGGGCCGAAATGTCAATCGATACATCGAAATGAAGTGGTGAGGCACCCGCGCTTTTGGTGCGCCGATCCTGTTTCGGTTGTCGCAGCTGCATCTGTTCACACTCAGGCCCACTTGGAGCGGGCAGATCCAAAGGAATAGACGAAGTCGAGGAAGGAAGCGAGTTATGGCCCGGAGATTTCAAGCTTTTCTTCATGTTCAGAAACGATGTTTGAATTACCAGTTGTTTCGGCACTGACGAACATGGTGAGTTCAATTTTATGGAGAGGGAGGTCAATGGTGAAATAGCACCGCCCACTACATCCTTATTAGTGGACAAAGAAGCACTTTCGACTACACAATCCGTATGATCTTGAGTGGCGTTACACACCACAACAGTGCAAGCATTACCATCTACTTCCTTTTGGACCAGTGGTGTAGAAGTGGACTGACAAGTTGCTGGGAAGCAGGCATCATCACATGCGTTCGGGTCACGATCATCTAAGGTTTCCATGTACGTTGGCTGCTTACTTTCCACATCCTCGCAATGTTCCTCATTTTTGACTAGATCGCAGTTATCGAATTTCACAAGCTCAAAGGTTGGAGAAGGAGGAGGGGGTGGGAATTGAATTTGATCTACAGTATCATTTAAACAAGGTAGAACTAGAAGTTGACATTCAGAAGGAGGTGGCGTTGGTAGTGGTTCATGTCTTTCAGAGAGTTCTATACAAGAACCAGGATCCTCGGCAGTAGCACGATCCGTTCTTGCCGCGTTTATTTCAAATCCGCATGGATAATTAAGATAATCGTCTTCTAGGACGTTTGTACAGTCAGAGCTACTTCTAATTAGTTCCTTAGGATCCTTAACACCGCTAGTGCTTATGCGGAAATCAGCTGGCAGATATTGGGAATTACTTATGTGATTTACTAAAATGGGGACCTTCAAAGCTTCAGATTGTGTTGGTGGCATCTCGTTGATGGCCATGGCGTTGGCGATGCAGCGAGTGAAGCCCGGCAATGGCTCAGATTTCGTAAAATCATCACTTCTGTTCCAATCAGATTCGGCATTTGAATAATTTATTCCGTAGGCAGTCATTGGTGAAGGCATAGCCTCTTCACTCAAAGCGCTAATCACATGTTCCACAAGGTGACGGACTCTCGGATTCGTCTCAACCCTCACATTTGTGCTCTCTTCATGTTCTGGGAGCTGTAATAGTGACAAAATACCAAAGGGCAAATCAATTGTCTCGTCGTTAGCGTACGATAGCATTGTTATTGGCGAGAGAGTCATCAGAACCTCTGTTCCATGTCTAAATTTCTTGCTTGCAACAAAACTATTTGTATGCGAAGCAGTTCTCTCATTTTCGGAAACGTCAGAGAGTTGTTCAAGGTTTAGAGCTCCAGTAGTTTCCTCATTGCTAGAACTTAGGGGCTTTGGTTGGTTGTCTAGACTACCTCTGGCATGTTCTGCAAGGTGTTGCCTTGTCGCATCCGTATCATTTGCAGATTTTTCGACCAATGAAATAGCTGCTCCTTTGATTTTGTTGGAGTTTAGAGATATGGATGATAGGGGCGTTGGAGCACCGGTATCATTCATCGAAGTACTAGCTGCAGTGCTACGATCCACTTGCAATATGGCCGCCACCGAATTCATCACATACTTTTCGTGTTCAACAAGTTGGTACAAATTTGAATCGTCTTCAAACGTGGGATTCAAGTTTTTATTCTGAATAATCGATACAGTGCCTATCGACGAATCAAGCATTTCTGCTTCACCTATAAGGGTCGGCAAAACAGGTGGATGAGTCTTCTTAGCCTCCAACTTGGGTGTGGTACTAGATTTTTGGTCCATAGAAGATTTAGATGTTTGGTTGATAGATTCACTAACTCGATCTAAATCTGTATGAGCTTCTTTATCTACCAAGCTTTCAGTCGTGCGATTAGCCTGAGATCTTGATTCGAACAAATTTTCGGACGTGGTGGATTTCACTCCATGAGTATTATCATCAGAAGGTTCAGAAATGTCATTTCCACCATTGTCTATTGCAGCTGTTACCTTATTTAACAGACGTGACTCTTGCTTGACCTTCTTGGATAATTTATAAGGCGATATCGACGGAGTACACTTGGCAGATTTTACTCTACCCCATTCATTATCGTCTGGGGTAAAGGTATCATGTGGACTTGTGCTATGAGTACCGCTTCGCTCTGGAAATGGACTTTTCCGACTTCGTTTCGCTTTCCTAGGCCTAGTTCTGACGCTCATATTCCCTAGGGGAGCAAGCACCTGTGGTACATCCTTGAGTTCTTTTTTTGTCGGACTCTTCGAGCGATGACTGGCTTCCCGCTTTACACTAAGTAGAATATCAGAATTTGATTGCACTCTGTTTCGTGCACCCAGAGAACGTGGGCGTCGAGGTTTCCTTGGAGAATCTGGACTGAGTTCTTGCGTTGGGCGATGTTCCAGTTCATAAATCCTGCTTCTTGAAAGATGCAACCTCTTCGTGTTAGTTGAAGCGGAAGCATTTCGAAGATTAGAACGTCGAAGGGAACCTACGCCTGTTGCCGGATTAGTTATGACAGAAGTTACATCATTTAGTGTTGTACGCTCACTAATTGACAGGTCCTTATTTCGCTGCCTCTCAGATAAATGCCGCGAGATTCCAACACTTTCGGGTCTTGGACGATGAGGAACCGCTGTTCTTTTACGGGTAGTAATCATATCTTTGGGAGGCGAACTTAATAGAGCGCTGTCATTAAAGCGTCTGTATAGTCCTCGAGGCTTCGGTTTCGGTGTGGCTTCTGAACGGCTACGCGATGCAGTCTTCCGAGAAAGAGCAACAGTTTCAGTTATACTTTGGGGAGTATTGTTGTAAGAAACTGACCCGGAGCGAATATGATCGTTGGAAGTACGCATACCAAATTCATGTGTACTTGAACCAGCCTTCTGGTCACACGATTGAAACCAATCGTTCGGATAATTACTGACTGCTGATGGGGTGTCAACGTTTCTTCTCACAGGGACCATCCGTAGATACGATTGAGGTGAGCTTCTTGATAACCCAGATTCATTATGATTGGGTGGCCTTACCATTAAAGTCGAAGAAGCTCGTCTTGGATACTCCCTCCGATTTGAATGCATCGGAATGCAGGCTTCAACGAGACGATTAAATTGAGCAATGGATTGATCGTCAGGGCCAGTTACTCGAAGAATGGATAGTCGAGTCCAGTTCCCAGGTGAAACAAGTCGTCTAAGAACGCGTTTTGTAACCTCAATTTTGCATCCCGTTTTGAGTCCAGCTGTCTTAACTCGAGCATCCCCGTAGATGACACGCAATTTGTCTGGTGTGTTTTCGAACAAATACTCCGCGGAAACGTAATCATTGAACTTATCCATTAGAACAAACTAAAGCCGTGTAGTTTATCGTGCATTACTTGCTTCACTTACGCAAATGCCACTTCAAATAAAAATCGATACCCCCCTCCTCCGCCCCCACGCGCACACACATGGCATGGGTCAGAGGTGGCACATAGTAGTGACAACAAAAATCGCAATACAACGCAAAAATTGACGCATGCAAGAGCTTGCTTTTACCGGCAGGAATAAGTCCAATTCGGAGCTGAGGCGTGACTTCCGAGGTGAAGGGCTTGTGCTGCTTGTATAGAGGAAGCTTTGCATCAGTACGTGTCCGGTACAGAAGTCCTTGGAGCAGCTCTGAAAAGAGCCCATCTCCACCGACAGCTACCACCCTTGGAAAGAAAAAACCACCTCTCGCATGCATTACGAACACGTTATTTACAGTAAATTGATTCTTGAAACACTTGTATGAAACCGGAGCTAAACGTTCGTATCCACTTTAGAGACGATAATGCATATGCCTAGATTGAAATTATATTTACTCGAAAAAAAAACTTATTCCTACCGTAGCTCCAGCTGGCTTAACTAAGCACGGATCATACATGCTCCGGCCAGATACTTAAATAATGGCAATCAAGTGATCATTTGGCAGAATGAAAGTGCTTTTCATATCCTATGATAATAGCGCAGCAGTTTAATTTTACGATGAAAACCAAAGTACGGATTACTCTTCTGATTGTCGTGCATGACAGCATGCCTGCAGTGAGGTTGGTCGCAACTGTTTTGCTTGCTCAAGCGATTAGTTGAAAACACCGGAGAAAGTTTACGATTACTGGGGTGTTCTATAAGTAATTTCATCATACGTTCGGGCCACGAGCTCCGATGGCACCTGGATAAATAAACACTTTAGAAGTTAAATGAAGCCGAAAATATAACCTATTAAACCCGTCACAGACCAGGCAGAAGGTTTGCACAACGGTTATCCATGATCCCAACATGGTTAAAATCTTCTAAAACGCACATTTATTCAACCATATTAAACGTCAAGAACTGCACGGGAGGCCTTTGAGCACTTGAAGTCAACAATAACTGCCAAAGACTCTTTAAGGTCTACACAATATTCATTCCACCAAATTCTCTCTCCTTGATCGCAGATCATACGATACTGTGGTGCGGTTCCTGCACTCTTCAACTGAATTGCGGAGGGAGTTATGCATGCAGGAAAAGGTCCACGTCCATGAGTCGGTTAAGGGAGTTGCAAATCAGAAAAATCCGCCATTTTTGAGTCGAGACTGCGCCTCACATAAAAGGGTAAATCTCAAGGGAGATTTATACATGGTGCGGTGTGATTACAACTTAGGCTTATGGCGAATATGTCAAGTATTTAGGCAGTTATGAAGATTAACATACTACCGCTGACGATGAATTACAACTCGAAATTGTTAAAACCACATAGCGGTGCATCAAATTGATGAAATACGTGAATAGCTTTGAGGCTAAAGGGTTATACCAAAACTCACTGACTTCCAACAATTTCTGAAACCAGCGGAAATGAAAAAAAATTGGGGAAAAGAAGCCTCAACCTCATAATAGAAGTAATTTTACAACCTAAACTCGTCTCACCAAGTTGAGTAACTAAAGTAGTATTTCAGCAAAATTTACTAAAACTGCTATAAAAACGTTTTCACGTGACAAAAGTGTTGAAATATGCTGACAAGGTCATTGCCTAATTTATTAAGCGTCGTCTTCTTGCCATCGCTACTGATTTTATTAAGAAATGCACAAGAAACACCCACCAATCAAACATGGGCATGTTTGATAAAATCTTAATTTTGCTTCTTTGATTAACTACTTCATGCAATAGGTACTTCTAAAACAAAGAAATTATTAAACATAAGTCAGCATTTTTTGAAGTGTCTATTTTAGGGGAAAGATGAACAGTTAGCACGATAAAATTGTGCTAAGATTAGACACCAGTAGATGGCAATTAATGTTAGACTGATCCCAGTGATTGCGACAATCAAACAAGGGTGTGAATTTATCCTGCCAAAGCCCAATATGGAGGAAGAAAGTTTGAAACAACATTGTTAATTAACTGGGTAGTAAAACTTTGAAGTAGACTATTCGCCGCAGACGAAAACCCCAAACACCACCACCATCCCACTATAATCGGATTGTTTCACGAAATTATTCGCTTTGTAGGTAAAACTTACAGCCCTCAGACAAGTACACCTTCTCTAGCCATAACTGACGCCTTCAATCTTAGCACATAACAATAGCAACGCTAAATTTAAGTCAAAATTTCGAAACCTTACAGGCTATAAGATAACACTGCCTGAATCTGGTCCTTGTCTATATGGGCTTATAAAAAGTCCTAGAATGGGTAAGAGGTGAAAATTCCTGGAAGGTGAAAAAATGAATGTTTGTTGACAAACAATCTACATGCTAAGCAACGACGTGAATTTGGCGGGCATCTACGGTTTTCATGTATCCTTGGCGCATCACAACACGCAGGAACATTAATCAGCCTGAAGTCCCTTGCACTGAAGAGATAACGGTCGTAATCAGAAGATGTGAATTAAAAATAACTTTTCCAGTAAGCAAAATCACACCTTGAGCATGTACGTGGTTCTATGGTGGGTTGGAGGTATGTAAAAGAGCCAAAACAGCTCCTGGAAATTCCGCTATTCCAGAGTGGCTCCTTTTTCGAAGAAGACATAGGGATGTAACATTTTCTTGCTCTTATAGGCAACTATAGTGTCCAAAATATGCCCAGACCCCGAAACATTCACTAATATTCAGTTCATAGTAATGGAAGCAGCAAGTTGCGGTGAGCGGTGTGTGGATAATAAAGTGATCTAAGACAGACATTGAGTCATACAAGTTTCACTGAATACTTGAAATTGTTGATGAAGTATAATGCGTTATCGAAGTCCAAAAAGGAAGGTGCTTAGATCCGATTTTTTCTAGAGTCATAAAAATAGGAGCGTTTCCATTTGTTACAATTTTAATCTGTATTAAAACAAATCCGTGCAGATGAGATACATTACTGACTACGCACACGACCCGAGTTAGTGATTGGGCCGTCACTTCAACTTGTGGAGGGGAAAAATTCAACAAAATACCCCCAAACCAATCTTATGCAACTGTCAATTACATAAGTGTTGGAAAGAACAGTCACGAATGGGTCATCGTTCCCTTCAGATGAAATCAAATTAAGTACTTCACAATCAAATTCAGCAGAAACACAGACCTTCTAAAAATTTACTAGATATACGATGATGTGTTACCTTGGGAAAAAGTGCAACTGACAAACTAATCAAATGTGTCTCTTATCTACTGTTCCATGTGTTCTCCGGGACTTCCCTTGAAGTAACGAATATTTCAGACCCATGTTACTGAAACACGGAGCAACACACAGGAACTTATCCAAGCTTACGTCAATTAAATGTTCACAAAAAAGAATTATTTTTATCTATTTAAGGGATTCACATACCCGTCATAGGAATGAAGATCCTCCATGAGCATGAAGTTTTCACAGTGACCTTGATGTGTAGTTACTGAAATGCATACCCACTATTAATCAAATCTCATAATGAATAAATAGATTCATGGAAATATGACTTACCTATGACCTTTGTACGGATACCTGCTAAATTAAATATCGGGCGAACAGTTGAATAGAATATCAATTCGGCTAGCTTCTTCCCACCATAGGGGTTGATGAAAACCAAAAGGGATCGCGGACGGTACGGAACTAAGAGGAAGGTACATTAAGTCTTTTGTTTGCATAGTTTAAACATAAGTTGACATGGGCAGACTGTATACACATTCGTATAGGCTCACACATCGCAAAAACAGCTGTTTTAGAGCCTACTCGAACTAAAAACTTGAAACTGAGTGCAAATTTTAATAGCCGCTAATACTATATTATGAACAAAATAACAGTGACAACAGAATATAAACAAGCCATTTTCGGCGAAAAAAAAAACACGTTAGGGGACACTACAACCAGGCCTTCCCATGGTAAATGCAATTGAAAACTTGCTTTATATAACTTTTACTCACTGGAGAGTTCACGATAGAGTTTTATCCGATGATAGTATGAGTCAACTTCCTTAGACGGACCGATGGCGTTCCAAGTTTGAATTCTCCATAGACCAGAGTTCAGTTTACAAACACATTGTACAATTAATCCTACTTCATTTGCGTTACGGGAAAGCACGCCGATACTACAACACGTTCTTGAAGCTTCAAGTCTTCTCACACTTAGAACGTATCTAGTTTCAATTGTGACACCTACAAATAAGTTCTGGGAGAAATGCTTTACTGGCGACTTGATGACAGCTGAAAGATCCCATGACTAAAGGCGTCCACTTCCAGGTAATATAATGTTCATTAGCAGTCAGATCGTGTACATCAACACCCGTACATGAATCGCCAACAGCCATCCCGGGTAAAAGCACGTCAGAACACGAAATCGCACAATCAAATGACCGCCGACTCCGGGGATCTGTAAAACGGCAACAAATTCTTCGTTGCGATATAAAAGACAACAAAATGGTCGATTTGTCATTTGAAAGTTGTATACCACCCGCGCACAGTGGGTGAGCCTTACCGGACATTTAAATATGTGTGCCCAAATAAGTAATTCTGCCATTATTGCATATAATGACAAAACAATAAACATGCTCAAAGTCAAGCTGCAAAATATGCTTGCAATTCCATTGCTTTCTTTGCTGTCAAAAGAATATTTTTCAGGTCGTCAAATTGACAGCAAATAAAATTCATCAATTTATGATTGCCCACGTGACAATTTAAATTGATGTTAAAATTGTGGCGACGTGACCTAAATGCATAGGTCGTAGTAGGGCCTCAGAAACCGCACCCCATTTTATAGTAATGCCCTGCGACAGTGCCCATGCCTCGGCAGTCTATCTGGATGTTAATAAGTCACTGAACTCATCAGCTTGCATATTACTGTTTCAAGAAAAGTTATTGCAATTTCCACGGGTGGACACTAAGCCTCGATAAAAAAGATGATTAGCATTTGCTGTGGTTAGTCAAAGCAGAGGTGACTCTTAACAGAGGAGTTGATATGACGTCCACTTTTTCAACAACATTCCCCGCTCTTAGCGTAAGAAAACTACAGGCAAGGGAAGCGATATCAACGCTTAAAGATTTAAGGAGATAATTGTGCAAACGACACACGAATGCGATACTTTTGCTGTTAGTTTAACTCCTGGTTTTGGCACTGAGGTATATGTAAGCTTTCCCATTACATATTCTCCGGGCAGCTTGACTCCGGAGGGGTGTCAGTGGTCTCCAAGCCGACCTGTGGGTCAAATTTGCATATTCTGCCTTAGTACCATGACTTCTTTTGTCGTAGAGTGGCCTTAGTGCGTTGCACATATATGAAGGTGTCAGCTACGCAATCACACTTTTTACGTCTCCACTGCCTGAGCGGAACTCTTCAAGGTAATTGGATAACAATAAAGTGTAAGAAGACAGATGAGTAAACTCTCTGCCCATTAAAGCCATTTAAAACCTAATTTTTTCGCTAGGTGTCTTTGACCTTAAGTAAATGCCCTTTGTGTCTATGCCAGTGGCGCTTTACTTCTTTATATTTTGGTCTAAACTTCCTTACTATCAGTTTGGTCCGTACCAGCTTTAACGAGGGCGTAAGGAGTCACATTTTTGTAATTAACGACTTTGTTTAATCTTGAGGGATATTTTAGCAATGAAATTTAAATTATTGCCAATCGGTTGGGGTTGGAACTTCAAAGTTAGTTTTACCCTTTATCTAGGAAACATAACTGACTTCCATCAACACTAGGTATCCACACATTTATTTTTTGGAAGGAATGCTTACTTGTGTTTTCTCTGGGCAATTTGACTTGGAAGCAAATTTTTTTGAGTTAGTTTTTTCGTCTTGCTCACACATTTGAAACCGGGCGCGCACTTTTTATTTCGTTTGGCCAGTGGCTGTAGTGTTCTGGTTCTGTTCTTCCTTTCCTACTCAATAATGCATTTCTCACTGCTTTAATCTGTTTGACTAAATGTCTTAGATTTCAAGTGGTTGTTGCTGTCCCCGTTGTTTAGCTGCTAGTTAGTCTTTTTCTGTGCTTGCCTGTCGCATTCAAGATGTTTGCGTTTCTCCCCCAGGATGGCTAAAGATTTTGAAAACGTTGACAGTCTCTACTCATCAATTATCGCCCTTCTCTCTAGTGGTCATAAGAGGTCGAGGTGTGGTTATGAAAAGAGGATGAAGAATTTTGCACTCGGTATTGTTACTTATTTCCATTTTCTGCATATCAATAAATAGAGGTGTTCTTTTTAGGTCACTTTGAACAAGTTTCTCCATTTGCTTCCTCCTTTTTCATTTTTTCATGAGGTGTGTACGTCATCAAGGAAACCTATTGCTTTCTTATTTGATTTATTTCTCATACGTAAAACACTGCCTTCCTGTTTATTTTCATGAATATGTCCCATAAGTGCTGAGATCCTTTTTATTCTCTTGTGCAATGTGCTCGTTATTTCTTCATGTACGACAGGTGTTGAACATCAGGAACAACTCTTCAGAACTCTGGACACTGCTTCCGATGCTGTTCAAGAAAATTTGGACAAGATGCGTTTTGAATGCAAAAACTTGCAATATGAATGTGAAACCTTCTTAAAGCAGGTTGAGGAATCTGAGGAAAGACATCGAAAAGTCCTTGCAGAATCATCACAGAGGGACATTGAACGGGAGAATCGGCTGGCTCAGATAAGGTAGCACTTAAATTTTTTTTCCTTCATATTTTTCGTTCATGTACTGGCCCTTTTAGCTACAATTTATGTGAGTACAATCAGTTCTTTTTTTCCGTTTTTGGCTTTCTCTACCCAATTTTATTTTATTTCAGGGCTGAGCTGAGAATGTATGAAAATATTTTGCAAATCGGAATTGAGGACGTAGTAAATGGAGAAATTCGGGGTTGGTGGATTCGATTTCCCCTTAAATTTTGTTATCACATGGGACTTGTGATTTTAACTGTTTTTTATTCCTTTACCGTCCAATCTAACATGCCACCTTTTTACCTATGACAAGGAATTCACATTTTGCGTGCTTTTTTCTCTTGTAAAATGAAGGTGTGATATTTAAATCCAAAGGTCTTGCTTACTGCGACTTAGAGGGAGTAGACGGGTCGGAGGAGGATAAGGAGAGCACTAACGTGTCCCTGCACCAATACTCCCGGGTATGCTTAGGAATTCTCCTTTTTTACAAAAATTTTCTAAAGTTGTATAATGCTTTATTTTCCTTTTAGCTTAATAGCCTTTACTCCCAACTCGAAGTGTCAGATCAATGGAAACCATTTGTACAGAGCTTCAGATAGTTTTTCATCATTAAGAAAATTATTCGTGCATGATGTTTTGTTCATTGTTAACTTCACCGTAACCGTTTGGGATGAGGATGGACTTTTCGCCATCGTGTAATCTGCCTTGGGATTTTTGGTACAATACTTTTCCATACCGTGGCGGTGTTTGGTGTTCCACTCGTGATAATATTTCCTACTTAAAGTGCATAGTAGAAAATTTTTTGTTTTACGTGCTTTATGAACGTCGGTACTAGAATCCCAATCTACTTCGGAGAAATAAGTCTTTTCTTTAGTATGTTCAACCATTAACTAGAATTGTGTACTACTAACATAGGTCGCACGTTAGGCAAGCGTAACGGCTACGTAGTTGCTCCTTTTTCCCGAATTTCTGGTCAGGCATTTACGTGGATACTTTGGATGCAGTTGTTTTGGAAGACAATCAAAGTAATAAACTTTTGGCGTGCCCATCTGTTCGATGTTACTTCTCCGTCTTGTTTGAAGGTATTTTTTAGCCGTATGCAGGGTTTTGTCCATTTTGTTGTAAAAACTGGTCTTTACTCATTATAATCATGATACACTGGCTCTTTATTTCAAACTGGACTTCATCGGTATCGAATTGCTATAGGTGTTTTTGGTACGCATTTGATCACAGGTTGTTTCTGTATTATAACGGGTAGATAGTGAAATAGTTCTCATATGCGGCAATTTTACTTTTCACGCTTGATTATCGTGCTTCTTGCACACACTTTGTGTCTACCTTAGCGCAAAGTTTTGGTATCAGGAGTTACTTGCAGTGAATGTGTGAGAAGGCCTTCATAATTCTTGTTTGTTTATCAATCATCTTTTTACTAACTCTCTCAATTATGCCTTTATGAAAACCTTTTCATCGGCCTCCTCAGCAATCATCGTCCCTCTTGCTGTATCTTCTGTTCGGGGGCTGTTCTATCATGCGTATCTCGCGTGGGCACTTTATTCTCCCAGTCGTCACCCACCCCTGACACATGTCATTGGTCTGTCCCAACACTGCTTCGTGTATCATGGGTACAAGGAGTGGTGCAGACTGCCCCGTGCGGCGTAATTACTGCCGATTATATGTGGTTTGGAATTACATCCCGTAGCGTTTTGATGGATACTGATGCTGGGCGCGCACATTACTGTGCCCATAAAAAAAGAATGCCAATTTTTCAGAGTAGTCAGCGGAAGTGCGGCTTATTGCCCGGCCATCATCCAATCATCTCTGCTGGTTAGTTGCCGCCTCTCACTCTCCCCTATTAGCCGCCATTCTTTAAACGGTTAGCACTAAAGCTAGCTCGTCAAAGTTGGAAGTGGATCCTGGCAAATTGAGACAAATTAATCGGCCTTGACTACTAAGTTGTTTTAGTACATTGTTCTTCCGGTTATAATTTACTACGTATTTAAGTAAGAGGTAGTGGTGATTTTATCGGTCTTCTTAATCATAATGAAAGTGAAATTTGTCCTCAAAACCCATTAGAGTAAGTAAAATAGCGTTATGATGTCGACTCGTCAAATTTACTTCTAATGCAAGAACATGCTGCACCCCAACGGGTATTGCTCTGAAGGGGTTTTGTGGGACCACGACTCAGTTCAGCAAAGTTGTTATTACCATTATCCGTCAAGCGATCCAGGGCTTCTTTCTAACCGTTAGGAGCTGCTACACTTTCAGCAATATCGGGTGGAGTGCGAAGCATCTAAACCGCTATGGGATGTAAGGACGAGTCATCTCTTGCCCAAGCGAGTGGTTTGGAGAGCTGGCACATATGAAACTCTCACTGGAGGCACGTGTTGATGGTTGCCAATTTCGGGAGTGACACTGCCTGCATCTCATTGAGATTGGACATGCAATTATTTTTACTATTTCCGTTTCAGGATCTATTAAGACTGACTGAAATTGTTTCAGCTGGGTTATTTTTTGGAAGAGTGTTCTGGGTCGCTTATTTGAAAAGTTTGTAGTCAGTTCACGAATTTTTCTGGGCCATTTCCCAGTCATAACTTGCTCTGGTGGTATTAGACGTGACACCGTGGTTTTCAGGGGCCGATTTGGTTCACCAATTTACCAAAGGTAGAACAGGTGTGCTGACCCATTATGGTCAATAATTGCATGGATTACATCTATGAGAGTGCACAACACCTACATACGCATGCACACACACGTGTGGGTCCCAACAGGTGCACCACTTTGGGGAATCGTAGGAAAAGGAAGAGTTTTGGTTCATTACAAGTAGCCATGTGTCTCCTTCGAGGTCCGGCCAACTGCGTTATTTACGATCATTTGTAGTCGCGAAAATTGGTACATTAGACGAGGTTGTAAGCTCGCCTGCACGCAGCCACTCACACGCCGTAATATGACCAAAGGAAGTGCCCTTTATTCATTCCCCCAGTGCTATCTCAACATTTGTCTGTTCTTTCACTTATCCATCCTTGCACCACTTTAAAAACCTAATACTTTGAGTGCTGGGAGGTCCGGTGACGAACCACAGTTTGCTAACCACAAGTGACTTTTCCTATCTTTCTATTAATGTAGTCTTTAAAATCTGAATTTCAACACCAGATATCCTGTAGGTTCATTTTAATAATGATATTGCCCTCCATTGCATACAAATAGTGTATATTCGTTTCGGAAATGACATTATTTTCCTATTAACGTTTATATTACTGAATTGCACTGTTTCACTTTAACTGTTTGTAAAACTTGAATAAATCATTTAATTGCTTTTAAGTGCATGTGCGTGGTGTCTTGACATTTAGTTAAAATAACCACTTTCAACTGGATTGGCCTTCTTCAATGGAAGTGAGAATTAAGACTAGACTGAGTGGGAGGCGTCCGTTGTAATGCGTAGAGCTGTAGGTAACACTAAGGTGGCTTCCAAGTGAGGCGAGATTAAAGCTTTTTCCCAAGTTAATAGATCGGTACATCTTTACTCACTACTCTCTATAATGTTCCAGTCTAAGTTCATTTCCCCAATTTGAAGATCTGGTTATTTCTATCTGATCACTCTAGCACGATTTAGTGCGGTGCCAGCACATACCCAATTTTCACCTTTCATAAAAATGCGATCATGGCCGGTATTTTGTCCATTTAACATTCCCATTCGGCAGAAAAATGCACAATTAGGAGACTGGTTGGGAAAGCACGCATAGCCGTTCGCGCATACTTTGGCAAAGATCAGAAGCAATTAACCGCGCGGTTAAATTACTCCAGGTCTGAAAAATGAACCAAAATGCACATACACACACAACAGGCAGAGGAGTGCTTCACTGTGCACTGTGGTGGAGGTCAGGTAGTGCCAGCGGGGATACTTGGCGAGAGGATCTTTAGTTGGTGTCACTGATAGTCTGCGCACGTGTGGCTTTACGATCATCTGCTTCTACGATCTCGACTAGAGAAAGTGTAAAGGTTAGAGGTCGATTGGGCCAACTGATTCATACCTCAGTCATCCATGAAAATAAGGATTTTAGATATACTTTCAGTACTTAGTTTTAATCAGAAGGATTTTGAGTAGATTACCCACCTTAGTGCCTCACAATGTTCCATCAGATGGTATATGACTTCAGCACAATAATTTGCAACCAATGGTTATGTGTTCTGTGAAATCCATCAATTCTATATCATTGATAATAAAGTATTGGAAGCAGGACTTCTGAGATGACGCATAGAAGCCGGAGTCGTGTAACTCCATAGGTTGCTGAGCTTCTCATCAGCATTTAAAGGCAGTTATGGCTTGAATTTTTGCTTCTTGTTGTAAATAAATGCTGACTTTTAAGGTTTTCACGGGTAATTGGCCATAGTGTTAAGTGTAGATCAATAAGAAATACTCAAAAAAGTGTGTCGAGAAAGAAATTATGACCTAACAATACTGAAATTGTTGCTACCTGCTTTTAGTGGAAATAACTCGTCACAAATATTTTCAAGTGGAGCGAAATTACTTTAAAATGACAAAACGGGTTTTTTTTAAATTGGTTTTTGGTAGCCGATCTGTACGTCCAAACTAGTGAGCAGTGGTTTTGCCATATTGGAGTTCTTACGTTGAATCAACGTTATGTACTAGTCCTAAACATAAGTGATGGTGTTTCAATGGTGATTCAATATTTGTAGGTATTTTTGGGCGATAATGTGGATTTGTAGAGGGCCACTAATCGTAACAGAACAAACACAGTTAGGCAAAGATATGCTTTCTCGATATGAACAGCTTTTAAGGTGCATACCCAAAAGTGGGTATACCCTTTGCATAATGCAACAATTCAGTGAGCTCACAAATGGTCCGTGAAAGCTGGTAAAAAGTGCTGAAGTGTTAGTAGTAATGTCACTGAGATTTCAGTGTGGCAGACAGTTTGCTACAATCGAGCCGATGTTGAGCACAACGATTTCTTACCGGATAGTTAGACTGCAAATCGCAATCAACTTTAGAGATTTTGTATTTAGCGTGCATCATTGCGTAGAAACTGGCTTAAAAAGGCGTAAAGGTGAATAACTACGATTCTCTAGACGTCTTAAGTAAGCCCTTTTTGTCTCTCCAGCAAGTGCTTTCTTTAATGCTAATCGTTCTGAACTATAGTAAAATTGTAGCAGAAATTTAAAGTGATTCTTAAGTGGATATTCTGTGAATGGCAGTGAATGTAAATATGCAAGACTTAAAACTCCTTTTTATTAAGTCATAAACAATGCTGGCGATTATGTTTTAATTATCCAATTAGCAAAGTTGGATTTAAATAAGAAAGTGAGACCAAGTTTAAGGGTATTTAGTTGCTAATTCGCTGGAGATGAGGTTCCTTAATAAAAGAAATCTTGAAGTGCTCCGCACTACAAATTGCGTATGGATGGTTAATTTATTAAGGAGCCATAGAAATGGCCTTTCAAGAGGTAAAACCGGGAACTTTCTAGATGCTTTCATTCGAAAAAGGTGAAAGCACAACTATTAAGGGTGCGGTAATTGATAAATGGCTGCCGAATGATTGAACAAATGGGTTTTTTGGCCATTTTGAGAAATTTCAATCAGCTTTGCAGGCTAACTGAGTCCTCGGATAAGCTCTCAGTTCCTTTTCATTGTAATCGTTTTTATCGCTTCGCAATAGTAAGATGTGAACCAACGGTCTTTTTGCTATGCGAATACTTTAGCCAATTTAACAAGCCATGCGATTTCTGGAGCCTAACGCATTGACACTCGTTTCCGTGTAATATTAGTAAACTCAACAATGAAGCAAAGAAGCAAATTTTTATACATTTAAATCATTTGGATTTGCTTGTTTGTTTGTTTGCTTTCTGCAAATTCCCGTACCCAAAGTGGGAACCCAATCTCATACCTTAGCCTCTTCCCCTTGTACAGTTGCACACTGTGCTAGCTACTGGACGTTATAAGGGATGAAATATGCACCCTTGTGGCTGCAGAAACTAATTAATAACCTCGAGTATCTTAATGAAACAACCACAACAGATAAAAATTTTAAGAGACCTTTGGAATGACACTCCACAAGTGCCTGTTCGAGACGGCCTTCTGATACTTGTCACTGTTTAAATAAAAATGACCGGTAATGATAAGTATCGGCTCTGTTCAATGCACTAAGTATCAAACACCCCAAACATATTGCACTTACCTGCTGATTACCTTGCAATCCCTTTTTTTAGGTTTTTCAAGGTCTTTCTTTTGTCAATTTAACATTTTTTGCCAATGAAGGCAATAATGATGCAATTCGTCAATTTAAACGGCTTAATAATTTTGTCTAAGTCGCTTCATTCATTGCATGATTGGCATCACATGAAAGTAGATAAAATCAAGTAAAGCTGAGTTCACTTAGTGGCGATCGGCGGTTGTAATTTGATTTTAATCCACAGAAAGAGTTGGTGAATAAAGGCATTCATAAATCTAAGGAGATGATCAAGCCCTTCTGCTTAGTATAGAATACCTACACATCATCCTTTCTTCCACTCAAATAACCCACAAAAATGTTTTCTTATGCATATTTAAATCAGATAGCACAATGTCTCCGAGCTCATATGAAGGAAAACTGTTAAACTCCCCAAAATATTTAAGTGACTAGACCCGGCTAAACACAGCACAACTCCTCTTTTACTTGACGAGATCATGATGTCGCTACGCGAGACAGAAGGCAGCTCAAATGAGCAGTTGGGGCTAGCCACGTGTCACACTGGTGAGGATGCGTCTAGTTTTGAGGTCACATAACCTGGTTGCCCTCACCTATCCACTTGCCCACTCTCGCACCCCTTTCGGCCCTTCTCGTTACCCCTAATTAGTCAAGCGCGCATAGTTCTGTATACCGGCCTGTCCTCGAAGCGGACCAACGGCCCATTAACACACTGTGTAGCATACAGACGCTTGCGCACACCAACACGTGTGTCTTGTTTGAAATGGCAGTGAGAGAGAGCAAGATTAAAGGACATGCGTGATGGGGCGCCATGTATAAAAGATAAAAAGGTATAGATGGGCGTGTGCGTTCTCTAGTGAGATAATTCTCATGAATTAAAAACTGTACATTAGTTGTTGAGTCGTGATGGATTGTTGGTCTCATTATCTTAGTTTGCTAGCATCACGACCAGTTGAACACTGGTGTTGGTGGCTGCGCTGTAGTACTGCCGGTGGTGTCGCGGTCTTGCTTCAATGAGGAAAGGGCTGCAGCAGCGAGATACCAAGGCTGAGTGAAGAGCGGCGCCACGCCATCCGGCGGGAAGGGGTCGCGCCAATTCGGCGGTGGGAGTGGCGGGGGTAGCAGGGTCGGTGTTCCCTCTGTCGGAGCGATAAACTCTCCGGTCTTCACTGATGCAAGTGCTGCCGCAGCAATTGAGGCCGCCCTTAAGAGGAATGACGTCTGGTTGTCGCACTGGCTAGGAGGCTTCTCGGGTACTAATGGGGATAACTGCAATGATTGGGACTTCTCTCCACCTTCTGAGTCTGACTGATCCTTCACTGAGAATTCCTCCGAGAGTACGTTCTTTTGTGACTCAGCAGAAGATTCCATCAGTTTGGAATACTGGGACTGTATGTAAGAGCGCAAATCCTCAGTTACAGTTTTTCCTGCCTCATCGGATTTTGGAGATGATGTTCCAGGCATGGCATCATTGGAACTTGGGGGAGGTGGAAATGTTTGTGTGTTACAAAGGTACGGAGGAACATAATCTGGATTAGGAAAGGATCCTGAGCTTCCACCACTACTGATATTTTTACCACTTGGGTAGGTAATCGGAGGACTGAAGGCTGTGGGACTGTTAACATCTTTTCCAGGATTCTGTTTCTTCCACTTAGTGCGTCGGTTTTGGAACCATATTTTCACTTGCGTCTCGGTAAGGTTAAGTGACAGAGCCAGATTGAGACGTTCATACACTGAGAGGTAGCGGGTTGATTGAAACTTATTCTCCAATGTGACTAACTGTTCGTATGTAAAGGCAGTGCGTGCACGACGGGCTTTCCGACTGCCGTTGGGGGCAGATCCACAAATCGTATGCGACGCGGAAATGTCGACGTCACCGTTTTCATCAGTTTGACTGGAATCAGTGGGCCAATCGGTTTGTTTGCCCTGACTAGATGATGTTTTCTTCTCCTCTTTACCTTCTTCCTCCCCTTGGGATGAGGAGGCACCACTGTCCACGTCACTTAAATGGCTTATCTTTAGGGGTTCGTATTTAGCCTCAGCATCCGTCCTTTTTGCATTGGCTGGGCTGCTCGAAATCTCTTGAAGTTGTTTAATGTGAAATATGTTTTTATAGAGAGACCGTGCATCGAGGTCCAACTTGGTCACTGTTTTAGCACCTGTAAACAAATAAAAGTCAAGGATTTGTCAGTTTCTTTGGCTCAGAACGAAGACGCCGTGCTCTGCTACTGTCTGCCGGTAATTGACAGGTTCGTACAATATCTGGGCATAAAGAAGTGATCGCACAGACCAGATGCAGGGGTAGTTGGGATATAAAACTGCTGCGTTTGTACTAATTCTGTTGTCGCCGTCGAATAAGAAAAGGGGCGGAGGAGAGGGAAAAGTGCATCTAGTTAGCCGTGTTTGGAGAACAATACCTAATTATTTAGACGTTATGCTCCGGTTTTAAATGGTTTTCCGCATCAGATACCAGACACCGTAACTAACTTTTATCAGATCAAAGCCTTCAAACTTAATATGTATTACTCAACAAATGTAGTACGTAATAAGCGTTCATTTATGTCTCTAGTCCTTTGTATGCTCTATATTTCACAGTATCCTATTTTTCTTCAATAGTATCACGTTTCTTGCAAATTTAACAACTTAAGTATTTTTCTTACTTTTCATGCATGCTTTACACCAGAAGAGACAACTTTTTATTTTATTGCGACGAACCGCCTTAGTTTATTTTGCCCAAAACAAATTGCTTCCATTGAGCCTTTATCACACATCTGGAAGTTTTACTACTACCATTAGCTGATTACATAGTTTTGCTGTTAACATTTGCTTTACATTAATAGGTATGCAACGAATATTCGGTCACAAAATTAGTATTCACTTGTGGAATGCTGCGAAGAATACGTAAAGTTTAATCTTAGGGGGAGGATTTGTCAAGTTTATTATGGCCTTACAGCATGACATAATAGTATGACATTTGTGTTATTCGATTAACAATTGAACTACAGTTACAAATACAACTTGGAACACTATACAGAGTTAAAATTAAGTCGCCGAAACAAAGCGTCAAAGCATAACTAGTACTAATAGGGCTTGAACTCCTAATTTCAGTAAAATTATGAATTAGTGAATAGTGAATCACACATAGACACACAAAATCCAAAATACCCAATTCTGCAATTAGCATATTCCAGCCCTCTGTAGTGTGGATTGAAGAGCCACTGGTCTATTGCAATTAATGTCAATAAATTCCGCAGTCTGATTAAATATAACTACCTGTACTACGATCTCAGAAATTCAAATCATGTGCTTATTTGCTTGAAAATTGCATATACTGATGAAACGCCGTTGAAAATTGGTGAGTTTATGCTAAAATATGGTAATGACCGTGTGCTTCTTGGTAATCTATTATTTTTATGAGGTCTATACAGCTACAAGTAGGCATTCCAAGAAGTGATATACTTATTATGTGCTATAGCATAGGTATCAGTAACACTGTACGCCTTAATGTCAAATTCCATTCCGCATTTTTGGGACAGTTAATGGCGGTGATCCACAACCGAGCTTGTGTATTGGTTGGCTGATGTCGATCCTATGCCACCAAATGCAACATTATGAGCAAACATTTTCATTACAGCTTTGTTGAGGTCATGCGACCCCAGGCTACGATGTCCGTAGCAAGAATTAAAGTTAGCGTGAAGCCTTGTTTTAAATTGAGCATAATATGCTTGGTGTAATTTTCAAGATGAAGGATGTTTATGTCTGCCATACAAGGCGTAATGCGGGCACACTAAAGTAGGATGCGTTACTGGAGCTCCACCCTATTTTAGGAACTGCAGTAGAGCCCACGTATCTTATCCTCAATATTGTACTCCGCTTTTTAACAACAGTCAAGTGACCTTTTATGCCCCCGTCGAAATAACGAAAGGGAAAGCAGGGTATCGCCTTGATGTCATTTTATAATAAACACGACAATCACATAAGTTGAAGTTGCTTTCCATTCTTTGAACCAACCCTTTTCTCTCCAGCAGCTCAATTTCCAAAGAAATCGTACTCGAATTAACCTAATTCTCAATATGTAACTTTTATATAGAAACCATCTGACTGTTCTCGACAGAATCTGTTAAATTCACATAAATGGTTGTTCATTAGTAACGCAAATAAATAGGCTTTCGCACTCAATTCACTTTGCAGATTTGATGTAATTTAATAAAATAGTAATATTCAATTAGTTGCTCTATCAATCGGTTTAAAAACCATCTTCCGCAGATCTTTTATGAGCGTTGTCAGAAGTCGTATCGAGGTTGGGGAAGGAAAAGTTTTGCAGATCAGTTACCTTGTGATTTAAACTACCTTGCCGTCATCGCCCCGAAAAAAAATGTTTGTGTTTTTATGGCCAAATTTTAAGCAGTTGCTTTTAAGTAGTTATTCACTATTGATTACCTCTAAAGTGAACAGAAGTAAAATAAGTAAAATAATACAATATATTTTTCATCCCTTAGACAGGGAAATACCACTACTTAGAGACTTGAAAGTGCCCGATTAGTGGTGTTAATGACCAAGCAAAGAAATACTGATGTAATCTGCAGGCTAAGTAATATATCTTAATATTATAATGCATGTAAGCCATCATTCCCCCAAACAGTTTTTAAATGCTTGTCAGAGGTGTTGATGTAACTCATTAAAGCCAGGAGTGTAATAGTGAGCTGATCTTTCTTTAAATTTGGAATGGAAGTAGCTGGAAATAGAACTTACACGTACTCATTGATGCTTGAAGGAGGTCTTGAATGAGGAAGGAGCGAGAAGTAGCAACTGTTCTGGCTTCTTCATTGCCGACCGAAAGCACCTCCTCAATGGTATTTATGCTGACGCGCTTCTCCGTCACCACCGCTACTTCCTCTTTCACCCCCACCTTATGATCGCACTCACTTCTCGACCTCAATCTCGGTGGCGATAGCGATGTTCGACGACGCTTCGTTGCATGCTGCCGCTGCTGCTGCTGTTGTTCCGCGCCCGACATCCAGCCAACTAAAAGTTGTGTGGCCGCGCGTAGTTTTGATGAGTGTCACCAGATTCGTCTCTCTCACTTTCACTATCTTATCTCCTCGTGCGCTCTCTTGCCCTTCTCCTTGAGGTGGCGGTACACTGGCATATGCACGCGCGCACACAGCCGAGGGGAGGAACGAGTTGGGAAGGGAGAGAGAAAGTGCCTAAAGGTAGCAAATTTAGGGAATAGCGTCGCACCTCTTCTGATTGGCGCGCGATGCTGTCAGCTACTGGCCAATGGGAGGTGTACGTTATCTAGTGGACGAGCAGTAATTTACATTAATTAACCGCAGACCGGCGGAATAACAATCCATTTCGCACATATTAACTTCTGCTGCTATCAACTGTTATAGGAATTCGTATTGCAGCACACATTTTGACTTCGCTCGACACAACCATGCCTCTTACTATATTTCGCTGGACTAGGCTAATCAACACTGGCTATTGCAAATCTAGAATGGTTTGATGGAATCAAAAGGGTTTTCTATTGCACCAGTTTCCCAACTTCATTTAACTAGCATGTATTGGTATTTAGTTGACAACTCGTTAATGGAGGAAGGATCATGTGGTGTGTAAGAATAATGATGCTTATAATTATTGGTCAATGACATGCCAACCTTCAAGTTACCACTGAAATACGCAGTACTCTATTAGGTTATGGCCGATGTGCGAGACTAAATAATTTAGGGTTTTATCACATTGAGGTTAGCCTGCATTTTATAAGAGAATCTCAAATCACCCTTCGGGTATCTGTGAGCTACATATAAGGGTACCCTTCAAGTAATAGAATAGCGCCCTTTAAGTTGGTTCTAGATATACTCTTCCTAGTCAACGTTCAGTAAAGTCTTGTAATCTACCAGAATTTATACAATAGATGGTTATCTTTCCCCTCATGTTCAGCGTTTCTCTGGGCTAACTGATAGAGATCGGAAGTAGAGAGAATGAAGCAATCGATTTGGTCCCTTAATGCATTCAAAACCTACCTTGCAAATAAGTCCTAGCATTATTTGGGCTTTTCACAAACCTTATTGCTACTTATCAAAGCGTATTCCATCATCAAATAGCATCATGATTTTAAACTATAGAATGTTTTCTAGAAATTTTGAAGCCAAAATTTCGTCAACTAGTCAAGTAAGGAGAAATTTTTGGAGCGAGCACGGTATGTTACCATGTGATATGATAAGTCTCGATGTCCAATCATAAGAGAATTTATTACCTCTCTCAAAACCATTTCCTTTAAAAAAGCTGACTAACTTTCCTAATCTTTCCTAATCTTTATCTGGTAAAAAGTTAAAATACATTTTCATTCCAAGACGCATGTTTGTATACAATGAAAAGTAAGTGGATTTAGCGATCATTTTTGTCCTAATGTGATTTTGCTAACTTCTCATAAGTTGATGGTTACCTCTTTGAAATCAACTTAATCTGTGCTGCCTGTAACTCTGCCAGAGTGTCGCGCCTTGTATTGTGGCTCCTTTAGCATGCCCACCGGGGAGCGTACTAACTTGATACCGTAATGATGATTCATGGACTCACAGAGACTTTACATCCGTGGTAGCCAGCCTATGGTCAGGATTACTAGGCCGTATAGAACACTTCATGCATAACTGAACAACCTAATTCAAAAAACATTTCAATACATTATTCACAAACTTCAAAAATGAACCTGAGTTGAAGGTAAACATGTATAGTTTCCATTAAATACTCTTAAAATAGGAAACTGTTACATTGGAAACCCTCATTTGCCCCACATGTATTCCAATATTCTGGTTTAGGGGGGTTAGAAGGGCGAGTTCTTCTGCGATCTAACCTTTGATATTACATTTACGAAATGCGCTGCCCCTGTTACCGACATCTAGATCTGTGGGTGGTTGTGTGTGGATGTTTTTATGGGCGCCCGCCATATCGCGGTAACGCTACGCGGCTAATTAGGCAAATCCCGTCGCGACTGTTACCACGTTCGTGGAAGTTCCCTTCTAGGCACACCACCTTCTTTGCACCGTCAGTACAACAAATGTTGATGTGGGAGAAGGAGGGAGCCTTCTGTAGATCCGGTTTGGGACACGGACTTTTACATGTGACATGTCTATGAATCTGAGCCGGCCGTTTTTGCAATGCTACGTTTACTAATCTAAGTTGGGAAATTAATCAGGGACGTAAGATTCGATAATTGCATAACTACGGTTCGATGCCATCCGGAAGAAAAAGACAAAAATAAACGAAATCGCAACTTCCTTCATTCCTCTATAGCCACAAGTTTAACGAAATTCTGTAGGACTTTATAGCGTCGTTTTCCCCAACGAATAATATCAGCCGAATGATGGCCCCTCGCTTCGAATTGTCAGTTTGGAAAACAACACCTGAGAAGCCTACCCCAAATGTCGCATTCGGTACTTTTTAAGTTAAAAACACACTAAGTCATGTGTGAGTACTTCCACTGGCATTTCATTTGGTGGGTCTCGGATGAAGCCGCTGTCCATCCACTTCATTAACTGTTTAAGTCCCGAATAGGGCTTGCGTAGTTATAAAGACAAGTAAATAGGGAAACAGTTTGAGAATATCGAGAGGATTTTTACTTATATATTACTCGGTGAAAAACATCGAATGTATGAAATGTGCAACCGCCCAACCAAATTTGAATTTCCCACCACACTATCTATAAAAGGTTTATCGAAGTGAAAATAAAGTTCCCAAATTAAAAAGTCAACCGTACATTAAATTTGCAAATAAACTCTAGACTTGACTTCCAAGACAAACTTTATGAACCTAAAATATTTGAAAATTGATAAATTTCCGAATGGCTACTTTCATTTTCTACTTTTCTGACGTTCATTAGCCGTGGAAATGAGAGCTAACAACATCATCCAGAAGTAGTTCACATCACATCTTTGACCTCTATCGAAGGAAGACATTGAAAACTACAGCTCTTTGCTTTTCCTTTTAAAGGATTAGACCACCAGCCTTACCTTTTCCTCATTATGTTCAGGAAGAAAATAAAGACTAGCTGAAGTCGTTTGCTCTTTTAGGACGGACACGGAATAGCTTGGTGTGACATGTAGCAATAGTAAGAATCTATTTTTCAAATCTCTTAATAAAGTTCATAAAATCCAAAAACTAAGTGCCTTTAAAGTGGCTCAATGCTTATAATTCATAAAAACTGTTGGATATTCGTGCATATTAGTTCAAAAATAGGGAAGTGAATATGTAACTTAATTGCCTTAATATGGATATCTGTTAATGACGCTATTGTAAGGTAAATTTTGAAGTTTAGCCTGTGAAAAAAAATTTAGAAGTAATTTTAATCAACAAGCGATGATGTGATTAGAATCCCGTCCATTGGAAAATGTTAATCTATGCCATTAGCAGCAGTTTCGATGATCCAAACTACTTCCAAGCAAAATTCCCAATCCGCTACCACCACGCTTCGCTTATGCAGAGTATAGCGGTCAGAAATCTCACCATTGCACAGCTTGCACACAAAGTAGAGTGCACCTTGATTTATATATTAGCTTCAATTTTCGAACCAGCATTGCATCCACAAAGGCGGTAAATCGACCTTTAAGCTGGCTCCAATGCATTCAACTTTTTAATCACGTTAAGCTTTTTCTTTTCAGAAGGGTGAATTTGCGCGACCACTGACCTCTCGCTTTCTTGCCTCCTCCTCCTCCTCCACTATCTTGACCCCTTTCCGTAAGAATAAAAAAAGACGATTTGGTATTGGTACCAGAGGCGTGAACATCCCCGATGGGTGTGCGCCAGAGGCATTACTTGTTGAACACGCGCACGCACCTGTCGCGACACCGCCTTCCTCTTAGGAAGTGACCTTTTTGTAAGCCTCCACAAATGCAAGCACGCGCACACGCACGCTCCAATGTCACGTTGCCTTTACTACACCCCTGCATTGAGCCTACCGCGATGACATCGTGGCGGCGATGCGCGATTCGGGTTTTACCGAATTACTGCCCTAGTGGTAAGATGGCGTCCGCGCACACACAAGCGCTAAACGCTTTTTCAAATTGGTCTCCCTCACCCTCGCTGATATGCAGTTAACACGAAAGGTGGGATATCCACACACACCCTTGCATCTCTCACCCGCTGAAATGTCAGTGCGAGCGTCACCTCCGATTAAAAATGCCTTTTTCTCTTTTCCCCATCCTCATTCTCTTTCTTTTAGTATGGATACACAGCTTTTTAACACGCGTACTTACAATTTACACACTAGATGCCAACAGTATTAGAAATTTCTTTTACGATCGCGTGAATTAAGACTCACCGGTCTTTTAAGACAATTAATTTTGCGAAGGATATTCAAGTATGCGTTTGTAGTATACGCAAACGGATCCATATAAGATTCTGTTACTACGTCAAAGCATCGTATTTTTTCCATCGCAACCCAATTTCTGAAAAGCTCTTCCATAGAGTTGACAATAAATCTTAAATTATTTTATGTTAATCAATTCTTTATCTCTGAATGTTTGGTTCTTCTTATACCAAAAAATCAAAAGTAAAGACGGTAAAGATACCGATGTATTCTTCCACATTAGATTACTTCTACATACCTCAACAAACGAATAAAACCGATAATGAGACCTTAATATTTTGCATCAGTGAGTTACGGTTCTATGTAAGTGCTGAGCTCTTTCAGTGTGTCAGCAT